>NC_137704.1:12173962-12653301 GCF_964034855.1 Anser brachyrhynchus
CTCGGCAAGAGAACCAAAAATAACCAAAAAAGGAAAAGAAAAAAAAGTAATAAGGGTAGTGTTATAAATTAGTTTTGGTAGAAATCATTCCCGACATGTCGTGGGTAAGGTAGATTGAATTTCAATTTATTTGAGCAATTCAGCAAGCAGCGATAAGTAAAACAGCTCTGGGCGGCTGGGGAGTCTCCTGCTCCGCCAACGGCGCACACCTAAGACCGCCAGAGTCTTGGTTTATAGCCTAGTAGTTCCGGGTTTAGTAGTACCTCCTGGTGTCTTCTACGACTGCGCGGCCTGTTGCTAGGGGGTCTTCGTCAGTCCTCTGGTGGTCGTGGGGATGAAGATCGTCGTCTTCCTCTGCGTTGGGGTCGTGACTTTGCTGCGGTATCTGTGTTCCCATGCTGGTTTCTATTGCAATTGTTAACTTAACAGGAAGTTCCCATACTTGTTTTTTTCCTTCAACAGGATATTGGGGGGTATAAGCAGTCAACTGTTGAAACCCCCCTATCAGCAACATTTAATGAACAAGCAAGGCTTTACCCATTACAGGTAGGATCACACAGTCTAGTACCTAAGCTCTACTTGCTCAAGTCAGGGCTTTTAGCTCAGGCTGACCTTGCTTATATGTCAAAAAATGCTAGTGAAACTTGACATCAAAATAAACAGTAAAAACATATAGCTAGATGGTAGGTACATGTTCCTACAGTGATAAAACTTTTGAATTCTGAAATGATTTTAGTTGTAATAATAGGCACTTTTCAATAGATCGGGATCATTCATGGTTAAGATGAACTGAAAAACAATAAAAATCTTTAAATATACGACAGTTAGTTTTTCTTCCAGCCAGGCCATATATGTAAATGATATTATTACTATGGAAACACAGCACAAACAACATAGTTGGCAAATCTGCCTATTTTGGTATAAAATCATGAAAAAACTTAGCTTGCAGAAGGTATTTTCATTGCATTATTTTTAATTTACTGAATAATCTCTAGGATAAATCAAATCTATAGAAAGCACCAAAATCTTAAAGTTCTTAAAGTATTAAATTTCTTTATTATATTTTCATCTTAACTATTTCTGATCTTGCAAAGAAATTTGAAACATCTGTTCCTCAGCAATGTCACTTTAGCACATAGCCTACATTCATAATTTCAGACAAAAAGTCAAACTTAATACATATATAACAGAGATAGAAGCTTTACAGATTAAGTTCTGAAAACATGAACTGAAATAATCATTGTTCCTACTTCAGCAGACCTAGATTACTACTTTTTTTCTAACACTTTGCAGAGTACTCGATTTGTACTTCTTTTTTTTTCCATTTTTAAAATTTAAATAAATGCAATTTAAAACTTCAGACCATACACAGTGTATTAGAGCCAGAAATCATCAGCTTTGTATTTCCAGCTTTGTCAATGATTCAGATTTATCTTGTACAAATTTCTGATCATTCTTAAAACACTTTCTGCTTTCCTTAATGAGATACCGAATTTACATTTTTGTATAAACTATTAGAAGAAAAGGGTGGAAGAGATACTTAATGTACCTTTGCATTGAAAAAGACAAAATGTGTCACATACAAGGAAAACGGTACCTCAAAATCTTACTTACGAATTAAGTAGTAATTTCAAAATATTGTTTTCATGGTGAACGCTTCTTACTTTCCGAAACATCAGACTTTTATTTACTCACCTATGTTTTGTAACAGTGGTAGAAGACATAGCCCTTCGGGTGAGAGGCATATTCACAAATGATGTTAATGAAGGCATTTACATTTACTTGACTAACTCTTACTCCCTTCTCCACACTCCTACAAAGACAGAACTCGATGTTATGTGGTGGATCATGATGCGTCTTTTAAGTACCAGGCACAAAATAAAGTCAAGACCTGATTTGCTTACCGTGCTGAACTGAGGAAAAAAACACAACCTCCATGTATACACGTCATCTTTATACTGGAACACAGAGGAAGAAGATCTTTGCAAATGATGTTTTTCCATAAGAACTAGTTATTAATATGATTGGGGATGAAGGTCTAGCCCCCTACCCAACACTTTATTTGCAGTATTTGGAGGAAAAAAATGTTCAATCATGACTTGAACTCTGGGGAAGTCACTGGAAATCTGGACTTCCTTGGAATAAGGCTACATATTTTCACAGGTTCTATTAAGCAATTAAACATACAGATATAAAAAGCAGAGTTTTCCCTATGTTTGCAGATGTAATACAACACATTACTGATTAACGTAAAATATAGTTTTAAATGTACATAAAAAAATTAGGGTTTATAACTCCGTCATTAGCATGTTCTATGAACATTCTGGGCTGAATAAGTGTCCTTGTTTTGGCTGGGATAGAGTTAATTTTATTCATAATAGAATCACAGAATCACAGAATCATCTAGGTTGGAAGAGACATCCAAGATCACCCAGTCCAACCTCTTACCTAATACTAACAAGTCCTCCACTAAACCGTATCACTAAGCTCAACATCTAAACGTCTTTTAAAGACCTCCAGGGATGGTGACTCAACCACTTCCCTGGGCAGCCCATTCCAATGCCTAACAACCCTTTTGGTAAAGAAGTTCTTCCTAATATCCAACCTAAAACTCCCCTGGCGCAACTTTAGCCCATTCCCCCTTGTCCTGTCACCAGGCACATGGGAGAATAGACCAATCCCCACCTCGCTACAGCCTCCTTTAAGGTACCTGTAGAGAGCGATGAGGTCGCCCCCGAGCCTCTCCTCTTCTCCAGGCTAAACAACCCCAGCTCCCTCAGCCGATCCTCGTAAGACTTGTTCTCCAGGCCCCTCACCAGCTTCGTTGCCCTTCTCTGGACTCGCTCGAGCACCTCGATGTCCTTCCTGTAGTGAGGGGCCCAAAAGTGAACACAGTACTCGAGGTGCGGCCTCACCAGAGCCGAGTACAGGGAGACAATCACCTCCCTAGACCTGCTGGCCACACTGCTTCTGATACAAGCCAGGATGCTGTTGGCCTTCTTGGCCACCTGAGCACACTGCTGGCTCATATTCAGCCGACTATCAACCAGTCCTCCCAGGTCCTTCTCTGCCAGGCAGCTTTCCAGCCACTCATCTCCCAGCCTGTAGCTCTGCTTGGGGTTGTTGTGCCCCAGGTGCAGGACCCGGCACTTGGCCTTGTTGAACTTCATACAGTTGGCTTCAGCCCATCGGTCCAGCCTATCCAGATCCTCCTGCAGAGCCTTCCTACCCTCGAGCAGATCGACACGCTCACTTAGCTTGGTGTCATCTGCAAACTTACTGAGGGTGCACTGGACGCCCTCATCCAGATCATCGATAAAGATATTAAAGAGAACTGGCTCTAATACTGAGCCCTGGGGGACTCCACCAGTGACCGGCCTCCAACTGGATTTAACTCCATTCACCACGACTCCTTGGGCCTGGCTATCCAGCCAGTTTTTAACCCAACGAAGCGTATGCCAGTCCAAGCCATGAGCAGCCAGTTTCTTGAGGGGAATGCTGTAGGAAACGGTGTCAAAAGCCTTACTGAAATCAAGGTAGACCACATCCACAGCCTTCCCCTCATCCACTAAGCGCGTCACTTTGTCATAGAAGGAGATCAGGTGAGTCAAGCAGGACCTGCCTTTCATAAACCCTTGGTCAACTAGATGGATAACCTTGTCATCAAAGGAGATTAAGTTAGTTAGACAGGACTTTCCCCTCATGAACCCATGTTGGCTATGACCAATGACTGCTTTCAGGTGTTTTTCAATAACTCCCAGAATAATATTCTCCATAATTTTAGCAGGCACTGAAGTGAGACTGTCAGGCCTGTAATTACCAGGGTCTTCTTTCTTACTCTTGAAAAGGTAACGGTGCTGTGTTTTTATTTAGGATGAGAATAATGTTGATAACAGATGTTTTAGCTGTTGCAGAGCAGTGCTTACGCTAAGTCAAGGGCTCTTCTGCTTCTCGTGCTGCCCTGCTAGCAAGGAGGCTGGGGGTGCACAAGAATCTGGGAGGGGAGACAGCCAGGACAGCTGACCCAAAAGGACCAAAGGGATATTCCTTACCATAGGATGTCATGCTCAACAAGAAATGTAGGGGGAGTTGGCCGGGGGAGGGCTGCCATTCCTCAGGGACTGGCTGGGCATCAGTCGGCTGGTGGTGAGCAGTTACGTTTTGTATCACCTGTTTTCTTTCTTTTCTTTGTTTTTCTTTTCTTTCTTTCTTACTAAACCATCTTAACCCAGGAGTTGAGATAAGTGAGTAACGAATACTATGACCAGGTCTAGAGGGGCCCTGCCTCCAGACAGGTGGAGGAAAGGGACAACCAGGCTTATTGGACTGTGGGGATCCGACGGCCTGGCACATTAGACCCACAAGGGGGATCTTAACTGCTTGGGGGGATCCCAGCAGTTAACTGTATTGGAGGCTGAAGTGAGTCTAACTGGGAATGAGTGGCAAAATCACTGTATTGTGACTGGCCCAGATGCTCCATGCATCCTTGGCATAGACTGTCTCAGGAGAGGATATTTGAAGGACCCAAAAGGGTTCCGGTGGGCTTTCGGCATAGCTGCCTTGGAGACAGAGACAGTACGAACTGGAGTCAAAGACAGCCAAGTGGTACGCCACAACTGATATCGCTAATTTGCTTTTCTCAATCCCTTTGGCAGCAGAATGCAGGCCACGGTTTGCTTTTACCTGGAGGGGCATCCGGTACACTTGGAATTGACCGTCCCAGGGGTGGAAACACAGCCCTACCATTTGCCATGGACTGATCCAGACTGCACTGGAACAGGGGGGAGCCCCCGAACACCTGCAATACATTGATGACATCATTGTGTGGGGCAACACAGCAGAAGAAGTTTTTGAGAAAGGGAAGAGAATAATCTAAGTTCTTTTGAAAAACGGTTTGCCATAAAACACAGCAAGGTCAAAGGACCTGCGCAAGAGATCCGGTTCCTGGGAGTAAAATGGCAGGATGGACGTCACCACATCCCTATGGAGGTGATCAATAAGATAGCAACTATGTCCCTACCAAGTAAGAAGAAATAAACACAAGCTTTCCTAGGCCTTGTGGGATTCTGGAGAATGCTTGTTCTAGGCTATAGTCAGCTTGTGAGCACTCTATATTGAGTGACTCGAAGAGGAACTATTTCGAGCAGAGTCTTGAGCAACAATAAGTCTTTGAACAGATCAAGCAGGAAACAGCTCACGCGGTTGACCTTGGGCCTGTCCAGAGAGGACCAGCTGTGCAAAATGTGCTTTACACCACAGCTGG
The DNA here is from genome assembly GCF_964034855.1 of Anser brachyrhynchus. NCBI lineage: Eukaryota > Metazoa > Chordata > Aves > Anseriformes > Anatidae > Anser > Anser brachyrhynchus. The sequence continues at coordinate 12,179,226 of NC_137704.1, forward strand.
GGAGTGTGGCCCCACCTGGAGCCTCTGGCAGAAAACACAAGGAGAAATCTGAGGTCAACCTTTAGGGTCCTGGAGCCAGGGGTATCAAGGATCAGAAGCCCATTACACCCCGACTGAAAAAGAGATACTAGCAGCATATGAGGGGGTTTGATCCACTTCAGAAGTTGTTGGTACAGAAGCACAGCTCCTCTTGGCACCACGACTACCTCTGCTACATTGGATGTTCAAAGGGAGGATCCCCTCTTCATATCATGCAACTGACGCTACATGGAGTAAGTGGGTAGCGTTAATCACGCAGCGGGCTCAAATGGGGAAACCCAACGGCCCAGAAATTCTGGAAGAGATCATGGACTGGTCAGAAGGTAGAGGTTTTGGAGTATCACCTGAAGAGATGACTCAGGCCCAAGAGGCACCACCATATAATGAGTTATCAGAAGATAAAAAGCGTTATTATTACTCCTGGAGAGTCCAGCAGAGATGACTGGGGTCTGGAGCATCTCTCTTATGAGGAAAGGCTGAGAGAGCTGGGCCTATTTAGCTGGAGAAGAGAAGTCAAAGAGGGGATCTTATCAACGTATATAAATATCTTAAGGGAGTGTGTCAAGACAATGGGGCCGGACTCTTTACTAGTGCTCAGCGATAGGACGAAAAGCAACAGGCACAAACTGAAACACAGGATGATCCTTCCATCTGTATATGAGGAAAACCTTCTTTACTGGAAGGGTGAGAGAGCACTGGAACAGCTTGCCCAGAGAGGCTGTGGAGTCGTCTTCTCTGAAGATATTCAAAACCTGCCTCAGACAGGTCAGACAACAGGACTAATTTCCAAAACAACATCGCAGACACTGGGGTCAAAGAGCATGGCATTGAATGGGTTTATCACATCCCCTATCATTCACCAATCTCCAGGAAAATCAAAGAATACAATGGACTGTTAAAGACTACACTGAGAGCCATGGGTGCTGGGACATTCAAGCATTGGGCTACACATTTAGTAAAAGCCACCTGGTTAGTCAACACTGGGGGATCTACCAGTCGAGCTGGCCTTGCCCAATCAAAACTTTAACGCACTTTAAAAGAGGTTAAAGTCCCTGTAGTACACATAAAAAACATGCTGGGGAAGACAGCCTGGGTTATTCCTGCCTCAGGCAGAAGGCAAACCCATTCATGGGATTGCTTTTGTTCAACAATCTGGGTGCAACTGATGGGTAATGGGGAAGGATGGGACAGTCTGAAGTGTACCTGAAGGGGATTTGATTTGGGGTAAGAATAGCACATGATTTGAATTGTATGATGCCAACTATCATATGATGCTGTAGGTCACCACTGCTATGGCTGCTATATGTCATATCAATGGTATTACAGTAAAAGTCATGCAAACTAAGAATGAATCTTGTAAGGAACTGGACAAATACAGCAGTGATGGAACCAGAGCTGGGTTCAGCATGCAACAGTCCAACACCACACACCATCTCTCCTGTCCAGAAGGACCACTGTGACAGATGGAGCCCAAAGTCATGGACTAAATGAAATCAATGGATATTTTAGAGGGATGGCCCATAGACTAAGGGAATGATATCTGTTTGCGTATATCAGAAGGATGGGAAGGATGGTCGTGATTAATGTGGCTGTATTGGAAAGTGTAGGACCTGAGCATGCTGTAAATGGTATGGAATAAAGGGTGGATATTTTCCTGGTTTTGGCTGGGATCACAGAATTACAGAATGGTTAAGGTTGGAAGGGACCGCTGGAGTTCATCTAGTTCATCCCCCATGCTCAAGCAGGGATGTGTAGAGCAGGTTGTCAAGGAGCAGGTCCAGACAGCTATTGAAGATCTCCAAGGAAGGAGACTTCACTACCTCTCTGGGAAACCCATTCCAGTGCTCCATCACCCATGCAGTAAATAATTGCTTCCTGATAGAGCTTCTGGGGGAAGAGTGGCTGGAAAGCTGCCAGTTGGAAAGGGACCTGGGGGTACTGGTGGATAGTTATCTGAATATGAATCAGCAGTGTACTCAGGTGGCCAAGAAGGCCAACAGCATCCTGGCTTGTATCAGGAATAGTGTGGTGAGCAGGACTAGGGAAGTGATTTTCCCCCTGTACTCGGTCCTGGTGAGGCTACACCTCAAGTACTGCATTCAGCTCTGGGGCCCACAGTATAAGAAGGACACGGACCTATTAGAATGAGTCCAGAAGAGGGCCACGAGGATGATCAAAGGGCTGGAGTATCTCTCCTATGAAGACAGGATGAAGGAGTTGGGGTTGTTCAGCCTGGAGAAGAAAAGGCTCCAGGAAGGCCTTATAGTGGCTTTCCAATACCTAAAGGGGGCCTACAGCAAAGCTGGGAAGAGCCTCTTGATCAGTGTAGTGATAGAACTAGGGGTAATGGTTTTAAACTGAAAGAGGGTAGATTTAGATTAGACATTAGAAAGAAGTTCTCTACTCAGAGAGTGGTGAGGCACTGGAACAGGTTGCCCAGAGAAGTTATGGATGCCCCATCCCTGGAAGTGTTCAAGGCCAGGATGGATGGGACTTTGAGCAACCTGATCTAGTGGGAGGTGTCCCTGACCATGGCAGGGGGATTGGAAATATATGATCTTTAAAGGTCCTTTCCAACCCAAACTACTCTATAATTTTCTTCATGGTAGCTCATATGGTGCTATGTTTTGGATTTAGGATGAAAATAATGTTGATAATACACCAATGCTTTAGTTGTTGCAGAGCAGCCTCCTCTGCTTATCATGCTGTCCTGCTAGCAAGGAGACTGGGAGTGCACAAGAAGCCGGGAGGGGACACAGACAGGACAGCTGACCCAAATGGACCAAAGGGATATTCCTTACCATATGATGTCATGCTCAACAATAAAACTGGAGGGAATTTGCTGGGTTAAACCACAGCAATAAATTTTTAAAGAAATATGCCATAAGGACATAGTAACCAACAAAGTAAAACTGCCTATACAAAAAGCATGCAGACTGAGTATTCTCTTCCCAAAACTGGGAATAACTGGCAATTAAAAGCATTGGAAGAACCCAAAACATTACCACAAGACTGATTCCTCTGAGGTACATACAAAGGATAAGAGAGGAATATTTGGAGTATATTTCAGTCTAGCTATTTCATTTTTCCTTTCCTCAGCAATATTAACACCGTTCACAGATTGGTCACGTGGTCAAGAAGCAAAGACCCTTAACTGCACTTCAGCTTGATTTTTGCCCATTTTCATTTCTCTTGGGATATCTTTTGCTTGCAAATAGAGAAGGACTTGGGGGTGATGTGAAGGTTGGAGGCCGTCTTGGGAACAGCGATCACAAAATAAGAGTTTTCGATTCCTGGAAAAGTAAGGAGGGAGGGTTAGCAGAACTGCCATCCTGGACTTCCGGAGGGCAGACTTTGGCCTGTTCAGGAGACTGGTTGGCAGAGTCCCTTGGGAGGCAGTCCTGAAGGGCAAAGGAGTCCAGGAAGGCTGGGTACTCTTCAAGAAGGAAAGCCTAAAGTCACAGGAGCAGGCTGTTCCCACGTGCCAAAAGACGAGCCAGCACATAAGAAGATCAGCCTGGCTGAACACAGAGCTGTGGCTAGAGCTCAGGAAGAAAAAGAGGGTTTATGAGCTTTGGAAGAAGGGACGGGCCACTCAGGAGGGCTACAAAGATGTTGTGAGGCTGTGTAGGGAGAAGATTAGAAGGGCCGAAGCCCAACTGGAGCTCAATCTGGCTATTGCTAGACAATTGCTAGACAATTAAAAATGTTTTTATAAATACATAAACAAGAAAAGGAGGACTAAGGAGAATCTCCATCCTTTTTTGGATGTGGGGGGAGACAAAATGACAGGAGATGAGGAAGATGCTGAGGTACTTATTGCCTTCTTTGCCTCAGTCTTTAGCAGCAAGACCAGTCGTTCTCTGGGTACTCAGCCCCTGAGCTGGCAGATAGGGACAGGAAGCAGAATGAAGCCCTCAAAATCCAAGGGGAAATGGTTAGTGAGCTGCTACTCCACTTAGATGTGCACAAGTCTATGGGGCCAGACGGGATCCACCTAAGGGGACTGAGGGAGCTGGCGGAAGTGCTCACCAAGATGCTTTCCATCATTTATAAGCAGTTCTGGCTATCAGGGGAGGTCCCAGTCGACTGGCGGCTAGCAAATGTGACGCCCATCTACAAGAAGGGCTGGAAGGAGGATCCAGGAAACTACAGGCCTGTCAGTCTGACCTCGGTGCCAGGGAAGTTCATGGAGCAGATTATCTTGAGTGTCATCACGCGGCACTTACAGGAAAACCAGGCAATCAGGCCCAGTCAGCATGGGTTTATGAAAGGCAGGTCCTGCTTGACTCACCTGATCTCCTTCTATGACAAGGTGACGTGCTTAGTGGACAAAGGAAAGGCTTTGGATGTTGTCTACCTAGACTTCAGTAAGGCTTTTGACACCGTTTCCCACAGCATTCCCCTGAAGAAGCTGGCTGCTCAAGGCCTGGACTGGTGTATGCTTCACTGGATTAAAAACTGGCTGGGCCCAAGGAGTCGTGGTGAATGGAGCTAAATCCAGTTGGAAGCCAGTCACTAGCGGTGTCCTCCAGGGCTCAGTATTGGAGCTAGTTCTCTTCAATATTTTTATCAATGATCTAGATGAGGGGATCGAGTTCACCCTCAGTAAGTTTGCGGACAACACCAAGTTAGGCGCAAGTGTTGATCTGCCAGAGGGTAGGAGGGTTCTGCAGATGGATCTAGATAGGCTGGACCAATGGACCAAGGCCAACTGTATGAAGTTCAACATGGCTAAGTGCTGGGTCCTGCACTTGGGGCACAACAACCCTATGCAGCGCTACAAGCTGGGAGATGAGCGGCTGGAAAGTTGCCTGACAGAAAGAGACCTGGGGGTATTGGTTGATAGTCGGCTGAACAGGAGCCAGAAGTGCACTCAGGTGTCCAAGAAAGCCAACAGCATCCTGGCTTGTATCAGAAGCAGTGTGGCCAGAAGGACTAGGGAAGTGATTGTCCCCCTGTACTCGGCTCTGGTGAGGTCGCACCTCGAGTACTGTGTTCACTTTTGGGCCCCTCACTACAGGAAGGACATGGAGGTGCTCGAGCGTGTCCAAATAAGGGCAATGAAGCTGGTGAAGGGGCTAGAGAACAAGTCTTATGAGGATCGGCTGAGGGAGCTGGGGTTGTTTAGCCTAGAGAACAGGATTCTCAGGGGAGACCTTATCACGCTGTACAATTCCCTTAAAGGAGACTATAGTGAGTTGTGGATTGGGCTCTTCTCCCGAGTGCCAAGTGATAGGACGAGGGGAAATGGCCTCAAGTTGCACCAGAGGAGGTTGAGGTTGCCTATTAGGAGAAATTTCTTTGGTGAAAGAGTTGTGCGGCATTTGAATTGTCTGCCCAGGGAAGTGGTTGAGTCACCATCCCTGGAGGTCTTCAAGAAGCATGTAGATTTAGAACTTGGTAGCATAGTTTAGTGGTGGACTTCAGTACTAGGTTAAAGGTTGGACTAGATGATCTTAGAGGACTTTTCCAACCTGAATGATTCTATGATTCTATGACTGGTTATGAGAGCACCTTATCAAGTCTTCCTCAGGGTATTCTTCATGATACTGCTGAGCTGAACAGCTCACTGCTTCTTTTTTTTTCCAGATGAACTTTTTGCCATTTTTTCGAACTGATCTGACTTCCTGTACATCCAGATGAGGACGAAAGCAAAATCAAAGCAAGCAGTTGAAGCTCATTGACTGGAAAAGAGAAAAAGCAGCCTCTATTTCTGACATATTTGAGATGTAAATTTGCCCCAAGTATATCCTTTGGTGAAAACAGAAGTTTTACATATTCTCAGCTTCCTCTCCTGCCCTTTGCCAAAAAGACATGGAAAAAAAGAGCAGCCAGCCACTTTCTTCCACTGCCAGAGATGCAGAAGAAAAACAGGTATTCAAAGTGCTCCCTTTGTGTACTGTGACTACAAAGCCTCTTACCCTGGATCAACAGCAGGTATTCAAAATATGTCAAAACTAAACATTATAAAATGTGAATTAAAACATTTGAATATAATATAATTACCTATATATAATTAAGGTTACACTTCGGTTACACAATTTAAGAGTACGATGGCTACAAATTCAATTGTTCCCTAGCAATAAAAACGGTGTATAATTTTATATAACCTGCTAATGTGATGCCGATCTATAAGAAGGGTCGTAAGGAGGACCCGGGGAACTACAGGCCTGTCAGCCTGACCTCAGTGCCAGGAAAGGTGATGGAACAGGTCATCTTGAATGCAATCACGCAGCATGTGCAAGACAACCAGGGGATTAGGCCCAGCCAGGATGGGTTCATGAAAGGCATGGGTTCGTGACCGGGTGACCCGCCTGGTGGATAAGGGAAAGGCTGTTGACGTAGCCTACCTAGGCTTCAGCAAGGCCTTTGACACAGTCTCCCACAGTATTCTCCTGGAGAAGCTGGCAGCCCATGGCTTGAACAGGTATACTCTTTGCTGGGTAAAAAACTGGCTGGAAGGCCAGGCCCAGAGAGTGGTGGTGAATGGAGTGAAATCCAGCTGGAGACCGGTCACGAGCGGTGTTCCCCCGGGGTCAGTTTCGGGGCCCCTCCTCTTTAATATCTTTATTGATGATTTGGACGAAGGAATTGAGTGCACCCTCAGGAAGTTTGCAGATGACACCAAGTTGGGGGGAAGTGTTGATCAGCCAGAGGGTAGGAAGGCCCTGTGGAGGAAAATGGACAGGTTGGATCAAAGGGCAGAAGCCAGTGGGATGAGGTTCAACATGGCTTAGTGCCAGGTCCTGCACTTTGGTCACAACAACCCCGTATGACACTACAGGCTTGGGGCAGAGTGGCTGGAAAGCTGTGCAGAGGAAAAGGATCTGGGGGTGCTGGTCGATGCTCACCTGAACATGAGTGTGTTTGGGTGGCCAAGAAGGCCAATGGCATCCTGGCTAGTATCAGGAATAGTGTAGCCAGCAGGACCAGGGAGGTGATCGTCCCCCTGTACTCTGCTCTGGTGAGGCCTCACGTCAAGTACTGTGTTCACTTTTGGGCCCCTCACTACAAGGACATCGAGGCCCTGGAACGTGTCCAGAGAAGGGCTACGAAGCTGACGAGGAGTCTGGAACACAAGTCCTATGAGGAGAGGCTGAGGGAGCTGTCTGGAGAAGAGGAGGCTCAGGGGAGACCTTATTGCTCTCTATAACTCTACAACCATTCTATGATTCTATGACACAACTACCTGAAAGGAAGTTGTGGGGAGCTGGGGGTCGGCCTCTTCTCGCAGATAATGAGCGATAGGACAAGAGGGAATGGCCTCAAGTTGTGCCAGGGGAGGTTTAGGTTGGAAATTAGGAGACATTTCTTCTCAGAAAGAGTAGTCAGGCATTGGAAGGGGTTTCCCAGGAGGTGGTGGAGTCACTGTCTCTGGGTGTATTTAAGGAAAGGTTGGATGTGGTGCACAGGGACATGGTTTATTGGGTGATACTGGTGGTAGCAGGGTGGTTGAACCAGATGATCTTGGAGGTCTTTTCCAACCTTAATGATTCTATGATTCTATGAAAATTTAATGATGCTATATATGTGTGGAGAAATATTCAGACTTGTTAGTGTCATTGATAAGTACTAGCCTTGGGCAAAGGGGAACTGAGCAGCTTGTTCTTGCTTATCTCTTATACAAACTTTGTGGATGGAGGTCCACAGACTTGGTATAAGAGGTTGCTGAAGGAGAGAGTCTTGAGGGATGGCAAGATGGCCAGGGTGCCCCAGTGAAACCTTTTGCTTCATTATTTTTAAAATGAATATTAAAGTTCACAGCCCTAAATATGTTAATGAGTTTAATGAAGTACATGGTAAACATATATGACTATAGTATTCAACTCTTCACCCAAATCATGCTAAATGTCGCCCCAGGGAGGGAACAGATAATGTTAGGATATAAAAGAGTGCTAGGAGTTAGTAAAAAAAAAAAAAAAAAAAAAAAAAAAAAAGAAAGAAGAAGAAAGAAGAAGAAAGAAGAAATTAGTGTTAGGGAAAAAAATTTTTGTGAGGAAAAAAGAAGAGATGGGGGGGGGGGAAGAAGAAATTGGAAACCTAGAAGAGGCAGTTGACGAGTTGTGCTCCTTCTCCTCCACCAAGACAGGGACATCTTCTTGATAAGCTCTGTGCCTTCACCCTTTGGTGAGGAATAGCCAGAATAGCATTTTGCTAGCACTATTATCATATATTAGCACTACTGCAGTAAGAGTATTTATCTACGGCAATTCCAAATCTGTTATATCTGTCGCCTTATTAAATATGTTCAACTTTGTTAAACTGTCTCAGTCAAAGTCCTTAACAGGGATCTGAAACAGGCAGACATCGAACTCTGATAAGACCTCTTTAACGCAACAGTATTTAAAGATGTTAATGAAAAGTTTTGGTGCATTTGTGTGCACTCCAGTTTCCTATGAAAAAAGGTACATCATTATGTTATGTACATCCGTGGTTCCCTTCGTAATTACTTCTGTACTTACTGGGCAATTTCAAATGGATTTCATAGAGAGGACAGAGTACTCAAAATAGTTACTTTACTAGAATCTTCATGAAAATAGGCAGCCAAGTAGAAGAGAGAGATCTGCAAATATCCCAACCAAGGGAAGGACTGCAGTCCAAACTCGGATCTTACTGGACACAAGTGGAGCCTTGTAAATACTTTCACAGAATAAAACAGATTTCCATGCTGCAGCCCATGGAGGAGCCCACTGTGGAGCAGGTGGATCTGACCTGAAGGAGGCTGCGGTCTGTGGACAGCCCCCGCCAGAGCAGACTCCGGGCCGGAACTCTAGCCCGTGGAGAGGAGCCCACACAGGAGCATGTGATCTGGCAGGAGCTGCTGCCTATGGGAGACCCATGTTGGAGAAGTTCTTGAAGAGCTGCTGCCTGTGGGAAGTCCACGCAAGATCAGTTCGGGAAGGACTGTATCCCGTGGGAGGGACCCCATGTTGGAGCAGGGGAAGAGAGTGACCATGAAGTGGCAGAGACAGTGTTACAGACTGACCGCAACCCCCATCCCCCGTTCCCCTGCGCCACTCATGGGTAGGACGTTTAAGAGGGTGGATGAGGAGGGAAGATGTTTTTAGGTTTTTTTTGTTTGTTTGTTTCTCACTGCTCTAGCTTGTTAGTAAAATGTAATAAATTTTATTAATCTCCCTATGCTGAGTCTGTTTTGCCCATCATGATAACTGTTGAGTGATCTCCCTGTCCTTATCTCAACCCTTGAGCCCATTTCCTTGTATTTACTCCCCTTTTCCCTTTGAGGAGGGGGAGTGAGAGAGTGGTTGTGGTGGAGCTCAGCTGCCCAGCTTAGTAAAATCACCACGCTAGTGCTTATATCTTCCTATAGACCATCCCTAGAGACATGGCAAATCCATGGGAAACAAGACAATTAGCTCTGCCCATAGAACATCTTGCTAGGTAATAAATGCATACAGTTCCAAAGCTCTTTCTACAGTACCCACAGTTAACTTTCTATTTTTCTTAATTATCAAGGCTTAACTTAGTGGAAGTTACATGTGTAGATTGATATATAACAGCACAGGAATTTTAAATCTCATGACATACTGGAATCTACATTTAAACAGAGACTACTTATTGAAGCAGTCAACCTTTTTAACAAATACCAGTTCTCAGTTCACAGCTCTCTTCCTATTTGTGATCACATAAAACCCCCTTATAGAAATTACAAAAAGATCTTGAGAGGAATTAACACTTTATTCATACGCATTATGTTTTCCAATATGTGTATAAACTGGAAGCTATAAAAAAAGGATAAGCGTAATCAGATAGCTTGCCACAGATAAATTTGAGAACTTCCATTTTGGTACAAAAGACATTTCTTAGGACCATCTCATTGTTTTGTTTTCTGAAAACAGAGTATACAAGTTAGAACACACTGGATTATACATTTTGGTCTAGTGATATGACTGTAATGGAATTGTCTACATACTATATTTTCAAAGATCCACAATATTACATAAAACTGGTAGATAAAGTATTCAAGGCAGTTCTTACTGGATCCTTGATTTCTAAAAATTCAATATATTTACCTCAATATTTATAATTACAAATTGCAATAAATAATTGTAGAGAGGTTATCTCCTACCTATATTCCATTCTCACAGAGAACAACAATTCCAATTCTCGACAAATAAACAAAAGCCACCATTTATAAAAAGATCACATTAACATAAAAGCCAGACATTGAGATTTTTCAGTGTGTGACCAAAGTTGACCAAAATCATAACTGGGAAACCTTAATAAGTTGAATTTTCTGAGGACTGGTCCTCAGAATTCTTTTTAGCAAACAGATAAAAATAACAATTACTTTTTCTTTTTGCAGTAATACTTTTCCAAGTTCAATTTCTTGAAATGTGCAATTCATTGCAAAGATGTATACAAAACAATCCTCAGAGATAACAACATGGATGGCAATAAAAATAAAAATCTGAAATAGAACCTTCCAGAGGAGGATGCCAGCCCTAGAACTTAAAACCACTCTAGGGACGAGTTGATTGTAAGGGGTGAAATGAATCTCATCTATGGTATACTGCATCATTTTTCATAAGAATGACAGTAAAGAATTCTCCTATGAAAGCATTCTAGCATTCAGAATAATACTGTTGCTTGTGAAAAGCAAGAAGAAATGATAGACCAGATTTTAAATTACAAATGCATTTATATATGCATTTATATATGCATAAAATGCATAAAACACTGAGCATAAAAGAGAATGTAATGAAAGTATCAGTTTTGTTGTTAGGCAATATGAAAGTTAGAGTGTTTTTGTTGCTGTTGTTTAGAAGTATACAAATTGTATCTACACAGAACAATTAACTTAGATGATCATGTGCTGTGTTTCATGCACCCAGAAAGAATGTCAGACATTTGCAGTTGAATTTGCTTAATTCATTATTTTTTTAAAATGTTGAGGCCAGAATAAGGAAGGAGGAAAATAAACACTGCAAATCAAACTCATTGACTCAATCTGAGCTGTCAAAAGACATTATTTCCATTAAAAGACTAATAATTATAGGGTTAATTCTAAAGTTACTTTACTTTAAATGTACCTGGGAAAAGAAATCTGCTGTAAATCAAGATGACCTTGTACAGAATAAAATAACCGCCTCGAATGATGCTTACAAGGCTGTTCATACACATATAGTTCTATTATGTGGCAAAAATTACTTTTCCTTATTTAGAAGAATGGATCTACTAGATTTTCTAATCCAAGTTTCTCAAAAAAAAAAGTTTTTATATTAGGTACTAAAACTCACAGATATTAAATGCAAAGAAGAAAAATTCACAACAGGTGAATTTGGAAACTTAAGTTGTTTAATATAATTGGCATCCAAATAAATGAACTGAAAAACAACTCAGTCTACACAATGTCACTTAAACCATTCTGTAAATTATTCTTTAATGTAGCTATAGGGAGCTGCAATCTCTGTTACATATAATTGAAGACAACACACATTTGTAAACAACAAGAAAAGGCTTAATTAAGGAAATAAAAATTAGCATATCAATTTCATTTGCAACTGTCACTTATTTTACTTTATATATTATAATTACTAATACAGAGAATGCTATCAATCCATCTAAGAACTTTTATTCATGCTCACTTTCTGGAGAGTCTTAACTCTTGAGAGACACAAAGCGTGCAATGAATATGACAAAGGGTATAGCTGGGATATTAATTATGAGTTAAAATGATGATCTTTCAGAAATGAGTGTGCACATCATTTACTGAGAAAGCATTCAAAAATCTGTCCTGTACTGTACATAAAAGTTTTCTAAGAATAACATAAGCTTCAATTCTGCAAACACAGACATACAGTATTTTTTCCACATCTACAGCTGTTATTTTGTTAAGAGTACATTTGAGAATCACATTATCTACAATGTTCAAATGTAAAACAAAGGAGAACTACTTACCTACACAAAGGAAATAATGAAACATGAGTAGACTACTATGAATACATTATTACCTTAAAATCCTAAGTTACAAAACTCTTAAATAGCATTGATGTTTTCATATTGTTAGCATTCCTCTAAACTTGTTAAAAAAACATTTTTTATTAAATATCAGCTCATGTTTATCTCCATACTTTTACTAGTTTTCATACAAGGCAAAGCTTCAGTCTGAAACTATACTTACATAGATTCAACATCTTTTTCTTTTTTCATTATTCCTGATAAAACAAAAGTCTTTCTCTTCCGAGGTTTTATCCCTATGGAAAAAAACATTTTTCATTTAAAGATCAGAGATGAGTATATATTTAGCAATGTCAAACACTGGTGCATACCAATATCGATACCTTTTAAATGCTGCCATAATTAATCACACAAAAATTTAACTGTGGAGGCACGTATGAAGGCAAATTAAGGGAACGCAAAATATCTGTAATATTATTTCAGTATGTTGTTAAGTAGCATACCAACAAAAAAATAAAAATAAAATATGGTTAAAGAAACACAATAATAAAATAAATCCTTATAAAAGTGATTTGCACTGTACATGCAACTTTTCATGTTGAATATGCTATACTGCCACTTATTTCATAGAAGAGCTATTGCTCATGGAAGTCCTGAATAACCAATGCACTTGAATCAGAAACTGAACCCTGCCTCTCTCAGCTACTGCAGTTCAACACCCTGTTCTTATTTCCCTGAGTGCTCCCAGTAGCTGCAAGCCCCTGTCTCTTCTAAGTAGTTTTCCTGGTTTCAGCTAGGATAGAGTTAATTTTCCTCCTAGTAGCTGGTAGGGTGCTGTGTTTTGGATTTAGGATGAGAAGAATGTTGATGACACACTGATGATTTAATTGTTGCAGAGCAGTGCTTACACCAAGCCAAGGACTTTTCAGCTTCTCGCTCTGTCCTGCCAGCGGACAGGCTAGGGGTGCAGCAGGAGCTGGGAGGGGACAGACCCAGGAGGATGAAGAGGAAGATGTCTCAAAAACAACAGTAACTACCCGAAACCTATACCAGCGTGAGCTACGAGATGTGCGAAAAGATTTTGGTCGTTGTATAGGTGAGCAGCTTGTCACCTGGCTGCTCTGGTGCTGGGACACCGGAGCCAATTGTCTGGAATTAGAGGGCAGGGAAGCCAGGCGGCTTGGGATCCCTTGCTAGGGACGCAGGCATTGACAAAGCAATTGGAGATGGAGCAACACCTTATAGCCTCTGGAGGCATCTCCTGTCAGCTGTGAAGGAAAGGTATCCCTTCAAGGAAGAACTTGTATGTCTACCAGGCAAATGGACCACCATGGAGAAGGGAATCCAGTATCCGAGGGAATTAGCCATCCAGAAGGTGATTTATAGGGACCTAGACAACGAACAAATATCCACAGATCCAGATGAAGTCAAGTGTACACGACAAATGTGGCGGAATTTGTACGGAATGCACCATCATCATATGCCAGCTCATTGGCAATAATAACCTGGAAAGAACAGGAGGAACCCACAGCTGATGAACTGGCTAAACAGCTCTGGCAGTACAAAGAAAGTCTCTCCTCTTCCCTACACGAGTGCGTCTCGGCTGTGGAGAAACTTTCTGAAGAGTTCTACCAACTTAAAGACGCACAGAAGTATAAGGCTTTAGTAGACACCGGTGCACAGTGTACTCTAATGCCATCAAGCTATAAAGGGCCAGAACCCATCTGTATTTATGGAGTGACAGGGGGATCCCAGCAGTTAACTGTATTGGAGGCTGAAGTAAGGCTAACTGGGAATGAGTGGCAAAAGCACCGTATTGTGACTGGCCCAGATGCTCCGTGCATCCTTGGCATAGACTACCTCAGGAGAGGATATTTCAAGGACCCAAAAGGGTTCCGCTGGGCTTTTGGCATAGCTGCCTTAGAGACAGAGGACATTAAACAGTTGTCTACCTTGCCCGGTCTCTCGGAGGGCCCTTCTGTTGTGGGGTTGCTGAGGGTTGAAGAACAGCAAGTGCCGATCGCTACCACAACTGTGCACCAGCGGCAATATCGCACCAACCGAGACTCCCTGATTCCCATCCATAAGCTAATTCGTCAACTGGAGAGCCAAGGAGTGATCAGCAAGACTCATTCACCTTTTAATAGCCCCATATGGCCAGTGCGAAAGTCTAATGGTGAGTGGAGACTAACAGTGGACTATCGTGGCCTGAACGAAGTCACGCCACCACTGAGCGTTTTGCCATAAAACAAAGTCAAAGGACCTTCACAAGTGATTCCATTTTTAGGAATAAAATGGCAAGATGGACGTCGTCAAATCCCAATGGATGTGATCAACAAAATAACAGCTATGTCTACACCAACTAGCAAAAAATAAACACAAACTTTCCTAGGTGTCGTGGGGTTTTGGAGAATTACACATTCCAAATTACAGTATGATTGTAAACCCGCTCTACCAAGTAACCCGTAAGAAGAAAGATTTCACATGGGGCTCTGAGCAACAACAAGCCTTTGAACAAATTAAGCAGGAAATAGTTCATGCAGTAGCCCTCGGGCCAGTCCGAACAGGACCAGATGTAAAGAATGTGCTCTGCACTGCAGCTGGGGAGAATGGCCCCACCTGGAGCCTCTGGCAGGAAGAACCTGGGGAAACTCGAGGTCGACCCCTAGGGTTTTCGAGTTGGGGATACAGAGGATCTGAGGCCCACTACACTCCAACGGAAAAAGAGATCTTGGCAGCATAGGAAGGGGTTCGATCTGCTTCGGAAGTAGTCGGTACTGAAGCACAGCTCCTCCTAGCACCCCGATTGCCGGGGGATACTAGGCCGGATGTTCAAAGGAAGGGTCCCGTCCACACATCATGCAACTGATGCTACATGGAGCAAGTGGGTTGCACTGATTACTCAGCGGGCTCGAATAGGAAACCCCAGTCGCCCAGGAATCTTGGAGGTGATTATGGACTGGCCAGAAGGCAAATACTTTGGGATATCATCAGAGGAGGAGGTGGCCCGTGCTGAAGAAGCCCCACTGTACAACAAGTTACCAGAAAATGAGAAGCAATATACACTGTTCACTGATGGGTCCTGTCGTATTGTGGGAAAGCATCGGAGGTGGAAGGCAGCTGTATGGAGTCCTACACGACGAGTTGCAGAAGCTGCTGAGGGAGAAGGTGAATCGAGCCAATTTGCAGAAGTGAAAGCCATTCAGCTGGCTTTAGATATTGCTGAACGAGAAAAGTGGCCAGTTCTCTATCTCTATACTGATTCATGGATGGTAGCAAATGCCCTGTGGGGGTGGTTACAGCAATGGAAGCAGAACAACTGGCAGCGCAGGGGCAAACCCATCTGGGCTGCTGCATTGTGGCATGATATTGCTGCCCGGGTAGAGAACCTGGTTGCAAAGGTACGCCATGTAGATGCTCATGTGCCCAAGAATCGGGCTACTGAAGAACATCAAAACAACCAGCAGGTGGATCAGGCTGCTAAGATTGAAGTGGCTCAGGTGGACCTGGACTGGCAACATAAAGGTGAGTTATTTATAGCCCGATGGGCCCATGACACCTCAGGCCATCAAGGTAGAGATGCAACATACAGATGGGCTCGTGATCGAGGGGTGGACCTGACCATGGACACTATAGCACAGGTTATTCATGACTGTGAAACATGTGCTGCAATCAAGCAAGCCAAACGGTCAAAGCCTCTTTAGTATGGAGGACGATGGCTGAAATATAAATATGGAGAGGCCTGCCAGATTGATTACATCACACTCCCTCAAACCCGCAACGGCAAGCGCCACGTACTTACAATGGTGGAAGCAACCACCGGATGGCTGGAAACATATCCTGTGCCCCATGCCACCGCCCGGAACACTATCCTGGGCCTTGAAAAGCAAGTCCTATGGCGACATGGCACCCCAGAGAGAATTGAGTCAGACAACGGGACTCATTTCCGAAACAACCTTATAGACACTTGGGCCAAAGAACATGGTATTGAGTGGGTGTATCACATCCCCTATCATGCTCCAGCCTCCGGGAAAGCTGAATGATACAATGGACTGTTAAAGACTACACTGAAAGCAATGGGTGCTGGGACATTCAAAAATTGGGATGCACATTTGGCAAAGGCCACCTGGTTAGTCAATACCAGGGGATCTGCCAACCGAGCTGGACCTGCCCAATCAAACCTGTTACGCACTGTAGAAGGGGATAAAGTTCCTGTAGTGCACGTAAGAAACATGCTGGGTAAAACAGTCTGGGCTACTCCTGCCTCAGGAAAAGGCAAACCCATTCGTGGAACTGCTTTTGCTCAGGGACCTGGATGCACTTGGTGGGGAATGCAAAAGAATGGGGAGGTCCGATGTGTACCTCAAGGGGATTTAATATTGCATGAGAATAGCCCATGAGTTGAATTATATTATGTTAATTATTATATAATGCTGTATGTCATCACTACCATGTTTGCTATATGTCAATGTCCTATTAATGGTATCACAGTAACAGCCACGCAGATAATAATGAACGAATTCTGATAGAAATGGACAAGCACAGAGAGGTGATGGAAGGAGAACGGGCTTCAACGTGTGACAATCCAACATCACACAACATCTCTTCTGCCCTGAAAGACTGCTGTGACAGATGGAGCCCGAAGTCAGTCACGGACTATGCAAACTCAGTGGACATTCTATATACCATAGATGAAAATGGTGATTAATTGGAATGTATTGGAAAGGGTGTTACCTGAGCATGACATGAATGGTATGGAATAAGGGGTGGATATATGTCCTGGTTTCAGCTAGGATAGAGTTAATTTTCCTCCCAGTAGGTGGTAGGGTGATATGTTTTGGATTTAGGGTGAGAAGAGCGCTGATAACATGCTGATGTTTTAATTGTTGCAGAGCAGTGCTTACACCAAGCCAAGGACTTTTCGGCTTCTCGCTCTGTCCTGCCAGCGGGCAGGCTAGGGGTGCAGCAGGAGCTGGGAGGGGACAGACCCAGGACAGCTGACCCAAACTGGCCAAAGGGGTATTCCATACCATCTGACGTCATGCTAAACAATATATAGGGGTGGCTGGCCGGGGTGGGGGGCCGGCTGCTCGGGGATAGGCTGGGCATCAGTCAGCGGGTGGTGAGCAATTGCATTGTGCATCACTTGTTTCATACACATTATGAGTATGTGGGAATGGAAATGTTGTTTTTGCAGTGTTACATTGTATAGAAGGAAGGAATGTGGTATTGAAATATGCTTACAGTGATAAGAAAGCTTAACAGAAAACCTTGTAAAATGCAGACAGCCGGACTCCTTAGAGCAATTAGGTGAAAATCACGGTGTCAAGTCAAATCAGATAAGTGATGAAACATTACCACTTCAAACAGTAAAAAAGTCAAAAGAAGCTTGAAATTTAACAGGCCAGCAACTGAAGGCCAGGCATTGTCTGTGAAGCATCAGATAGATTGTGAACCTGGATTACCCACTCCAGTGGGGAAACAGGGGAGGGTCCTGTCATCAAAAAGTATATAAACTGTGTTTTTGGAACTAGTGGGCGCGCTCTCCTGCTTGTGGGGCGCCCGCCATTGCAATCGCGAATAAATTACTACTTCACTGAGATCCTCGCCTGAGCCTAAGTTATTGGCTACGGAGTGTTTCTCACAATCTGGGGGCTCGTCCGGGATCCAGTCACCTACCGGGGAGCCCCACCGCCGCAGCAGCAGGAAGGCATGCCCCGCTGATTTCAGCGGTCCTGTGCATCGACGGTGGCGGTTCTGCGGAGAGCTGACAGAGGGCCCGAGACTGATTAAAGAGGCAGGATCCATGAAGTAGTGGGGAAAAGGAAGAAGGTAGGCACTCAGGGTTTTAAGAATTGATCCGGTAACTCTGTGCACAGACCAAGGTAAGAAATATTAAGTATTGCTTTGGGGGTTGGGTGAGACTCTGTGTGATGTGTGATGTGTGATTGAGACGTACTTTTGTACGAAGCGAGTGTGGAGTCCTGATCCGCGGTTCCGTAGCTCCGCGAGGGGCGCGGACGGAGACGGACGAAGCGTGAGATAAGGGAGAGAAAGGAAGAGTCTCGGGAAATTTGGTGTATGGTAAGCCCTTGCACTGGGAAGTGCTTGGCAATACACCAGGGAAATTTGGTGTGCGGTAATCCTTGCACGGGGAAGTGCTTGGCAGTACACCAGGGAAATTTGGTGTGCGGTAAGCCTTGCACGGGGAAGTGCTTGGCAATACACCAGGGAAATTTGGTGTGCGGTAGCCCTTGCACGGGGAAGTGCTTGGCAGTACACCCCCATTTTCCAGAATAGGAAAAATGGGAAATATGAGTTCCAGGGGACAGGGAGATATCCCGGGGGGAGTGCCTACCAAAAGTTCTTCCTGAAGAATTATAAGAAATTGGAAAAATAATCTCAAAATTGGAGGAGATGGTAAAATAAATAAATAAATAAATATGGTTAAATATTGTGTATTAGTCTGGACAAAAGAACCAATTAAGGAAACAGCAGTATTTTGGCCAAAATACGGGCCTGATGAAAATTCAGGCTTGAAATTTATGTGTAAACAATAAGATTCCTTTTTTTTTTTCGGAGGAGGAGCCAAGTTATGCTCCCTATAATCCTAATATTGCACCGGAGGCAGCAGCAGTCGCTCCAGGAAAGGAGACAGGGACTGCAATTAACACTGTCCCTAGAGAAGAGCGTACTCTAGGCTCTGGCAAGAATTAGAACAAGGTAGAAGAGGTACTGAGAATTTTGCCTTCCCTGATACTAACAGCACTAACACTAACTGTGTATCCTCTTAAGTGAACTTCCCCCCCTCCTTACCAGCAGAGAGGTTAGGAGTTTCCTAGGACCTAACTTATACTCTTGGGGAGGGGGAATTATGTATATAAATATGTCGTTTACAGGGAAAGAAATGGGAATGATCAGGAGGAGAGCTGCTATACAAAAATGGGAAAGAACTCATCCTCCAGGACCAGGGGTAATACCGGCAGGGCAGAAATAACCGCTTGCCGATCCTGGCTGGAAGAATAATAGTGTGCAACACAGAAATCATATGAGAGACTTGGGGTCAGAATGAGAAAGTACTTGGGGATGAATCCTGAGGACCCGGTATCCCAAGGGCTCTTGAAAGTTCATTTTGTGATTGAAGCCTGGCAAGATGCACAGAAAATGCTCCAGAAGGTGGAGGGGATGTAGTGAACAGTCACTGGGGGGCCCTCCTGTGGGAGGCCCTGAACGTGTGTGTCAAGAGGGGAGATGAGAAGGAAAAGCAGAGAGTGAAACTAATGGTATTGACAGTGTAGCAGGTAGTGAGGCAGAGGGTTGGAGAAAGAGGAAGAAAATCTTCAGGGGAGTCAGGGCCAGGATGGAAAAGAGAGGAAGAGAGATGAAGGAATGGCAGGCAAGGAAAGCTACCCGTGTTGTGGCCTGAATCTTAGCAGGGACAGGCTTTGATGGGATGTTTTAAGTGTGGCCAGGCTGGCCACTTCAGGTAGGAATATCCGGAGTGGAAGAAGGAGGAGAGAAGGAAAATGGGATGAGGGAGAAAGGTATGGAATTAAGTTGGCTAATGACTGAGACTTTGGTGAAAGTACAGGCTGGAGAAAGATAAGAAGAAGTGTTAAAAAGGGTTATTGAAGGTGTTAAAGGTGTGGTATGTAATGTTTGACAGAGCTGTTTTTTGAATGAGTTGGGAAAGTTGAATGAGCAGGGAAGGAGGATGTAGGCACTATCTAAGTAACAGTCTAGAAGTTTTGGTATATTTGCTGTGGTGTTTGGTCAGTTTCCCAAGTATCAGGGAGGGGCGGGACAGGGGGGGCAGCATGCTCCACCAGGGGCCTCTCCACAGGCCACAGGGGGCTTTGGCTCCGGCGCCTGGAGCGCCTCCACCCCCTCCTTCTGTGCTGACTTTGGTGTCTGCGGGGAGGTTTCTCACTCCTCGCTCTCCCAGCTGCTGTTGAGCAGCAGGTTTTTGTTTGTTCGTTTGTTTGTTTTCGTGGATGTGCTCTCACAGAGGCACGGACTGTGTTGCTCATGGCTTGGCTCTGGGCAGCGGTGGGCCCCTCTGGGGCCGGATGAAATTGTCCCTTATCTGCCACAGGGTGGTTTCTGGATTCTCCTCGTGGGGGCTGCCACTGCAGCCCCCTCCCGAACCTTGCCATCAAACACAATACACAGGGGCAGCTAGGTCATTACTGGCCTGTAAAGTATCAGGGATTAAATTAACTAATGAAACCCTAACAAGTGATGGGGGTAGAAGGGGCTGGGATAACAGTGCCACCTTTGGGGGATACCAAGCTGAGACTAGGGGATAAAATGATCTCTGGGCAATTATTGTATGTATCCAAGGCAGGGACTAACTTGTTGGGAAGGGATTTGATGATGAAATTGGGCATTCAAATAGTAAATTGTTAGACTGGAATAACAGTGGTATTAATGGAGTGCTCTCAGGCCCTGAGAGCAAAGATATATTCACCTCTGACTGGAAACACTCAGAAGTGGGGGCGGAAGCAACAATACATATGGACAGTTTTACCTCAGGGGTTTACAGGGCCTCTGATTTATTTGGGCAAAGTTCTAGAACAGATTTTGGAGCAATTCCAACCTCCCAAGGAGGTGTTACTGTTACAAGTATGTGTATGATCGTTTATTGTCAGGACAGGAGAAAACAGTTGTGAAGGAAGCTACTAACAAGCTATTCAACTTTCTGGGAAAGCAGGGCTTGGGAGTATTGAAAAATAAATTACAATACGTAGAAAGAGAAGTCAGGTATTTAAGGCATCTAATGTCTGAGGGAAAATGGAGAATAAATCCAGAGAGGATTCAGGGAATTGTTGAAAACTAAGAAAGAACTAAAAAGTTTTAAGAGAAAGACTTTTTAAGGAATCAGGAGCCACGAAGCCTGAGGGAAAATGGATACTCCCTGATGGGAGAGAAATGCTAAATAAAGCACCAATGAGGCAAATATTAATCGTTTTACATCAAGAGAGTCATTGGGAGATGCAAGCAATGTGTGATGCTGTGCTAAGAAAGTATGTCTGTGTAGGAATATACACTTCAGTGAAGCAAATATGCAGAGGATGTACCATATGTCAAAAGGCAAATAAAAAGGTCATTTGTAACTAACCTAGAGGGGGACGGGAGCCAGGGATTCGACCTTTACAAAGTATACAGGTAGACTTTACTGAGTTACGTAAAGGAGGGAGATTTAAGTACTTGTTTGTCCTAATTGACCACGTGACTGGATGGGTGTAAGCTTTCCCCTCTGTATCTGCCACTGCAAACACGGTGTCTAAGGTATCACCGGAGCAAATAGTCCCTAGATATGGGATAGCTGAAAACATTGATTCAGATCAAGGAAGACATTTCACTTCACAAGTACTGCAAGGGTTAATGCAGGCCTTAGAGATTGAGTGGGATTTTTACACCCCCTGGCACCCCTCCTCTTCTGGGAAGGTAAAATGAATGAACCAGACATTAAAGAAGCAATTAACTAAATTAGTGTTAGAAACTGAACTTCCTTGGGTAAAATGCTTACCTTTAGCACTCCTCCAGGTTCAAACAGCACCAAGAAAGGATATAGGAATATCACCATATGAGATGCTGTTTGGATTACCCTATCTGGGCAGAAGGGATGAGATACCGCAATTCGAAATGAGAGTATTCTTAAGAACTGTATTCTGGGGTTGTCCTCTTCTTTGTCATCTCTCAGGACCCGTGGGAAATTGGGTCCTGATTCACACCTGGAAAGGATCAACTCCGGCCTGAATGGGAAGGACACTTCCAAGTACTACTAACCACTGAAAAAGCCATAGGAACTGCGGAAAAAGGTTGGACTCACTATACTCGAGTGAAGGCATCCGTCGACCCTAGTACCTAGGAAGCTGTTCCTACAGAAGACTTGTTGGAAACTGAAATCGAAGAGAAAAATCTCATAGTGGCCGCTGAGCGGCATAAAAGCTTACAATTTGTTGTGGTTTAACCCGGATGGCAACTAAACACCACACAGCCGTTCGCTCACCCTCCCCCCTCCCTCTCTGGGATGGGGGAGAGAAACGGGAAAGTGAAGCCTGTGAGTTGAGATAAAGACAGTTTATTAAGACAGGAAAATAATAATAACAATAATAATAATAATAGTGATAATGGTAATAGTATTAACAATAATAATGTGTAAGAAAACAAGTGATGCACAATGCAATTGCTCACCACCCGCTGACCGATGCCCAGCCTATTCCCGAGCAGCCGGCCCCCCCACCCCGGCCAGCCACCCCTATATATTGTTTAGCATGACGTCAGATGGTATGGAATACCCCTTTGGCCAGTTTGGGTCAGCTGTCCTGGGTCTGTCCCCTCCCAGCTCCTGCTGCACCCCCAGCCTGCTCGCTGGCAGGACAGAGCGAGAAGCCAAAAAGTCCTTGGCCTGGTGTAAACACTGCTCTGCAACAATTAAAACATCAGCATGTTATCAGCGCTCTTCTCATCCTAATCCAAAACATAGCACCCTACCAGCTACTAGGAGGAAAATTAACTCTGTCCTAACTGGAACCAGGACAGATATCCACCCCTTATTCCATACCATTTATGTCATGCTCAGGTTACACTCTGTCCAATACATTCTAATTAATCACCATTTTCATCTATGATATATAGCAATCATGGTAGTGATGACATACATTATTATATAATAATTAACATACTACAATTCAACTCATGGGCTATTCTCACCCAGTATCAAATCCCCTTGAGGTACACACCGGACCTCCCCATTCTTTTGCATTACCCACCAAGTGCATCCAGGTCCCTGAGCAAAAGCAGTTCCACGAATGGGTTTGCCTTTTCCTGAGGCAGGAGTAGCCCAGACTGTTTTACCCAGCATGTTTCTTACGTGCACTACAGGAACTTTATCCCCTTCTACAGTGCGTAACAGGTTTGATTGGGCAGGTCCAGCTCGGTTGGCAGATCCCCTGGTATTGACTAACCAGGTGGCCTTTGCCAAATGTGTATCCCAATTTTTGAATGTCCCAGCACCCATTGCTTTCAGTGTAGTCTTCAACAGTCCATTGTATCGTTCAACTTTTCCAGAGGCTGGTGCATGATAGGGGATGTGATACACCCACTCAATACCATGTTCTTTGGCCCAAGTGTCTATAAGGTTGTTTCGGAAATGAGTCCCGTTGTCTGACTCAATTCTCTCTGGGGTGCCATGTCGCCATAAGACTTGCTTTTCAAGGCCCAGGATAGTGTTCCGGGCGGTGGCATGGGGCACAGGATATGTTTCCAGCCATCCGGTGGTTGCTTCCACCATTGTAAGTACGTGGCGCTTGCCGTTGCGGGTTTGAGGGAGTGTGATGTAATCAATCTGCCAGGCCTCTCCATATTTATATTTCAGCCATCGTCCTCCATACCAAAGAGGTTTTGACCGTTTGGCTTGCTTGATTGCAGCACATGTTTCACAGTCATGAATAACCTGTGCTATAGTGTCCATGGTCAGGTCCACCCCTCGATCACGAGCCCATCTGTAGGTTACATCTCTACCTTGATGGCCTGAGGTGTCATGGGCCCATCGGGCTATAAATAATTCACCTTTATGTTGCCAGTCCAGGTCCACCTGAGCCACTTCAATCTTAGCAGCCTGATCCACCTGCTGGTTGTTTTGATGTTCTTCAGTAGCCCGATTCTTGGGCACATGAGCATCTACATGGCGTACCTTTACAACCAGGTTCTCTACCCGGGCAGCAATATCTTGCCACAATGCCGCAGCCCAGATGGGCTTGCCCCTGCGCTGCCAGTTGTTCTGCTTCCATTGCTGTAACCACCCCCACAGGGCATTTGCTACCATCCATGAATCAGTATAGAGATAGAGAACTGGCCACTTTTCTCGTTCAGCAATATCTAAAGCCAGCTGAATGGCTTTCACTTCTGCAAACTGACTCGATTCACCTTCTCCCTCAGCAGCTTCTGCAACTCGTCGTGTAGGACTCCATACAGCAGCTTTCCATCTCCGATGCTTTCCCACAATACGACAGGACCCGTCAGTGAACAAGGCATATTTCTTCTCATTTTCCGGTAGCTTGTTGTACAGGGGGGCTTCTTCAGCACGAACCACCTCCTCCTCTGATGATATCCCAAAGTATTTGCCTTCTGGCCAGTCCATAATCACCTCCAAGATTCCTGGGCGACTGGGGTTTCCTATTCGAGCCCGCTGAGTAATCAGTGCAACCCACTTGCTCCATGTAGCATCAGTTGCATGATGCGTAGAGGGGACCCTTCCTTTGAACATCCAGCCTAGTACCGGCAGTCGGGGTGCCAGGAGGAGCTGCGCTTCAGTACCGACCACTTCCGAAGCAGATCGAACTCCTTCATATGCTGCCAATATCTCCTTTTCAGTTGGAGTATAGCGGGCTTCAGATCCTCTGTATCCCCGACTCCAAAACCCCAGGGGTCGACCTCGAGTTTCCCCAGGTTCTTTCTGCCAGAGGCTCCAGGTGGGACCATTCTCCCCGGCTGCGGTGTAGAGCACATTCTTTACATCTGGTCCTGTTCGGACTGGCCCGAGGGCTACTGCATGAACTATTTCCTGCTTAATTTGTTCAAAGGCTTGTCGTTGCTCAGGGCCCCATTCAAAAGCATTCTTCTTACGGGTTACTTGGTAGAGCGGGTTTACAATCAGACTGTAATTTGGAATATGCATTCTCCAAAACCCCACGACACCTAGGAAAGTTTGTGTTTCTTTTTTGCTAGTTGGTGGAGACATAGCTGTTATCTTGTTGATCACATCCATTGGGATTTGACGACGTCCATCTTGCCATTTAATTCCTAAAAACTGGATCTCTCGTGCAGGTCCTTTAACTTTATTCTGTTTTATGGCAAAACCAGCCTTCAGAAGGATTTGGACTATTTTCTTCCCTTTCTCGAAAACTTCTTCTGCAGTGTCACCCCACACAATGATGTCATCGATGTACTGCAGGTGTTCAGGAGCTTCCCCCTGCTCCAGCGCAGACTGGATCAGTCCATGGCAAATGGTAGGGCTGTGTTTCCACCCCTGGGGCAGCCGATTCCAAGTATATTGGACTCCCCTCCAAGTGAAAGCAAACTGTGGCCTGTACTGTGCTGCTAGAGGGATGGAGAAAAATGCATTAGCGATATCAATTGTGGCATACCACTTGGCTGCCTTTGATTCCAGTTCATACTGGAGTTCTAGCATGTCCGGCACTGCAGCACTCAGTGGTGGCGTGACTTCGTTCAGGCCACGATAGTCCACTGTTAGTCTCCACTCACCATTAGACTTTCGCACTGGCCATATGGGACTATTAAAAGGTGAATGAGTCTTGCTGATCACTCCTTGGCTCTCCAGTTGACGAATTAGCTTATGGATGGGAATCAGGGAGTCTCGGTTGGTGCGATATTGCCGCCGGTGCACAGTTGTGGTAGCGATCGGCACTTGCTGTTCTTCAACCCTCAGCAACCCCACAACAGAAGGGTCCTCTGAGAGACCAGGCAAGGTAGACAACTGTTTAATGTCCTCTGTCTCCAAAGCAGCTATGCCAAAAGCCCAGCGGAACCCTTTTGGGTCCTTGAAATATCCTCTTCTAAGATAGTCTATGCCAAGGATGCACGGAGCATCTGGGCCAGTCACAATACGGTGCTTTTGCCACTCATTACCGGTTAGACTCACTTCAGCCTCCAATACAGTTAACTGCTGGGATCCCCCCGTCACACCATAAATACAGATGGGCTCTGGCCCTTTATAGCTTGATGGCATTAGAGTACATTGTGCACCGGTGTCTACCAAAGCCTTATACTTCTGTGCGTCTGACGTGCCAGGCCATCGAATCCACACAGTCCAATAAACTCGATTGTCCCTTTCCTCCCCCTGGCTGGAGGCAGGGCCCCTCTAGTCCTGGTCAGAATCCGGGAGTCCGGGTAATTACTGTTGATTTTTCGACATCCTCATCCTCATCTTCAGTCTTCTGCACCTTTGATGGCCGGTGTAGAGTCCGGGTAGTTACTGTTGATTTTCCGACATCCTCATCCTCATCTTCAGTCTCCTGCACCTTTGATGGCTGGTATGGAGTCCGGGTAGTTACTGTTGATTTTTCGCCATCCTCATCCTCATCTTCAGTCTCCTGCACCTTTGATGGCCCAGCCTCGTCTTCACTACGCCCAGACTTAGCAGAAGACTGTCTGCGTTTTAAACGACCTGAGCCTCTATACCATTTTTTCACCTTGTCTACAGGGTCAACTTGCACTGCTACAGCTCGTTTCTCTGACCCAGACACAGGGTCTGCCACAGGGGTTGGAATACCCTCTGCGGGGTCAACTTGCACTGCTACAGCTCGTTTCTCTGACCCAGACACAGGGTCTGCCACAGGGGTTGGAATACCCTCTGCGGGGTCAACTTGCACTGCTACAGCTCGTTTCTCTGACCCAGCCACAGGAGTGGGAGCAGCTGCACGAGCTGGGGCAGCTGCAGGAGCTGGAGCGGCTGCAGGGGCTGGAGCTGGAGCGGCTGCAGGAGTCGGAACGGCTGCAGGAGCTGGAGCTGGAGCGGCTGCAGGAGCTGGAGCCGGAACGGCTGCAGGAGCCGGAACGGCTGCAGGAGCTGGAGCTGGAGTAGCTGCAGGAGCTGGAGCGGCTGCAGGAGCTGGAGCTGGAGTGGCTGCAGGGGCTGGAGCTGGAGCGGCTGCAGGAGCCGGAACGGCTGCAGGAGCTGGAGCGGCTGCAGGAGCTGGAGCTGGAGTAGCTGCAGGAGCTGGATCTGGAGCGGCTGCAGGAGCTGGAGCGGCTGCAGGAGCTGGAACTGGAACGGCTGCAGGAGCTGGAGCTGGAGCGGCTGCAGGAGCTGGAGCTGGAGCGGCTGCAGGAGCTGGAGCGGCTGCAGGAGCTGGAGCTGGAGCGGCTGCAGGAGCTGGAGCTGGAGCGGCTGCAGGAGCTGCAGCTGGAGTGGCTGCAGGAGCTGGAGCTGGAACGGCTGCAGGAGCTGGAGCTAGGTTGCTAGTAGCATCAATTGCAGCTCGATAGGCACAAGCCAGACCCCAGCACGCTACAGTGATTTGTGTCACTTTGGAACTGCCAGAGTCATGACACCTTTTTTTCAAGCATTCTGCCAGCTTTTTAGGATTTCGCAGTTGTTCAGGGGTGAATGTCCAAAACACTGGAGGTGACCACTGCTCTAGAAACCTGCCCATATCCTCCCACACTCCCTGCCACTCGCGACTATCCCGCCTCAAGACAGATCTCCGGATGAGATTCCTAAGTAGTTGTTTAACCCTCCACAAAATCTGAAGCGCATTCAGGAGACATAACAACAAGAGCAGGCTGGTCTGAGTATCCCAAGGATATTCAACATCTCGGAGAACCACCGTAACTAACTCGGGGGATAAGAGGGTGGTGGTGAAGGAGAAAGGGAGAGTGAACAGGTAGGGAAACATGTCTTCCCCTGTCCCCTTCACAGATTGGCTCCCTAACGAAAACAGGCAATAGGTGTAATTGCTAATAGTTTCCGAGATATGGGTTCCAAAGTATAGAGTCGACGTCAGTGCTGAGTACAAATACCAGGTTAAAGTCGTGACCAGATATTTCATCATTTCATAAGCCATTGCTACACCGCACAGTACCATAACAATCTTAAACCAGGGCCCGGAAAGGATAAACAGTGCAACAGGGAGCACATACAGAAAGTAACGCACCATAAAACTCAATTTGGAATACAGGTACAGCAGACTGGAGATTAAGGCAATCAACATCGTGACTAGCAACTATTAAGCAGGTCCAATACTTATACCAATTTTAGTTTAACACACTCTGGTCAGATTTGTCGATATCTCAACCCTTCGGGCCCCACGTTGGGCGCCAAAAGGGTTGTTGTGGTTTAACCCGGCTGGCAGCTAAACACCACACAGCCGTTCGCTCACCCTCCCCCCTCCCTCTCTGGGATGGGGGAGAGAAACGGGAAAGTGAAGCCTGTGAGTTGAGATAACGACAGTTTATTAAGACAGGAAAATAATAATAACAATAATAATAATAATAGTGATAATGGTAATAGTATTAACAATAATAATGTGTAAGAAAACAAGTGATGCACAATGCAATTGCTCACCACCCGCTGACCGATGCCCAGCCTATTCCCGAGCAGCCGGCCCCCCCACCCCGGCCAGCCACCCCTATATATTGTTTAGCATGACGTCAGATGGTATGGAATACCCCTTTGGCCAGTTTGGGTCAGCTGTCCTGGGTCTGTCCCCTCCCAGCTCCTGCTGCACCCCCAGCCTGCTCGCTGGCAGGACAGAGCAAGAAGCCGAAAAGTCCTTGGCCTGGTGTAAACACTGCTCTGCAACAATTAAAACATCAGCATGTTATCAGCGCTCTTCTCATCCTAATCCAAAACATAGCACCCTACCAGCTACTATGAGCTACTTAACTCTGTCCTAACTGGAACCAGGACAACAAAAAAAAAGAAAAGGGGGGAATGGTGGGAATAAAAATGTTTTTGCAGAGTTACATTGTTTAAAGGTAAGGAATGGGGTATTGAGATATGCTTGCAGCGATAAGAAAACTTAGCAGGTGACCTTGTAAAATGCAGACAACCAGACTCCTTAGAACAATTAGGTGAAAATCACGGTGTCAAGTCAAGTCAGATAAGTGAAGAAACATTACCACTTCAAACAGTAAAAAAGTCAAAAGAAATCTGAAATTTAACAGGCCGGCAACTGAAGGCCATGCATTGTCTGTGAAGCATCAGATAGATTGTGAACCTGGATTACCCACTCAGTGGGGAAACAGGGGAGGGTCCTGTCATCAAAAAGTATATAAACTGTGTTTTGGAACCAGTAGGTGCGCTCCTGCTTGTGGGACGCCCGCCATTGCAATCGCGAATAAATTACTACTTCACTGAGATCCTCGCCTGAGCCTAAGTTATTGGCTACGGAGTGTTTCTCACAAAAACAAACAAACAACAAAAAAAACACTTAAAACAATCCCCTAAACAAAATAAATTACAACAACATAGGAAGCCTTTGTGACCGCAATACTCCATTAGAATTGGTTTAAGTAGTATGGCAAAAATGGGAAAAGCCTGAGCCATATTTTGACATTTGTCATTTAAGTTACACAGTCATTAGTGAACCAAACCCAAACCATCGCAAATTCAGAGGCTTAGCCAAAGTATAATTATAAGAATCATTAAAATTCCCTGGCAGTTGTGCATTAGGCTTATAAATCACTGTAGGTCTTATTTTTGTAGAAGTTTGTTTCTCAAAAGAACAACTGCATTTTAGTCTATTGGAATACTTTCAAGTTTTACAAATTTACATGCTGAATACACTTCACTGCTCAGTTTCAGGTCCTATCCACTATGCTGTTCTGTAAATAACTATGCTACAACAACTCACCTTCAAGTGCGCTGGATGTTTTACATTCTTCAAATTCAATAAAGCCTTAAAGAAACGACAGTGAAGTTATTAGGTTAAATATTATGTTAAATTTAATCTCAAATGAAGGTCAAACCCTAAGATATTTTAACCACTATTAATATTTCCTGAAAATACTAGATAATCTAATTTAAAATGTTGGTGGTAACTGAAAACGATTGCCCTGTCAATGGTCAAACAGATTGCAAACTCATGTGTACAGCAAATCATTAAATATTTTCACTTTCATACTGAAAACGTAAAATACTAGTGCACACTCTCCAAATACAATTTAATTGCCTGTTATTACTGAGACAGGGAACATGATAAAGGATGTTGATTCCTAGGTCTTAGCTAGCACAGTTGTCTGTTAACGACCCAAAGATAAGAGAATAAAAGACTATGCATAGATAATGGTACCAGCAAGAACTGGCTTGACTGCTGAAGTCTGTCCAAGACAGGAAAGGCCAGAAGATTAGCAGCAGGGAAGACTTCTGGCCTTCAGCAAAAGACCAACAGAGTACCCTGGGTGACCACCCAAGGACTCCAGTACGCATATGAATAGAGACGGGAACCTACGTTAATGATTCTTTGGAGACCTGATGAATATACAAGAGACTTACGGGAAATTAAATGAAATGAATATGTATTTGTCCCACTAATATAAGCACACTGCCAGTAACCCTTGGTGCGCAAGTTAGGTCGATCTATCCCCCTTGCGCCTGGCGTGGGTGCGCAGCGCCGAATAAACATACCTGCTTTATAACTATCTCGACGTTATAGAGTCTGATTTTCACAAATCATTACAACTACATGAAGCATTTCTACTTTGTTTCCTCTTCTCATTTAAAATTGCATACATCAGTGCAAAGATTTAGATTTATCTTATTTTCTTGAAAGAGCTATGTAAAGAAAAATTTAAAATGAAAAAAGCATAGCTTCACACTTTCGCTAACTGTATTGTTAGTTCCTCTGTTTTCTCTTCATAGCCAATAACCTAGGCAGTTAAAAGTGAGATGCAGAACATAGAACAACAAAGAAGATAAAAGAACTTTAAAAAGCTCATTAAGACTAAACAAGACAAAAAAAGCAAACAGCATTGTTTAAGTGCAGTATGTAAATAAATTCATTATTATGGCTTCCTATTATAGTTGACACAAGGTAACAGTCAGTTGTCATTGCAAAGGGCAGTCCTAACTTTAATTCCTTCAATCTGGCTAGGTCTAGAATTTGTTTAACCCCACACTATGATCCATTTTAGGGAGCTAAACTTGCAGGGAAAAAAAAAAAACAACACAAAAAAACCAAAACAGTGGTTTTCCATAAAATCTTGTGCAGGGAGTTAAAAATGGCAGAATCACACCAGCATTTGTGCAAGTGCAAAGAAAGATTAGGTGAGGACTTTTGCCCAGGGAAGTTGTGGATGCCCCATCCCTGGAGGTGTAAAAGACCAGGTTGGATGAGGCCCTGGGCACCCTGATCTAGTGGGTGGCATCCCTGCCTATGGCAGGGGGGGTTGGAGTTAGATGATCTTTAATGTCCCTTCCAACCCAAGCCATTCTCTGATTCTATGACTCCATGAAAGCAGAGAGAACACGCAGAAAGGTGCCATTACTTTCAGCCCCAACTAAGAATTGGCCCCTTTGTTACCTTAGGTTAATAATTAGCCAGCTTATTTTTAAGAAAATACAGACTTGTATCTCAAAGCGAGGATAAGATGTTTGAGGGGGGAGGGGATATTAGGTGAGGAACTCATGGTATGCATGTCTTTCGATGTGTAAACGACTAAGCTTAGTATGCATGCCTAAACTGAAATAATAAGAGAAGAAAGAATGAGATGGTCTGAGCATGTGGAAGAACTGGGTTCAAACAGCAAGCACAGTGAGGAAGACTATCTACGACCACCAGAAGACCCGGAAAGACCACCAGTAGAAACAAATGCGCAGGGACATGTGCATATTTAATGTCAGGGACATTTACACATTAAATGTCAGTGACGTTTACATATTTAATGAGCTCCGGGAAATAGTATGAATATGTTAATTATTTCTTGAAAATCTGATTCATATGTATATTTTGATTGCATATAACCCTTGTAGCTTGACCAATTCGGCATACACACTAGGTGGAGTGATCCCCTGTGTGCCCGGTGCCGCAATAAAGACTGCCTGCTTTATGAAACTCCAAATTGAGTCTTGGAGAGTTTCTTCGACCGGCTTTTACGGTAACACTTGACCCATGTTTAAAACAGTAGCTTGCAACTGTATCCACAAAAGTAAACATGTTTAGCATGTTAACGCTGTCACACGCTGTCACTCATCTCTATGTAATCATTTTGAGGGAATACACACAAGTTCATGCATGCACACATTACAGATAAGATAGGGGGAGGGGAAAAAAACCTGTTCCCAATTCTGTAAGACAGCCAAACTTTTTCACCCCTCCCCTCTCACTGGAGTTATGCAACTACTTCAAGTGAAAGATTGAAATCTTGGAAAATTTCAGTTAAACGACTGGAAGTAAAGTGACTGTGGAAACTTCAAATGCAGAAACTACTTCCACTATTGCCCCAAAACATGTGCTAGTACATACTCTGATTTATCTTTATTATGAAATTATGTTTGTTCTTGAACATCCACCATAAAAGCAAGAGCTGTGCAAGGGTGTTTTTTCATCAAATAAAAAGTGTACAAGTAAGCATTTTCCAGTGTTTTCACTTGTACTCTTTTCAAAATGAATGTCATACTCATAGTCTTAAAGTAAGTATCTGATACAAACAGAACTTAGATACAAGAAACATGGAGACAACAAGCTTCAGTTTGTTTTTATATAGTACAACATAGCAAATCATTGTGCTGCAATTAGAGATGCCACAATGAAAGTAAAAAATAATTCGGCTGTGAATTAGCATTGTGAATTACCCAAATGGAATTAATTTGTAATTGATTTATGCAGTTAAGTACCTCAAATGGTTATATGTGCAATGTAACCTCTACAATGTATATTTAACTCTTGCAGTGTAAAATGGCATTCAACTCAGTATAAACTACATTTTGATAGCATTTCTCAAAACTGCAAATGAAAAGTTATGCTTACATCAAACAATAAGGCAATTGAGAAAGTGATGTTGCAACTCCATACTAATTGATGTCAAGCAAATTGAATTATTTTAGACATAGTAGATAAAATCTACCAGATATTTTTTTTAAATCTTGCTGGCCTCTAATGTTTTGTTTTTTTAAAAAGATTTGCTCAAAATAATGACTTGTATTTATTGTAATTAAGACCACATCTGCAAAATTTTCCCTTCTGGTAAAATAAAACAAACAAACAAACAAAACGGGTGCTTGTAAAACCAACAGCAGGATGAAAATCTAGGTCTAGAACCCATTAATATCCCATTTATCATAATGTAATTATTTGGCTTCCAAGTGAAGCTTTTCAGAACAGAATATTAAAAGGCCAATTTCAAATGGCAGTCTTAACTGCCCTTTAAATTTAAATTATTAAATAACTTCAAATTATTCAATATGACAAGGCAAAATACAAATTCTGAACAACTCTCATTCTGAAATATATTATAAATACATGGACAATTTAAGCTGCTCTTCAATCCCTTCTCCTTTGCTCTCCATTAAATTCGCAATAAAACAAAGTGTCCTGGTTCCAGTTAGGACAGAGTTAATTTTTCCTCATAGTAGCTGGTAGGGTGCTATGTTTTGGATTAGGATGAGAAGAGCGCTGATAACATGCTGATGTTTTAATTGTTGCAGAGCAGTGTTTACACCAGGCCAAGGACTTTTCAGCTTCTCGCTCTGTCCTGCCAGCGAGCAGGCTGGGGGTGCAGCAGGAGCTGGGAGGGGACAGACCCAGGACAGCTGACCCAAACTGGCCAAAGGGGTATTCCATACCATCTGACGTCATGCTAAACAATATATAGGGGTGGCTGGCCGGGGTGGGGGGCCGGCTGCTCGGGGATAGGCTGGGCATTGGTCAGCGGGTGGTGAGCAATTGCATTGTGCATCACTTGTTTTCTTACACATTATTATTATTAATACTATTATCATTATCACTATTATTATTATTATTGTTATTATTATATTCCTGTCTTAATAAACTGTCTTTCTCTCAACTCACCGGCTTCACTTTCCCGTTTCTCTCCCCCATCCCAGAGAGGGAGGGGGGAGGGTGAGCGAACGGCTGTGTGGTGTTTAGCTGCCAGCCGGGTTAAACCACAACGGTCCTTTTGGCGCCCAACGTGGGGCTCGAAGGGTTGAGATATCGACAAAATTGACCAGAGTGTGTTAAACTAAAATTGGTATAAGTATTGGACCTGCTTAATAGTTGCTAGTCACGATGTTGATTGCCTTAATCTCCAGTCTGCTGTGCCTGTTTTCCAAATCGAGTTTTATAGCACGTTACCTTCTGTATGTGCTCCCTGTTGCACTGTTTATCCTTTCCGGGCCCTGGTATAAGATTGTTATGGTACTGTGCGGTGTAACAGTGGCTTATGAAATGATGAAATATCTGGTCACGACTCTAACCTGGTATTTGTACTCAGCACTGACGTCGACTCTGTACTTTGGAAACCATATCTCGGAAACTATTAGCAATTACACCTATTGCCTGTTTTCTTTAGGGAGCCAATCTGTGAAGGGGACAGGGGAAGACATGTTTCCCTACCTGTTCACTCTCCCTTTCTCCTTCACCGCCCTCTTATCCCCCGAGCTAGTTACGGTGGTTCTCCGAGATGTTGAATATCCTTGGGATACTCAGACCAGCCTGCTCTTGTTGTTATGTCTCCTGAATGCGCTTCAGGTTTTGTTTCAGTGTGCTCCACAAATCAGAAAATACAGGTATCTCACTGTACTGGATCTGGCTAGTGTGAGAAACACTCCGTAGCCAATAACTTAGGCTCAGGCGAGGATCTCAGTGAAGTAGTAATTTATTCGCGATTGCAATGGCGGGCGCCCCACAAGCAGGAGAGCGCACCTACTAGTTCCAAAACACAGTTTATATACTTTTTGATGACAGGACCCTCCCCTGTTTCCCCACTGGAGTGGGTAATCCAGGTTCACAATCTATCTGATGCTTCACAGACAATGCCTGGCCTTCAGTTGCCGGCCTGTTTTTGAGATGGTAATGTTTTCTCCCCTTATCTGGCTTGACTTAACATAGTGATTTTCACCTGATTGCTCTAAGGAGTCTGGTTGTCTGCATTTTAGGAGGTCACCTGCTGAGCTTTCTTATCACCGTAAGCATATCTCAATACCACATTCCTTCCTTCTATACAATGTAACACTGCAAAAACAACATTTCTATTCCCACACTAGGATAGAGTTAACTTTCCCCACAGCAGCCCATATAGTGCTGTGCTTTGCACTTGTAGCTAGTTGATATGGCACTGATGTTTTGGGTATTGCAGAGCAGTGCTGGCACAGCATCAAGGCTGTCTCTCCAACTCCCCTGCCCATCCCACAAAGGCCAGTAGGTTGGGGGTGGGCAAGAGGTGGGGAGGGGACAAATCAGCTGACATAAACTGACCAAAGGGATATTCCATACCATATGACATCATGCTCAACAATAGAAGAATGGGGGGGGGACTCTCACTATGAAAGTGTTTGTCTTCCCAAGCAACAGCTATGCATATTGTTATAAATGACTGAGTCCCAAATAGGATTACAATCAGAGTTTACAATTTATTAAACGAATAGAGGCAAGCAAACAGCGCTGGGTGCGCCGGGAGTCTCTGCTCCACCGGGACGCACACCTGTTACGTAAGGCGGCTGGTTTTTATGCTCCTAGGCTAATACATATTCATTACTACTTCTAGAAGAGGCAGGGTTATTATAATTGGTTTCCCGAATCCGAAGTCCTCCCAGGTGCGCCTGCTTATCAGTCTCTGTTAGTTTCTCGGGGGCCGCTCGGACAGGGAGGCTCATATTCTTCCTCCTTATCTAGTGGTCTCTTGGCCGGCTGTCAGAAGTTACTGCACATTCGTGCAAAGTCAGCAGTTTTTCTCCGAAGAAATCCCTTTGTTCTCTTCTCGCCTAAACCCAGGCCTCAATGTTAACCCTTCAAAACCCCTTAGTGGCACGAATTGCTGGACCATTTCTTACAATTCCTCCCTTTTTTTTTTTTTAATCATCAATTCGTGTCTCTCCTTCAACCTTTGTCAGTAACAATTGGATTTCATCAGTCAGTTCTCGGGGTGTCCACTTCTTAAGCATCATTATCGACACGTCACCTTTTCTCTCCACTGAAGTCATCACAAATTGGGTGCTATTTATTACTCGCCGTATCAACAACGTAAAGCAAGGTATCATACAAGGTATAAACAATAATGTCACTATACCACATAAAAATAAAAACAGCATCCTTTTAACCCATGGTTCACCAGGCAACCATGAAAAGAAATCCCAATCCATACCCTTACAAGTTTGTACTGGGACGTGGGCTAGCTTTCTAATTTCCTTTGTTATCTGCTTGACCACTTTTCCATTATCATCAATCTGTAGACAACAATTAGAATCGTTCAGTTTTCCACATACTCCCCCTTCTTCTGCTAGTAAATAGTCTAAGACCATTCTATGTTGGAATATAGCATTTCTCATTTGAGTGGATTGGTCAGCCAAAAGATCCAAGGCTGTCGCTGTTTGATTTGTTACAACTTCGAGGATAGCTTGCAACCTAATTATTCGGTTCAAATTATAAATAGGTTCTCGGGCTCCTGATATCAACTCATTTGGGTTCCAGGTAGCTGGCCCATAATGCTGTATGATTCTTTCAGGAGGCCATTCATCCTTTCCCCATTTTTGGGCACTATCCCCGGATAAGGAAGTATCAATAGATCGTTTTACTCTGTTCAGGTCATCATATAATCTTATTCCTAAATGATTTCCTTGTGTTTGTGACAATAAAAAGAACAAGGGTCTTATGTACCCCCCATAGCATATTCCCGACCAGTTTCCAGGTAGCCTCTTGTAAGCATGTTTGCCACACACCCAATAATGTCCCTTTAGGGCCCACGTCCCGTTTGGAAAATGACCATCCCATCCATCTTTACCCTTTGGGGCGTGATAATACAGAGTGTCCTTGTTACCGAGTGGTCCTGTTACAATGTCTGCCCCGTTTGTACTCGTATATGCACGCTTCCAAGCTCCCACGTTGGGTTTCCACTTACAGTCACAATTCAGTTCTCTTTGGCGACCTGTCATATTATAAGCCTTTTTCGCCGTCCAATCTTGAGAGTGTGGGAAGCGCCTTCAATCATGGGGTTGGGCC
Organism: Anser brachyrhynchus; assembly: GCF_964034855.1. Classification (NCBI taxonomy): domain Eukaryota; kingdom Metazoa; phylum Chordata; class Aves; order Anseriformes; family Anatidae; genus Anser; species Anser brachyrhynchus. The sequence goes on from NC_137704.1 coordinate 12,215,876, forward strand.
CGCTTTCAGAGCTTGTGTTACCATTCAGCCCTTCAGGGTGATCCAGCTCCTGGAAAAACTAATCACAATTTTATTATGGGTTTAAAAGGTTCTCATGTTATTTTTCTCAGGACAAACTGATCTTGGTGTGGGAGAAGTCCGGTCGAGGCACTCTCACTCGGCGGTCAATACCCATAGGGGTTGCCTCCCTCGGTAGACCATACACGCCGCAGTGGAGGGTCCTACCCCGGTCTTGCCTTCTCCCTTTCCTCCCTTCAGCCTTGTCCTCATTATCCAGTGCCCTTAATTCATGCAGAACCTCATTGCTGGGATATCAGTTCCTCTTTAGTCTCAGTTTCAGTTCCCCAGGAGTGGACTCAACCCTCCAGGCTTCGGTAGTTATTGGTCCTTTTATTCTGGATGCGTGGGTCCAACCCCTTCTTGCTGTTCTCACAGCTGTTTCAGTAGTAAGTAAAACAAGGTACAGTCCCTCCCATCGGGGGTTCAATGATTCTTCTCTCCAGGTTTTTATTAAGACCTTGTCTCCTGGTTGTATTTTATGAATAGCAAATCCTAAAGGTGGTGTCTGAGTCATCATCCCAATTTCTCTTATCTCCTGTAATCTCCTTCCAATGGTAATTATGTATTTCTGGATACTATGATCCTCAACTACATTGTTCCCTAGGGGCATCCCTTGAGAATAAGGCATACCATATAACATTTCATATGATGATAATCCAGTCTCACTGTGTGGTTTAGTTCTTATGTTTAAAAGTGCCAATGGTAAGCATTTCGTCCAGGGCAGCTGCGTCTCGATCATTAACTTAGCCAATTGTTGTTTTATTGTTTGATTCATCCTTTCTACTTTCCCTGAGCTTTGTGGGCGCCACGGAGTGTGGTATTCCCACTGAATACCTTTCAAGGGGTACATCCTTCAAATCTTTGTGGCTGGCGTATGTTCGATTATTTCCACACAATTGTGTTCCAACGGTCCTTCTTCTGGAACGGTTCCTAGAAATACTGCTGGATATAACAGGTTAGTCGTTTTCAAGGTTATGTCATCTTGTTCAGTTAGGATTGCCTGATATTTCATCATCCGGCTGGGTGATAACCAGTGCCCCCCCCCCCTTTGTTCCAAAACGGTTGTTACCATATGTGGTCCAAAAACTTCAATACGTTTTCCCATTTGAAGGCAAATAATTTTCTACTATCTTTATCAAGAGGTATGCAAAAGAAGGCATCCTTTAAATCTATCACGGTAAACCATTTATATTTCTCTTTCACAGATGTTAACAATGTGTAAGGATTAGCTACTACCGGGTGAATATCCTTTGTTATTTCATTTATTGCTCTAAGATCTTGTACAGATCTATACTCGCCATTCGGCTTCTTTACTGGAAAAAATTGGAGTATTGTATTCCGATTTACATTCTTCCAGAATCTGATATTTGAGAAATTTGTCAATAATTTTCACTATTCCCGTGCCTAGCTTCTATCTTAAGTGGATATTGTTTGATTCAAACAGGTTTGGCTCCTTCCTTTAATTCCACCTTTACCAGTTGTGCCAGTTTCGACTTCCCTGGTACATCTGTTTCCCGTACTGTTGCTATAACTGCATTTTCTACTTCTCTTGGAATATTAACAAAGGGTTTATCTTTGATCATTAGGATTTGGCCTACTTTGGACTCAGGTACCTTCATTATTAATTCTCCATCCTCAAAGGTTATTGTTGCATCTAATTTGGCTAATAGATCCCGTCCCAAGAGTGGCATCGGGCATTCTGGTACATACTAAAATTTATGGGTTAGTTCCTCACCCCCAAAACGCAAATCAAGGGGTCGTAAGAATGACCATTCTTCCTCTTTCCCTGTGGCTCCAATTATTGTAGTTGTCTTAGTTCCTAATCGTCCTTTTAAACTATTTAACACTGAATATGTTGCTCCTATTACATTTACAGCCTAATTAACACAGAGAAAGAAGCTCCCATAACCAACAAAAAATTCAAGCCTGTCTTCGTTTCCTAGCTTTATTTCAACTAGTGGACCTGCTAGGGTAGATGCCCCAGGTCCCCATCATTCCTGACTGTTGTTTGTCCTGCAGCCTAAGACAATTTCTTTCTGATATCAGGGGCTGATTGCCCTGGAAAGAGGTTAGCCAGTTGCCTCTCTCTCTCTCTTTTTTTTTTTTTTTTTTTTTTTTTTTTTAAGCCAGGTCCACTTTTTTTTTTTTTTTTCATTGCATTTCAAAGTTGGTCCAGAAATTCAAAAATTCCATAAATTCCATAGGGGTTTCTTTTGGACCTTGTTGGAACAGATTCTCAATTCCCAATAGCCAATTTAACCAGATTTTAGTATTTACATAATTTCCGGGGTGATTAGGGTCTCAGTGAGGGGGTCGGTCAGGGGAATGCAATCGTTGAAAGTTCCCTGAGCGGTCCCATTGGCAATCTGAGCTCACACAGGAACTCAGGTTGTTTCAAGAGTTAGCTGCTTTTCTGTTTCCACGACAACTCTCTCGGACCCATCACGGTCCCCCTGCCCCAGAGGGCTCACACCGCGATTTAGAGATCTCAGCCTCGGGTTGAGGCGGAACTATTAACATTCCTACATCCTCTTCCCCTGCTCATTCAACTTCAAACAGCTCTGTTAAATACTACATGCCACACAGCCTTTAACACCTTCAACAACCCTTTTAACACTTCCTTTATCTTTCTCCAGCCCGTACTTTTCTAATGCCAACACCAAAGGCTCAGTCAGGGGCCAACTTAATTCCAAACCTTTTCCCTCCAACATGCTGAAACAACATATCACTATACAACATTTCATCCTATTTTCCTTCTCTCCTCAAAAACATTAATTGCAAGACACTGTTATTGATCCATAAAGTGGCCATTTAGTTTATATAGTGGCCACCATTGATTGCAATACTTAGTGAAAGTCCTCTTGCTTTCTGTGCCCCCATTTCTAACAATATCCTTCCAATGTGCCAATATGCACCCAAGGAGGCTTTTTCTTTTTTAGGACGTCTTTTTTTTTTTTTTTTTTTGGATTTTCCCCTTTTCCTTGATTTCCCATTCCCTTTTATTTATTTATGTTAGTTACTGTCCCTTGTTTCAATTTCCACGCAAACCTTTTTATTGCAGGTTTTTACTATCTTTTCCTAATCTTCTTCCCAAATGTCCCAATTCTCTGGGATTAAACTCTTCTTTCCACATACAAACTTTACTATTTCAGATTATTAATGAGCCCCATTCCAATCATAAATCCGCAGGACTTCGGAAAAACACCTGAAGCACTCAGCCTTCTGTCTTCTAGACAAATAATAACACCTTTTCCACAAAATTTACATTTCAATAAGACCGAATTTCAAGCCAAATGCTAATTTTTCTCATGCACTTTGTTAGTAAGCCTACACAAAACAAGGAATCACTCCTGTGTATCCGTCAAGATGGGGGTTTAAAAAGGTATTGAGGCCTAAATAAATTCACTCTCCCCCTTCTTACCAAATTCCCAGGGCTCAGGCCCGAACCACCAAAGAAGTGACTCTCCGTTCTACCACTTTGATAATCAGTCAGCCCCGCTCCCCCGATACTTGGGAAACTGACCGAACACCACCGCGAACATACCCAAACTTCTAAACTGTTACTTAGATAATGCTCCCACCTTCCTCCTTGACACAGTCAAAACATTTAAGAACAAAACAGGATTACAAGATGCACCACCGGGGGTGGATTGTTAGGATACAGAGGTGGTAGGTTATCCAATGACTCCCATTCATCATCTTTTTCTTTTTCCTTTTTTTTTTATTTTTTATTTTTTTGTTCTCTTCTTCGTCAAACTTCTCGTCTGCTTTTAGTGTAAATATTGAGGCTGGAAAAGGACGTGAGATCCTGATCCATAATCCTGCATAATCACTTTCCTCCTGGCTAAAAGGTTCCTTTGAATTAACATGTATATTTAAGGCCTGGCAAACCCAGTCTTCAAAGGATCCAAAAACGGGCCAAAAGACATGTGGTCTTAAAGGCTCCTTTGGCCATTCTGTCATACAATACTGAACCATTTTTAATTTACTTTTTCCCTTTTCTGGGGCCCCTATCGTTCCAATTTCTAATCATTATCCCTAATGGACTTTCTGGTGGTATGTCTGGTAATTTGCTCCCTTTTCTCTGGTCCCGGGTCTTCAATTTTGTCTGACCCATCTAGGAATTTTACTGTGGCAATTCCTACAGCCCTTGGTTGCCTTAGTGAGAGTGTCTTGCAGGGGGTTTAGGACCTATCACCCACCCACGAATCCTATAGGAATCGCTTCGGTCCTTCACCGGCCAAGTCCCTCGCGGGAGATTGGAACCGCGGTTAGAAGACCTCCACAATCGCTTCGGAACTACGTTCCGTCTCAGTCACACTCTCACACACACAGGCAACCGAAACCCACCCAACCGAACGGTATACGCCTTAAATACTTACGACTCCGTCGTCTTCGTTCGGATCTTCGCGCGCAGAATTACGGGCAAAATATAGTGCTGCAGCCGGCAAAGGGAGCTCATAAAAAAATCTAAATCTTTGCTTGCCCTTATTCAGGTTCAGGATGGCATTAGCCCTGACCTGACTCGAACAGGAGCCACCAAATGGTGGGGGCGCCCCTCCTAGATCAAGTCAGAATTCAGGAACCAAGACCATCCCGGACGAGCCCCCAATTGTTATAAATGACTGAGTCCCAAATAGGATTACAATCAGAGTTTACAATTTATTAAACGAATAGAGGCAAGCAAACAGCGCTGGGTGCGCCGGGAGTCTCTGCTCCACCGGGACGCACACCTGTTACGTAAGGCGGCTGGTTTTTATGCTCCTAGGCTAATACATATTCATTACTACTTCTAGAAGAGGCAGGGTTATTATAATTGGTTTCCCGAATCCGAAGTCCTCCCAGGTGCGCCTGCTTATCAGTCTCTGTTAGTTTCTCGGGGGCCGCTCAGACAGGGAGGCTCATATTCTTCCTCCTTATCTAGTGGTCTCTTGGCCGGCTGTCAGAAGTTACTGCACATTCGTGCAAAGTCAGCAGTTTTTCTCCGAAGAAATCCCTTTGTTCTCTTCTCGCCTAAACCCAGGCCTCAATGTTAACCCTTCAAAACCCCTTAGTGGCACGAATTGCTGGACCATTTCTTACAATATTGAGGTCCTGTTTCGCAAGAAGTGGATGAACACCACTTGCTAATAGGAAATAGAGAATAATTTTCCTCCTTTTGCTTCTACATGGCCTTTGCGTTTTTTGTTTGTTTGTTTTCATTAAACTGCTCCTTATCTCAACCCACAAGCTTTTCCTTCTTTTAATCATATTTTCTCCCCCGTCCTTCTGAGGGGGAGGAGTGAGAGAGTGGCATGGTGGCGCTTAGCTACCCATCAGTTGTTAAACCACCACACTCACAGAACAAAAAACACCACCACCAAAACCCAGAAAAACTGAGTCAGAGAATGTCCACATCCCTACAGTGATTTCATTAACATTTTATTTTAGGTATTTAAATGCTACTGTTGAAATATATTGAGCAAGAAATTCAGAAAAATACCATAAAACATAGAAGCTGAAGAATAAATCTATTACTTATTCAACACTACACTTATGACAATACATTTTTCATGAGTTTGCTAAGGTTTCAAGCAACTACTTCTGTTTCTTCCTTCTATACATATTGCCATTTGGCCAGGAAAAAAATACAAGCCAAACCAACCACAAACACTCATCGCCAAAAGAAAAACAGAGGAAAGAAAACTTTTAAAAAACAGACAAACGTAGTTTTAGAGAAAAACAATACTAAAGCTTTTTCAGAATTCCATCTTTTTTCTTTATCCTTCCCAGCTACTAAGAGTGATCCAAAGATTTTTAAGACTTACATTAATGATTAAAATATATAAATATTCAAGGATCAGGTAAAACTCATACTTACTTCAGGTCAATATCTTTAACTTTCACTTCTAACACAAGCAGAAAGCAAAGATTTTTCTTTAACAACACATCAAAGTATTTATATTTTGTCCATTACTCTTGCCTAACATTTGTCTTTGAAGTTTTTTTTTGGTTTTTTTTTGGAAAAGAAATTTATTTCAAGAGACACTCATGCTTAGTACCAAAACGCACACCGATATGAAGATCAGATTAACATTTTCATTTTAACAGAGGCCAGCTACCCCCCCGCCCCCAAAATTCACCTCACTGTTTCAACAATGTGTTCTTCTCTGATAGGGAAGACTGTAAAACACAGTCTGATAAACTCTAGGTTACTTAAGAATTGCCAGAGAGAATCATCATCATAGAACAGTTTGGGTTGGAAGGGACCTTAAAGATCATCCAGTTCCAACTCCCCTGCCATGGGCAGAGATGCCACCCACTATACCAGGTTGGCCAAGGCTTCGTCCAACCTGGTCTTGAACACCTCCAGGGATGGGGCATCCCCAGTTTCTCTGGGCAACCTGTTGCAGTTCCTCACCACCCTCTGAGTGAAGAATTTCCTCCTAACCTCTAGTCTAAAACTCCCCTCTTTTAGTTTAAAACCATTCGCTCCTATCCTATCATTTTCTACCTGAGTAAAGAGTCCTTCTCCATCCTTTTTATAAGACCCCTTTAAGTTTTGAAAGGCTGCAGTAAGGTCACCCCAGAGCCTTCCCTTCTTCAGGCTGAACATCCCCCTCTCTCTCGGCCTTTCTTCATAGGAGAGGTGCTCCAGCCCTCTGATCAACTTTGTGGCCCTCCTCTGGACCCGCTCTAACAGATCAACAGCCTTCTTGTACTGGGGGCCCCAGACCTGGATGCAGTACTCCCAAGTGGGGCCTCACGAGGGCAGAGTAGAGGGGGGACAATCACCTCCCTCGACCTGCTGGCCATTCCTCTTTTAATGCAGCCCAAGATGCAGTTGGCCTTCTGGGCTGCAAGCATGCACTGCTGGCTCATGTCAAGCTTTTCGTCCACCAGAACCCCCAAGTCCTTCTCTGCAGGGCTGCTCTCAATGAGTTCTTCTCCATGTCTGTACTCTTGTCCGGAGTTGCCCCGGCCCAGGTGCAGCACCTTGCACTTGGACTTGTTGAACCTCATTAGGTTCATGTGGGCCCACTTCTCAAGCTTGTCCAGGTCCTTTTGGATGGCATCCCATCCTTCTGTTCTATTAACTGAACCACTCAGCTTGGTGTCATCTGCCAACATGCTGAGGGTACAGTTGATCCCACTGTCTATATCGCTGATAAAGATATTAAACAGTACCAGTCCCAGGACAGACCCTTGAGGGTCACCACTCATCACTAGCCTCCACCTGGACATAGAGCCATTGACCACCACTCTTTGAGTGTGACCTTCAAGCCAATAAAGAGATGGAAGTTGTGCAGCAAATTTCAGCAAGCAGGTCCCACTTTTCACTGAGATCTATGAAGTTAACTTGGAGATTTTAAATATATTTTCTTCTTAATCACACCTACTAGATTATTTTACGCTTTCCCAAAATGGGCAGTTAATATAGAAGTCCCTTCTCCCCACATGCTGTCTCCCCCCCTTGCTTTACTGCAATAAAGGGAAACACCAGTCATGAAAACAGCATTACCTTACAACAAATTATGTGAAACATTTAAAATTCTAAAGCATTTTTTTTTAATCCTAACTTTTTTTGTTTAATTCAAATTTCTTTAGGGCCCTTCATCCCGTGTAATCTCAGAAGTTTAAGATGCTAGCGGCTGCACTAACAAATCCACAAATGGGACTAGGGCAACTATCATTAGGTCTAGTCACTGTTCCATAATCTGGATTGTAAGAATGTAGAATTAGCATTATGTATTATCCATTGATTGGGGCCACAGGAAAGCAAGAGACTGAACCCTTTTTGCAACTAATTAAATGTGAAATTGGGAAATGAGTATCGACTCATGAATTTTTATACTTGCCGGAATGTCCTTTGCCTCCGTTAGAATGAGACCTATTAAATAAACTGTGCTCAGATAACCTTCATAAAGGAAAAATCCAAGTACATATTCCTGAAAATAATGCCTGTCAGGCACAAGTATATTTGTTATAGGGGAATTTCGAACATGCTCCGGGAGAAGGATTGAGTCAAGTACCATCTGAAATCAAGTATGTGGTAGTGCTGTTTGTGTGGGCAACGGAGAAACCTGGGCAAGTGAGATCAGCAGAACCGGTGAAGGTACAACTCCAAATGGGAACAAGACCCGTAAGAAGGAAAAAAGATTGGAGCCAGTGATCGATAACTTCTTACAATATGGATTATTAAAAGAATGCCAGTCTGAATATAATATCCCAATTTTCAAGACACTAAGGGGGTTTGGGGGAATTCTGGGTTGTGGATTCCGAATTATGGGTTGATGGCTAGACCCCTATATGAAGCTGTTAAAGCTCTAGAGGAACTGTTAGAATGGACCTCGGAATGCAGACAAGGATTTGATATCATCAAAAGAGCTTTAATGGAAGCCCCTGCCTTGGGAATTCCTAACCTAACCAAACCATTTGAACTGTTTATCCTTGAAAAGGCGCATGTAGCATTGGGAGTACTAACACAATATTTAGGAGACTGGAGAAGACTTGTAGCTTATTTCTCAAAACAGCTGGATAAAGTGAGCTCGGGGTGGCCTGGATGTTTAAGAGCAGTAGCTGCAACGGTTTTGTTGATACAGGAATCTTGGAAGTTGACAATGAGACAAAAATAACAGTATATATACCGCATGTGGCAGCGGCAGTATTAGAACAAAAAGGACACCACTGGTTATCACCCTGCCGCCTGGTACAATACCATGCCTTGCTAATGGAACAAGATGATGTTCAGTTAAAAATGAGTAGTGCCTTGATCAAGGAGAAGAAATTAACCATAACTGCACACAGGCTATTGAGCAAGTGTATGCCAGCCGACCAGATCTAAAGGACATGCTTCCTGAAAACCCAGATGACATTAAACAAAGAAAAGCAGGTAGGAGTATTACCATCTAACGCCTCAGCACAGAAAGCGGAATTAATAGCACTAACAAGAGCCCTGGAGCTAGCTGAAGGAAAGTGAGTTAATATGTATACATGTTTATAATGTTTGAATACACATTCAAAATATGCATTTGGATGTACATACATGCTCATGGCGCTATATGGAAGGAAAGGGGACTACTGCCATCAAAAGGTACTCCAATTAAACATGGAAGTGAAATCCTGAAACTACTCGAGACAGTTCAGAAAACTAAAGAGGTGGCGGTAATACACTACAAAGCTTATCAAAGTGGCAACTCCGCTATTATTAAGGGAAACCAAAAGGCAGATGAAGTTGCCAAACAAGCAGACATCAGGCGAACTATAAATCTCCTATTACCAACTAGAGAAATATTGATAACAATTCCTGACTATAGAGAAAAGAAGTAAAGCTGGCTGAGCTATTAAAATGTGTGAAAGACTCAAATGGATGGTGGATAACTGCCCATGGACAATGCATTGTTACACCATTAATGATAAGACAACTGATGACCCAGGTCCATCGAGAAACCCATATGGGAGCTGAGGCTCTGGTAAAGAGTGTCAAAAGATATTCTATTGGAGCTAAGATGGTATTGACTGTAAAAAGTATAACTCAAAAGTGTGAGCTGTGCCTTAAAAACAATCCTAAAATAAAGGTAAAACCTCCTCCTGGAGAGGTAAAAAAATGGAATCAATCCACGTAAGTGCTGGCAAGTCAATTTTTCTGAATTACCTAGGTGTAATCAATATAAGTATTTACTTGTGTTTGTGGATCCCTTTTCTGGTTGGTCAGAAGGTTCCCTGTGTTGAAGCAATCAGGCTAGGGAAGTAGAGAAATGTCTGTTGAAAGAAATAATCCCAAGTGTCGCATCCTAGTTTCAGCTAGAATAGAGTTAATTTTTCTGCTAGTAGCTGGTAGGGTGCTGTGTTTGGGATTTAGGATGAGAATAATGTTGATGACACACTGATGTTTTAATTGTTGCAGAGCAGTGCTTACACCAAGACAAGGACTTTTCAGCTTCTCGCTCTGTCCTGCCAGCGGGCAGGCTAGGGGTGCAGCAGGAGCTGGGAGGGGACAGACCCAGGACAGCTGACCCAAAGTGGCCAAAGGGGTATTCCATACCATCTGACGTCATGCTGAACAATTAATATGGGGGGGCTAGCCGGGGTGGGGGGGCCGGCTGCTCGGGGATAGGCTGGGCATCGGTCAGCGGGTGGTGAGCAATTGCATTGTGCATCACTTGTTTTGTACACATTACTATTAGTAGTACTATTATCATTATTATTATTGTTTTCCTTTCTTTTCTGCCCTAATAAACTGTCTTTATCTCAACCCACAGGCTTCATTTTCTTGATTCTCTTCCCCATCCCAGAGAGGGAGGGGGGAGGGTAAGCGAACGGCTGTGTGGTGTTTGGCTGCCGGCCAGGTTAAACCACAACACAGAGATTTGGAGTGCCGGAGGGAATGTCTTCTGATAGGGGACCACATTTTGTGACAATGGTTATTAAAGAAATGGCTAGAATATTGAATACAAAATGGCACTTAAATACCACCCCATGGAGGCCACAATCTAGTGGCCACGTAGATAGAATGAACCAAATGCTGAAGGGACAAATAAGGATGTTGTCTGTAGGTTTGTGCCCGGTGCGCCGCGCCAATAAGCGCACAGAGTTGGAATCCACACGAAGGTCTTTTAATTAAATAATTAGTTATATAACTCTGCAGAGTCAGGTGCTTGGCGATCTTTCGCAAAGCAAGCACACCTCTGACTTGAATCACCATAACTTATACACAGCAAACTTGTGAAAACTATCTCTTTGGCTACTTTTGATTGGCTATTACAGCTCACCTAACTTATCTCTACCGAGTTTGCGCATTACAGAGGAACAGTGTGTGTGCGGGGGGGATGGATGACACATGACCAAATCCCACATTTGCATACATTAGCGTTTTGATAGGTGTGATTTTTAATATGTTAATGGCCATTAATGAGCAAAAGGTTACTACAGGTCAGCCTGGAGCTGTTTTTCTCCTTCTTGTTTTTTACCTTTTATCCCTTATCTTCCTTGCTTCTGCTAGCTCAAGGCTACCTGTCTCTTTCTTCCCTTATTTTCTCAGCTAAAAGGCTACACGAGCTATAGAAAGACTACACAAGCTACAGGCCTCCCTATTTTCTTCAAGGTTTTCTTGTTTTTTCCCAGCTTTGGGACTACAAGAAAATTGTGCCAAGAAACGCAGTTAATATGGACCAAGGTATTTCCAATAGCATTGCTAAGAATTTGGATAACTCCAAGGGCTTGGGAAAAAGTAAGCCCGTTTGAAATACTATATGGAAAATCATATGCAGTAAATTTAACTGGAAAATCCAGTCAGACGAATGTAACTGGGAATCAAGCCCTTACATGTTATTTTTTCTCTTTAGCAAAAACTTTGAGTCTTATCCACAGATATGTACTATTAAGGGTGATTCCTCCTGGAGATCAAGTTTACTGGCAAACCTGGAGGGAAGACCCCTAGCTGAAAAGTGGAAAAGACCATACCTGGTGCTGTTAACAAAACACAGAGGAACTGATTGGTGGATGTACACCAGAGGGCTGTGCTGCCATTCAGAGACACCTGGATGTGCTGGAGCACTGGGTGGTGAGGAACCTCATGAAGTTCAACAAAGGCAAGTGCAGGGTCCTGCACCTGGGGAGGAATAACCCCATGTACCAGTACAGGCTGGGGGCTCATCTGCTGGAAAGCAGCTCTGCAGACAAGGACCTGGGAGTCCTGGTGGACAGCAGGTTAACCATGAGCCAACAATGTGCCCTTGTGTCTAAGAATGCCAATGGTATCCTGGGTGCATTCGGAAGAGTGTTGCCAGCAGGTTGAGGGAGGTGATCCTTCCCCTCTACTCAGCCCTGGTGAGGCCTCACCTGGAGTACTATGTCCAGTTCTGGGTTCCCCAGTACAAGAGGGGCATGGAGCTCTTGGAGTGAGTGCAGCGGAGGGCTACGAAAATGATAAGGGGAGTGGAGCATCTCTCATACGAGAAGAGGCTGAGAGAGCTGGGCCTGTTTAGCTTAGAGAAGAGAAGACTGAGAGGGGATCTTATCAACATATACAAATATCTGAAGGGAGGGTGTGTCAAGAGGATGGGGCGAGACTCTTTTGGCAACAGGACAAGAGGCAACAGGCACAAACTGAAGCACAGTGAGTTCTGGCTGAATATGAGAGGGCACTTCTTTACTGTGCGAGTAACAGAGCACTGGAACAGGTTGCCCAGAGAGGTTGTGGAATCTCCTTCTCTGGAGATATTCAAAACCCACCTGGATGCCATCCTGCACAATGTGCTCTAGGTGATCCTGCTCGGCAAGGGAGTTGGACTAGATGATCTTCAGAGGTCCCTTCCTGAAGGGATGCAAGACACGGACTCCTGATGGCTCTTGAACAGGAGACCTTTATTGAAATTTTTCACTACTACATATACTTTCCCTGTAGCCCCACACACTGTCCATGCACCCGAATCTGTCATACAACTGGTTAGAGACCCTCAGACATGCGCCTCAAGCCACCCAGCAATTGGCCACTACCCAAAGCTCATCTTTAACACTGTAGCCAATTTACTTTATCTCGACCTTGCTCAAGTTTTTGGTTCTACCACTTGTTTCCTCATTATCTTTAATTCAGGGATGTGTGAAACAGCGCGAAGCCACCTGCAAATTCCTTTCCCACAATTCCCCCTTTTTTATTTTCAACCAACCAAACGCTTTCTATAGATTTTTCTATCAATCACCGCAGACATTGCAATAAGCAAGGTACAATAAGCAACAGGGAGAAAATCACAAGCAGAATTACGATTGTAAAGTAGCATGCCTACTAGAATCTACATCAGTCAACAAGCCACTAAGCGCTAGGGATGTTGCTTCGCAGCGATGCTGCTTCTCACTCGCACAGCACAATCACACAATCACGCAAAGAGGCCTCTTGCACTTCTCATTCATACCACAAGAAAATATCACTTAAAATAATTTGTCCGCGGCTTCAGGAGGTCCTTGTCTACTCCCGCGGTGAGCGGCTGAGAGTGGAGACCCCTCCGAGGAAAATGCTCGGGGTGCACCTAGGGGCGTCTGCTCCACAGTCGATCCTGTCTCTTTCTTCCCTTATTTTCTCAGCTAAAAGGCTACACGAGCTATAGAAAGACTACACAAGCTACAGGCCTCCCTATTTTCTTCAAGGTCTTCTTGTTTTTTCCCAGCTTTGGGACTACAGTTTCCCCCCTTTAAGACTATGAACCTCACTTTTAGGCTTCATAGTTCTCACTGCATAGTTCTTGTCCATTTCTATGAATTTGAAGAAATACTGTATATTATCTGAAGAAATACTGTATATTATCTATATCTTGTTTCACTAACATCACTTGGTGGTGGGGTCTCCCACCACCCATCCTTTCGCTTCATGTATTGTAGCTTTTCTGCTAACTGCATCTATTTAGCAGAGTGTTGTGGCGGATTAAGTAAAGTCTTTGCACAGGGGACTAACATGCCTTGTAGGTCTTCTGGTGCCCTTCTAGCTGCTTCTTTGTCTGCTAAATCAGCTTTCCTGTTCCCTATTATTATATCATGATCACCCTTTTGGTGGGCCTTTGTGGTGGTTTTTACCATGCTAGGCAGCTGAACAGCACAACCTCTCTCTCACTCCCCCTCCTTAGATGAGGAGGGGAAGAAGTAAAGGAAAGAACAACTCACAGGTTGAGATAAGGATGATTTAATTAAAGGAAAAAAAAAGAATTATTAAGGAAAGATTATTATTAATTAAACAATTTAACTAAACAATTAACAATTTAACTAAAGGGGAAAAAAAGGAAAGGGGAAAAGGGAGGGGGAAAAGGGAAAACTAAACAAAACAAGTAAAGGCTATGTGGAAGTGCAGAGGAAAGAAATTACTCTCTACTTCCCACAAATGAGCGATGCTTGACCACGTCCTTGAAGCAGGGCCTCAACGCACGTAGCCGGTGTTCGGGAGGAGGACAGACGTTTTCACAACGAGAGCCCACCCCTCCTCTCTTCCTCCTTTTTCCACCTTTTATTGCTGAGTGTGACATCATATGGTATGGAATATCCCTTTGGTTGGTTTAGGTCAGCTGCCCTGGTGATGTTTCTTTTCTCACATTTTTGCCTACCCCTAGGAGGGTTAGAGAGAGTCCTGATGCTGTGCCAGCACTGCTCAGCAGCAGACACAACACTGGTGTGATATGAGTGCTGTTCTAGCTACAAGTGCAGAGCACAGCACTGTATGGGCTGCTGCAGGGAAAGTTAACATCCCAGTCCGACCCAGTACAGACTACATTCACCTATTCCAACTGTATAATAATACAAGCCTTTATGAAATTTACTTTTGCTTTCTTTTAGACAATAGACAGTATAGAAATTTTAAATAATTTTTAATAAATTTTTAATAATGTGATTTGAAACCAAAATCTCTTAACGGTTAAAAAACGTGTATGTGTGTATAAATACATATGGATTATATAAAGAGAATCACAGAATCACAGAATCACAGAATCGTCTAGGTTGGAAGAGACCTCCAAGATCATCTAGTCCAACCTCAGCCCTAACACTAACAAGTCCTACGCTAAACCATATCACTAAGGGCTATATCTAAACATCTTTTAACGACCTCCAGGGATGGTGACTCAACCACCTCCCTGGGCAGTCCATTCCAATGCCTAACAACCCTTTCAGTAAAGAATTTCTTCCTAACATCCAACCTAAACCTCCCCTGTCGCAACTTTAGCCCATTCCCCCTTGTCCTGTCACCAGGCACGTGGGAGAATAGACCAACCCCCACCTCTCTACAGCCTCCTTTAAGGTACCTATAGAGAGCGATGAGGTCTCCCCTGAGCCTCCTATTCTCGAGGCTAAACAATCCTAGCTCCCTCAGCTGCTCCTCATAAGACTTGTTCTCCAGACCCCTCACCAGCTTCGTCGCCCTTCTCTGGACTCTCTCGAGCACCTCCATGTCCTTCTTGTAGCGAGGGGCCCAAAACTGAACACAGTACTCGAGGTGCGGCCTCACCAGAGCCGAGTACAGGGGGACAATCAGCTCCTTAGACCTGCTGGCCACACTGCTTCTGATACAAGCCAGGATGCTGTTGGCCTTCTTGGCCACCTGAGCACACTGCTGGCTCATATTCAGCCGACTATCAACCAGTCCTCCCAGGTCCTTCTCTGCCAGGCAGCTTTCCAGCCACTCATCTCCCAGCCTGTAGCTCTGCTTGGGGTTGTTGTGCCCCAGGTGCAGGACCCGGCACTTGGCCTTGTTGAACTTGATGCAGTTGACCTCAGCCCATCGGTCCAGCCTATCCAGATCCTCCTGCAGAGCCTTCCTTCCCTCGAGCAGATCGACACATGCACCTAACTTGGTGTCATCTGCAAACTTACTGAGGGTGCACTCGATCCCCTCATCCAGATCATCAATAAAGATATTAAAGAGGACCGGCCCTAGTACTGAGCCCTGGGGGACTCCACTAGTGACCGGCCTCCAACTGGACTTAACTCCATTCACCAGGACTCTTTGGGTTCGGCCATCCAGACAGTTTTTAACCCAACAAAGCATACGCCAGTCCAAGCCATGAGCAGCCAGTTTCTTGAGGAGAATGTTGTGGGGAATGGTGTCAAAAGCCTTACTGAAGTCAAGGTAGACCACATCCACAGACTTTTCTTTGTCCACTAAGCGTGTCACTTGGTCATAGAAGGAGATCAGGTGAGTCAAGCAGGACCTGCCTTTCATAAACCCATGCTGACTGGGCCTGATCGCCTGCTTGCCCTGCAAGTGCCGCGTGATGACCCTCAAGATAATCTGCTCCATGAGCTTCCCTGGCACCGAGGTCAGACTGACAGGCCTATAGTTTCCTGGATCCTCCTTCCAGCCCTTCTTGTAGATGGGCGTCACGTTTGCTAGCTGCCAGTCGACTGGGACCTCCCCTGATAGCCAGGACTGCCGATAAATAATGGAAAGCGGCTTGGCCGGCTCCTCCGCCAGTTCTCTCAGTACCCTCGGGTGGATCCCATCCGGCCCCATCGACTTGCGTACATCCAAGTGTTGTAGCAGGTCGCCAACCATTTCCTCATGGATAGCGAGGGCCACATCCTGCTTCCCATCCCCTTCCACCAGCTCAGGGTACCAGGTATCCAGAGAACAACCGGTCTTGCTGCTAAAGCCTGAGGCAAAGAAAGCATTGAGCACCTCAGCCTTTTCCTCATCTTTTGTAACTAAGTTTCCACCCGCATCCAGTAAAGGATGGAGATTCTCCTTAGTCTTCCTTTTCGTGTTTATGTATTTATAAAACCATTTTCTTTTATCTTTAACAGAAGTAGCCAGATTGAGCTCCAGATCAAGGACATCGAGGTGCTCGAGCAAGTCCAGAGAAGGGCAATGAGGCTGGTGAGGGAGAACAAGTTGGAGCTGGTGAGGATAAGTCTTACGAGGATCGGCTGAGGGAGCTGGGGTTGTTTAGCCTGGAGAAGAGGAGAGGCTCGGGGGCGACCTTATCGCTCTCTACAGTTACCTTAAAGGAGGCTGTAGCGAGGTGGGGATTGGTCTATTCTCCCACGTGCCTGGTGACAGGATGAGGGGGAATGGGCTAAAGTTGCGCCAGGGGAGTTTTAGGTTGGATATTAGGAAAAACTTCTTTACCAAAAGGGTTGTTAGGCATTGGAATGGGCTGCCCAGGGAAGTGGTTGAGTCACCATCCCTGGAGGTCTTTAAAAGACGTTTAGATGTAGCCCTTAGTGATATGGTTTAGTGTAGGACTTGTTAGTGTTAGGGCTGAGGTTGGACTAGATGATCTTGGAGGTCTCTTCCAACCTAGACGATTCTGTGATTCTGTGATTCTGTGAAGACAGACATTTCCTTAACGAGAGCCTACCTCTCCCCTCTCCTTCCTTTTTCCAGCTTTTATTGCTGAGTGTGACATCAGGTGTTATGGAATATCCCTTTGGTTGGTTTAGGTCAGCTGCCCTAGTGATGTTCCTTCCTCACCTCTTGCCCACCCCCATCCTGCTGGCTCTTCGGGGGTTGGAGGGAGTCCTGATGCTGTGCCAGTATTGCTCAGCAATAGACACAGCACTGGTGTGATATGAGTGCTGTTCTAGCTACAAGTGCAGAGCACGGCACTGAATGGGCTGCTGCAGGCAAAGTTAACTCCCTCCCAGACAGACCCATTACAACCTCCACCCCTTATTCCATAACATTTGTGTCATACTCAGGTTCCATAGTCTTCAGTATATAAGTATTCTCATCACCATTGTTCATTATCCTTTAACAGATTGATAGGTAGGTACTTCTAATCATTTTATAGGCCTTTCTCAAAAAATGTTCATAAGAAGTGGTTATGATTTAAGCTTCATCTTCTAACGTGGTCACTCAGGACAGGCGGAGTTGGATTTCTGGGCATCAGCACCAGCTTAGCTCGAGTAGTTGCTGCACTTGCCCGGTTCCTTGGAAAGCTGACCTGTCGTTGATCCTGCAGCGTCTTCCTACAACATATAACTTAGATTACAGATTAGTTTTCGCTCAAGGTTAAATCTCCTTGAGGCATGCACTTGATATCCCCATTCTTTTGCATTACCCACCAGGTATACCCCGGTCCTTGGGCGAAGACAATCCCAGGAGTGGGTTTGCCTTTTCCCGAGGCAGGAGCAACCCACACTGCCTTCACCATCCACTTCCCTACATGCACTACGGGGACTTTAGCTCCTTTCACCGTTTGTAGGGGTTTTGTTTCGACAGGAATGGTTGTCGGACTCCCTGTTGTTAACTAGCCAAGTGGCTTCTGGTAGATTTATGTCCCAGTGTTTCCACTTCACAGCACCCAATGCACATAACATGGTCTTTAACAGTCCTTTCTACCTCTCAACCTTTCCAGAGGATTGTGGGTGATAGGGGATGTGATACAGCCACTCAATGCCATGCCTCTTGGCCCAGGAGGTGACAAGATTTTTTCAGAAATGACACCCATTGTCGGAGTCAATTCTTTCTGGTATACCATGATGCCATAGCACTTGCCTTTTGCAGGCTGAAGCTAGTGTTTCGGGCCGTGGCATGGTTTACGGGGTATGTTTCCAGCCACCCAGTAGTTGCTTCTACCATGGTGAGTATGTACCGTTTGCCTTAGCGGGTTTGTGGGAGTGGTCCGATATAGTCAATTTGCCAGGCCTCACCATATTGAAACCCTAGCCACCTCCCCCTGTTCCAGGGAGATTTTACTTTCATGGCTCTCTTAATTGCAGCACAGGTCGCACACTCATGGGTAACCTGTGTGATGGTCTCAATGGTCAGGTCCATCCCTCGATCACGAGCCCATCTGTATGTGGTATCCCTCCCCTGATGTCCTGATGTTTCATGGGCCCATTGAGCTACAGACAGGTCACCCATACATCCCCAGTCCAGGTCCACCTGATCCACTTCAGTTTTCAAATCTTGGTCCACCTCTGCGTTATTCTGATTTTCTTCGGTGGCGCGACTCTTGGTCATGTGAGCATCTATGTAACGTACTTTTACATCCAGGTTTTCTACCCAGGCAGCAATATCCTGCCACCGTATAGGAGCCCAGACAGGTTTACATCTGCGCTACCAGTTGCTCTGTTTCCATTGCTCTAACCACCCCCACAGAACATTTGCCACCATCCATGAATCAGTGTAGAGATACAGTACTGGCCATTTTTCTCTTTCGGCAATCTCTAGGGCCAGTTGGATGGCTTTCACTTCTGCATACTGACTCAACTCACCCTCCCCTTTCATGGCAGCCACAGCACGTTGTGTGGAACTCCACACAGCAGCTTTCCATTTCTGACAGCTCCCTACCATGCAATAGAATCCACCAGTGAACAACACATACTGCTTTCTGTCTTCTCTTGTGTTGCCCACACAATATCATCCATGTACTGCAAGTGTTCAGGAGCTCCCCCCTGTTCCAGTGCAGTCTGGATCAGTCCATGGCAAATGGTAGGGCTGTGTTTCCACCCCTGGGTGGAACAGCTAACAGCAGTTAGCTGTTGGGATCCCCCTGTCACTCCAGAGATACAGATGAGTTCTGTCCCTTGGTAGCCTGATGGCATTAAGGTACACTGTGCACCAGTGTCCTCTAGAGCTTTGTATTCCTGTGGTTCCAATGTGCCAGGCCATCGGATCCACACAGTCCTATAAATCCGGTTATCCCTCTCCTCTACCTGGCCAGAGGCAGGGCCCCTCTAGTCCTGGTTGGAATATCTGTCACTTAATTCTTGCAAATGAGAAGCAGATGTCCCTTCATCAGGGTCAAGAATAACATCAGCCCTTCTACTGCCTCTGGGGAACTGCCCAACAGAAACCGGAGAAACATTTTTTTCCAGGAGACTCTCTTCTTGCTGCTGTATTTCCTTGCAGTTCACATACTCGAGCAGCTAGGGTCGAGGTAGGTTCACCATCCCACTTCCTCATATCTTCCCTGTAGTCACGCAGATAAAACCACAAGGTGCCACGTGGTGTGCGTCCCGGGTACTGTCTCCCTCGAGCAGGAAAATACTGATTCATAATGACTGAAATATCACTCCATCTGGGTGAGGAGGGATATGCTCGTTCTATGAGGTGGTGGAGCGTTTGGGACAGTTTCTCCACAGACGAGATGCAGGCCCATAGTGGAACAGAGAGATTTCTTCATATTTTTGACGCTGGCTGGACAGAGCATCCACTGTTGGTCCCATCCCTTCATCCCAATTAATTGCTACCAGCATACTGGCATGTGATGATGGTGCACCCCACACAAACTTACACCATATTGACTTCATTGGGATCATTAGGTGTCTGGTCACTGTCCAAATCACTATAAAAAATCTCAAGCACAGTTAATTCCCTTAGGTGCTGGAGACCTTTATCCATGGTGGTCCACTTGCCTAGCTGGTATACAATATACAATATCTTCCTTGTGGGGATGCCTTTCTTTCACAGCTGCCAGGAGTTGCCTCCTGAGGCTGAGAGCCTGTGTGTCTCTCCCAATTACTCTGTCAATGACCCTTTCTCTAGAGAGGGATCCCAGCTGCTTGGATTCCTTGCATTCTAATTGTTGGGTATTGGCCCCAGTGTTCCAGCATCAAAGCAGCCAGGTGAGGATGTGTTCACCTGGGTGTTGACTGAAATCCTTTCATATTTCTCGCAACTCACTCAAGGATAGGGATCGGGTGGTTTCTGATTCGTTTATGATTTCCATATCTTCTTCCTGATGTTTCTGTGATGGCTCTGCTTTAGAGCTGTCTGCCTTTTCTCCTTCTCCCTTCTTCTTAGGAGAGGCTTCTTCCCTTACTAAGCGAGCTGACTTCTGTTTCCATTGTTTTGCCCATTGACTGTGGGGGTGACTGATACCATAGTCAGTTGGTCCTCTGGGTCAGCCACAGCATGTGTTATCTGGTCATCAGATTCAGAGACTTCCTCCCTCCCTTGAGGGTGCTGGGTAGTGTTAATTACTGTTTGATATGCGTAAGCCAGGACCCAGCACAGTGCAGCAAGCTGTCGTTCTCTGGCATTGTCAGGGTCAGGGCATACGACTCTCAAATATTCTATCAGGTTTTTCGGATTTTGCACTTGTTCAGGGGTGAAGTTCAAAACTATCGTAGGAGTCAACTGTGACAGATCCATATCCTCCCACACATCTTGGCACCCGCCACCACACTGTCTCGGGGCAAATTCCTGGGTGAGATTTCTAACTGATTGATTAACCTTAGAGAGAAGAGGAAACACATTATGCAGACTTAGCAATAGGAGTATATTGGTTACACATGGATATTCAAAGTACTCAAAAACTGTTGTAATTATCCCACTGTGAAAGAAGGAGGAGGTACCATTCCTGATATTATTCACAAACTGACTTCCAGATGAGGAAAGGAAGGCAGTGTAATTCTGAATATTCTCTAAAAGATAGTTTCCATGAGAGCCAAATGATAACAGTGCAGAGCCTGAACTCTTAGCACCGATAAGCACTTAGCATTCTAGCACCGATAGGAAAACACCAGTGAGATATACCACAAAATGCTGGTTCAAATCAGCACCATTTTTGTAAAATTGCTAGTATAAAGCAAATCAAAACTTGTAAACAGCAGTTGAAATTACTTACCAGATTTCTGGACCACCTAGATCCACATCTGTACTGACAGTGCTTTTCTGAAAGTTCAGGGATTTTTTAAAACGTGATCAGAATACCGATGTTGCATTATAGGAGCGCAGATTATGTGTAAGACAGTTAATATACCACTGTGGTGCATACAAAAAAAGGAAACAAAAAATGCATTCGGAGTATTTCTTACACAATAAGGATTTTACCTGGCTACATCCTAGGAAAATCAAATAATATCTCAATGACACTAACACCTCCAAACATGGTACTGCCATTGTCTTTCTCACAATCCACTCATTTCTTACCTGGTTAATGGAAAATACCCAGAAACAACTGTTTATCCTTTAATTCCACCTCCCCAAAACATCTCTCTGAGTGTTACAACTCAGAGAAGTTTGGGGGAACTACAGCAGCACACTTTCCATGTAGTTGCCAATCCATTATGTATTTATGAATGTGCATTTGTTTACACAAATAGATAAAGCCTTCATCTAACAAAATACTATACAAGAAATCACAGTATCAATGTGCATAGATATTTTGTATAAACGTAGTTACACTACAGATTGGTGTCACATATATGAAACACAGTGTTCAAGGCACTGGCATGCCCTCACAGTAGATGGTATTTGCAGCTGTCTAATGAGCTACCTTTGCTCCTGCATCCATTAAGACAGCTGTAAAAGTCATGCATTGCTATCTCTTGTGCTGCACCACTTAAACAGTTCTTTATGGCTTTCACGTGAAAAAACAGGGTTTTACTGTGAGGGAAAATAAAGGAAAACCCATAATGGAAGGCAGCACTGAGCTGCTGCATGATCTTAGGGAGATCTGTTCACCTCTCTGTGCTCTGGTGTCCCATCTTACTCACCATCTACCTTCTCTATTTAAATTGCAGAGATTGTCTTACTACACACATCTGACAGTCAACACCATCTACCTTTTATAATGCATTACTTCACCTTTGCCACCATATTTTCCATATATCTCATAGTTTTCAGAACCGAAAAGCTGCTTAACAAATATTTGAGCATTAACATTACAGATGTTCAGCACTAAAACATTCACTAGAAATAATATACTGATGAAGTTGTGGTCAAGGGTCCAGGTGGAGGCCAGTGACAAGTGGTGGCCCTCAGGGGTTTGTCCTGGGAGCAGTACCGTTTAATATCTTTATCAGCGACATAGACAGTGGGATTGAGTGCACCCTCAGCAAGTTTGCAGATGACACCAAGCTGAGTGGTGCGGTTGATACAACAGAAGGAAAGGATGCCATCCAAAGGGACCTGAACAAGCTTGAGAAGTGGGCCAATGTGATCCTAATGAGGTTCAACAAGTCTAAGTGCAAGGTGCTGCACCTGGGTCAGGGCAATCCCAGACAGGAGTACAGACTGGGAAGAACACATTGAGAGCAGCCCTGCAGAGAAGGACTTGGGGGTTCTGGTGGACAAAAGGCTCAACATGAGCCAGCAGTGCACGCTTGCAGCCCAGAAG
The DNA here is from genome assembly GCF_964034855.1 of Anser brachyrhynchus. Classification (NCBI taxonomy): domain Eukaryota; kingdom Metazoa; phylum Chordata; class Aves; order Anseriformes; family Anatidae; genus Anser; species Anser brachyrhynchus. The sequence continues at coordinate 12,238,462 of NC_137704.1, forward strand.
GCCAACTGCGTCCTGGGCTGCATCAACAGAGGAGAGGCCAGCAGGTCGAGGGAGGTGATTGTCCCCCTCTCCTCTGCCCTTGTGAAGCCCCACTTGGAGTACTGTGTATTAATTGTTCATCCTGACGTTGTATGGTACGGAATACCCCTTTGGCCAGTTTGGGTCAGCTGTCCTCGTTCTGTTCCCTCCCAGCTTCTTGTGCACTCCCAGCCTCCTTGCTGGCAGGGCAGTATGAGAAGCTGTAAAGTCCTTGTCTTAGTGTAAGCGCTGCTCAGTAACAACTAAAACTTCAGTGTGTTATCAGCATTATTCTCATCCTATATCCAAAACGGAACACCATACCAGCTACTAGGAGGAAAATTAACTCTATCCTAGCCGAAACCAGGACAATACGTCAGTCCTTGTGGTAGATTTATAAGCAGCAAGCAGATTGTCTCTCAACCTTTGTTTTGCTGGGCTAAGCATGCTGAGCAATTCTAGTTTTCTCTTGTGAGATCAGTTCTCTGTTCCTCTAAATACATTCCCAAGCAGCCCTTCTTTGTCTCTGTTCCCATTCGAATTCTTCCTGAAACACAGGTGCACAGAACTGTACATTTTTTTCAGGGGCTTCACCGGCACCTGAGAGATCGGCATCAGTCCCTTTTTATCTACTGTAAATGCCTCTTCTGATATATACTATAATCACACTTTAATTATTCTTTACTATATTATGGCTATATCTTTTCTCTGTTCCTGTTATTTTCAATTGACAAGCTTAAAGTTTATTATGAAATCCCTGTTATTTACCATGGTCTTGCAATTTCTACTAATGACTCTTATCCTATTTCTATTGCTTCAATCCTAAACTAATTCTTTTTTTCTTGTCATATATTCTGGCTCTCCACCATTTTGAGAATACCCCCTTCTTCCGTGTTGATAACAAGTGTCATTAGCACATTCCCATGCTTCATACCAAGTCATTATTATTGTCATTAATGAAATGCTTAAAGAAGTGTAGTGCAAGATCAGCCCTTGAAGAGCTCTCTCGGTAACCTCCTTCCAGCCAGACATTTCCCCTTTCACTATAACTCCTTTGGCTGTCTTGTTGATCTTATGCTAGTTTCTGTATCTTCTCCACATAAACTGATAATTTCTCATGTAATACCACGTGACAAGCTTCACTGAAGTTGAGCTACAAAAGATCCTTGACATGAGCCGGCAGTGCGCGCTTGCAGCCCAGAAGGCCAGAAGGCCAACTGCATCCCAGGCTGCATCAAAAGAACAGTGGCCAGCAGGTCGAGGGAGGTGATTGTCCCCCTCTACTCTGCCCTCGTGAGGCCCCACTTGGAGTACTGCGTCCAGGTCTGGGCCCCAGGCACAAGAAAGAGCTGTTAGAGCAGATGTTAGAGGAAAGCCACAAATATGATCAAGGGGCTCGAGCTCCTCTCCTACAAAGAAAGGCTGAGAGAGCTGAGGCTGTTCAGCCTACAAAAGAGAAGACTCCGGGGTGACCTCACTGCAACCTTTCAGTACTTCAAGGGGACTTATAAAACAGATGGAGAGTGACTCTTTGTTCAGTCAGATAATGACAGGACAAGAAGGAACGGTTTTAAACTAAAAGAACAGAGAGTTAGATTAGAGGTTAGGAGGAAATTCTTCACTCAGAAGGTGGTGAGGCACTGGAAGAGGTTGCCCAGAGAGGTTGTGGATGCCCCATCCCTGGAGGTGTTCAAGACCAGGTTAGATGAGGCCCTGAGCAACCTGTTCTAGTAGGTGGCATCCCTGCCCATGGCAGGGGGGGTTGGAACTAGATGATCTTTGAGGTCCCTTCCAACCCAAGCCATTCTACGATCCCTGGAGAAAAAGGTGAGCAGAATTCCACCACCTATAGTTTGGAGGTATGTATGTGCTTACCCAGCTGTAACTTAATTTCTGGACCTTTTTTTTTTTTTTCCTAAGTGGATCAGGAGGGTCTTTTTAGCTGAGGAGGACATGAAGGTTAAGAGAGCCAAGAATACCAAGCCAAGGGAAGTCAGATTTTGTTAACCTTCTCATTTATACATCAGTTTACCTTATAAAGCAAGGTTCAGAAGAAAAATAAACCTGATGCATTTATTAGGTAGGTTCTGATGTTTCTGGAGGCAATCCACTTAAATGTTCATTGTTCATTGGACAAGGTGGTAATACAGTATCTTTTTAAGTGGACAAGAGACTGAATCTTTCTTGACCTGGTATTTCAAGGAAGAAATACATTTAACCAGATCATCTTAATCTTATTCCACTGCAGAAAGGGCAGATTCACCATCCCACCTATACAACATGACCAGAACTTTTGGTGAAACCAGTCTCCCCTCTCCCTCTTCTACAAACCTTTCAGTAATGAAACCTGAGTGAAAGCAGGAACATCCTCTCAAGAACACCTAGTGTTAGCTAGGAAAACTCAAAACTTAGTGACAGTTTCATTGTGGAGTCATTGGAGTAAGGGATTCAAGCCTGGGTATTCTGCCTTTCACCTAGACAACCACCAAAGGCTAGAATTTTGAGCCTTAAAGGTGACCAAAAAAATACAGTCGTGTCCCAGGCAGCTCTAGTATTTGTGCTGTGCTACATGTTTGGTCTAGTGGGTTGCGTGGTGGGTTTTTGTTTTAAGAATTTATTTTTTTTATAATTCTACCTTATGCAAGTGACCACTATCATCTGTGTTGCTTGTGTGACCATTTCGCTCCTGCTACACCAATGCCAAAGACAGTTTCAGACCTATCAGCACTTCATGCCACTAACAGCTTTAAGTTGCTCACTTTCCTTTGACGGAACAGCTGCAAAGTGCTCGAAGAGTTAAAATGCCCTATCACAGAGCTTCTGGTTCTTGGTGCCTTTTTATTTTCTGCTCCTTTGCAGAGTCAGAAGTTAAACTGTGTGTCACTTATGTCAACTAGCTCTACTAGAATGGAAATGGAATAAAATTCATACAGCCAGGAGTCTCACATAGGTGAGAGCAATCAGCATTGCTTCCCCTCACACCATCATCACGAAGCATAAAGACCCAGCTTTCAAACTGTTTCCAGTGCTGCCTGTCCAGTGCTGCCTTTGAGACCACAAAGGTTTTCGAAGTGGAGCCATAACCTGGGCATAGAACAGTGTTAATTATATAAAAAGGCGGTGTGTACCTCTGAGCTCTGATGAAGGATCAGATGCACTGAACCTGTTTGCTTTGTATAGTTTTCCACACAATTAAGTTTTAATGATAATTTTAATGACCAAGATTTTCTATAAACTTCCATTTAGAGATGTAGGTTATACATACATGGTCTGTAAGGTACCAGTGTAAATTTAGGGAAATAATACTCTAAAAATTGGTGCTTGTAACTATAAACTACCTTTCTTTTACAGGAATGCAGAACAGATGAATGCTTATTGGAAAATATCTAGCATTTCAGAGAACTCTGATAATGGAGGCAAGTTGAACTGTTTTGTTTTGTTTTCTTTGACATAAATATGGTAAGAGTAAAATGTGATCATTTCGACCTCTACATCCTCATGCCTGTTTACATTTCTTCTCATGCTGTATCGTTTACCAGTTCACCTTCTCAGTGAAATTCCTCTTGAGAGATTCTGTTAACAGTGAGATGTCAAAATATAAATTTATTAATGAATTATAAAAGGAAAAATAGTGAAAACCTTTGAAAGCAATTAGTAGCGCTAAAATGGAGCTTAGACTCGGTAAGGAAATTATTACATCAATGCTATTTGAAAATGAGCAGTTATTCAAATAAAAATACATTTAATATGTGTTCTGTTTTTCCACACACTGAAAATTGAGATAAAGTAGGAAGAGGTAAGTGGAAGAACTGGAAAAAAAATCCTGTACTGAGATAGGCTCAACTATAGATAACATTTAACTTAACCAACATTTTGAAGGTCTTTGTTTTGACAATATGTGACTCCAGGAAAAAAAATGAATCTCTGCATATCTGCTCAGAGTGTTAATTTATATAGCATATGGTAGGGTGCCAATAGTTATTCTCAGCCCAGCTGCCTTTCCCTGAGGTCCTTTTGTTGTCACAGCCCTTGCAGCTTTTACAGATGCAATGTTTTTTCTGAAGTAGAAAAGCAGGGGCCAAAGGGAAGCATCTCATCCACAAAGCCACCGTAGAGAAATAGAATTGTGGTGTAATGGAAAGGCCATTATGAAAGCACAAATTTCATGGATCATGGTGGAGCAGGTTGTCCCCCTGAAGCCACGTGTACCACGGCAGAGCAGATTTCCACGCTGCAGCCCGTGGAGGAGCCCACGGTGGAGCAGGTGGATCTGACTTGAAGAAGGCTGCAGCCCATGGAGAGCTCCAGCAGGAGCAGACTCTGGGCCAGACCTCTAGCCAGTGGAGAGGTGCCCACCCCAGAGCAGGTGGGCTGGCAGGACCTTCCATCCATGGGGGATCCATGTTGGAGCATTTTGCTCCTGATGGATGGACCCCGTGGTACAGACCCATATTAGAGCAGTTCTTGAAGAGCTGTCTGTGGGAAGTCCATGTAGAATCAGTTTGGGAAGGACAGCATCCTGTGGGAGGGACCCCATGTCAGAGCAGGGGAAGAGAGTGACCGTGAAGGAGCAGTGGAGACAAAGTGTTATGGACTGACTGCAGCCCCCATTCCCTGTTCCCATGTGCTGCTCAAGGGGGAGGAGGTAGAAGAAGGAGAGAAGGTGTTTTTAGTTTGATTTTAGTTTCTCACTGTTCTAGTCTGTTAGTAATAGCTAGTAAATTACATTGATTTCCCTAGGCCGACTCTGTGTTGCCCATGACAATAACTGTTGAGTGATCTCCCTGTCCTTATCTCAACCCCTGAACCCTTTCCAACGTATTTTCTCCCCCTTTCCCTTTGAAGAGGGGGAGTGAGAGAGTGGTTGTGGCAGAGCTCAGCTGCCCAGCTGGATAAAACCCCCACAGGTATACAAATTCTTCTGAATATAATCTCATACAAATGCATGTTACTTATCTCTAAATCATTCACTAGTCATCTTCTTAAACAGATTATTGCAAAAACAGATTTGTACTCTCATCTCTTATAAAAATTTATATAGGACAGCCTCTAGGAATAGATCTTAAAGAGCGTCATGTTATTTTTACTTCTTACTACTAAAACATTTGGGAGATTGTCTTGTTCTTGCAAAACAACCAGCCTTTCAGTTCTGTTATTTTTAGGTTCTGGAGCTCTCACGGCAAAATTTGAACTTTCAGAAGGACCCAGTAAACCATCAATACTTGCAGTGCAATTCATTGGTGAAGGAAGCACCCTTTCAAGTGTAGATGTAGAGCTAGTAGGCACTGGTTATTGTCTTTCCCTTCTTAAGAAGAAATTTGCCACTGGTAAGACACTGATATCCTTACATATTCAAATTAATATGATATATATTCTGTAGTGCTAAATTATAAAATTATGAAATGATTAATGATGCATAAATAGTTACCTTTATTTAAAATATGGCTAAAATATTTCACATTTTTTTGTTTTTCCATAGTTAGTCAAACTGTTCCCAGGAAAACAGTGACAGAATCTGTTTTGTCTACTGACTGCAAAAACTACCTTTATTTTTCAGGACTGTATATGGCAGACTGCTGATGAACCCATAAAAGTCATTGGATCAAAGAAGTGCAAGAAGCTCACTCAGCCTTCTCTACTTTTCAAACACTATTTTAACATGCTTTCTTTTTTTTTTAAATGTTAACCTACTTTGAGGCTGAACTACAGAACAGAAAATGCACTTTTAAAAGTAATTTTGCAAACTTTTTATTATTTCACAGTAGCACTGAAGTTAACTTCAACACTGTCTGTAAATGATCAACTGCAATATTTGGGAAAATGTATTAAAATTTTAGTAAATTTATATAGATAAAGTCAAAATAGTAATCAGTAATGAAAATATGAAATTATATGTTATACCGTTATATTAAACCTGAACAAGTAGAAAAGCAAGTAAGAAATATTTGAGCTTTCTGTAATTAATATTCATTTTTCAGCTTCTTTAATTGCTAGTTTGTAAAGAAAACAGAGGCAAAGTCTCATGTAGTTCTTCCATCCACTCATGCCATAAAAACAGTTGAGTTAGAGATGCATAAAAAATGTAATTTGATGCCCATTTATCATATATTATTAACATGTAAGTTGTTATATATAGTTTTTTATTTTCCTAAGTGCAATGTGTTACAAAATTGCAAAAGACAGAAGAGTTTACTTCTGCAGTTAGTAAATTTTATGGGCATTGTGATTGTTTGAATTAATGCTGTAGATTTAATTTATTTTTATATGAATTGCATAACATTTGTGCCTTTAAAAAGAGCTGTGCTTATCCAATTTGTTAGTGAAGTGCCTCACTTCCTTTTTCAGTGTTTTGTTCTTCATAAAGAAAGCATGGCATTGGTATAATACATACAACTTTATAAAAATTCCTTTAACTGAGATTTAGAAGGGAGATTTGCAAAAACTAGAGATTGTTTTAAAAGAGGTTTAAAATAACGTATTAATTCTTCATGGGGTAATTACAATAAATGCAACCATGGTAAAGGGAGATGCATCATGCAGGACTTTGAAACTTTGATATGGTAACTTTAATGTCACCAAAGATGCAAATCCTAAAAAAAAATCACTGAAGACAGTAAAAGCAAACTTCTAAATCAAGGAGCATTTCCTTTCACTTTGACTGCAAGTCTTCTGGAATTATGTGATATGGATGTAAACATAGTACTTTGGGAGGAATAGAATTTTAGAAGGGCATTTTATAAGAGCAGGATGACAATTACTGCCATTTTTATTAGTTTAAATTTTATCCATAACCACCACTTTTAATAGTCATCATCTAGTCTGTTTGCCACAGCCTAAGCACAGGGAAGTAACACGTTAGTAACAATGTGTCAAAGTAAGTCAATAATTTAGAAAATCTTTTATGTGTTTGCATTATCAAGTGTTTTTTCAACGCAGCAACCAAAAGTGTTAGAGCAAAATTATTTAGTAACATGCAGGTGGGAATTTTATATGACCATTATGAATAACAATATATAGTTCAAATTCTCTGTTAAAACGATAAAACATGCTTGAACTAATTTGTGTAAAATCAGTAATGAATTTGACTGCTAAAGCTTTATAATAAATTAAGCTTTGTAGATACTGTATAAATACTAATTAGCACTAAGTACATCCTGTACTGTAGATTTGATTAGAAGATTATATTTGGCTCTTAATTTGCTAATCTTACTGAATGGTGAATTTCTAACTCAAGAAATGGTACAGTCTTTTTTACTGGAATCTTAATTGTAATCTGCTTTGCAACCAAACTATTTAACATTACAATATTTTATTAATGAAAACCCCAAACTGTATTACATTTTTTAATCGGCCACTACTTTCGTTTCTAAGCTAAATGAAGTAGCTATGTTTCAGCACTTTTAAACTAGCCTTCATTCAGGTGATTATATGTACATTTGCATTGGGTGCAGGTTACAATTTTGAAGCCATATTATCCTGGTTTCAGCTAGTACAGAGTTAATTTTCCTCCTAGTAGCTGGTAGGGTGCTATGTTTTGGATTTAGGGTGAGAAGAGTGCTGATAACATGCTGATGTTTTAATTGTTGCAGAGCAGTGTTTACACCAGGCCAAGGACTTTTCGGCTTCTCGCTCTGTCCTGCCAGCGGGCAGGCTAGGGGTGCAGCAGGAGCTGGGAGGGGACAGACCCAGGACAGCTGACCCCAACTGGCCAAAGGGGTATTCCATACCATCTGACGTCATGCTAAACAATATATAGGGGTGGCTGGCCGGGGTGGGGGGCCGGCTGCTCGGGGATAGGCTGGGCATCGGTCATCAGGTGGTGACCAATTGCATTGTGCATCACTTGTTTGTACACATTATTATTAGTAGTACTATTATCATTATTATTATTATTTTCCTTTTCTTTTCTGTCCTAATAAACTGTCTCTATCTCAACCCACAGGCTTCATTTTCCTGATTCTCTCCCCCATCCCAGAGAGGGAGGGGGGACGGTGAGCGAACAGCTGTGTGGTGCTTAGCTGCCGGCAGGATTAAACCACAACACATATAAATTTCTATATAAACTTTTTAAAAAAAACAAAACTCTGAAACAACATAAAAAGTGCATTTAGCTATCTGATGAAAAAAAAATGTAGCAAGCTGGTTCTTGTTTGTGTAAACAGCAATATCCTTTGTAGCTGCTTCCTAAGAAAATTAATTTGCAAACACAACTCTAAAGGACCTGAACTTTTATGGATTATTACTACATCAAACTGTAAATTAGAGCACACAATTTATCTTACAAAAATTTTAAATACATCTGATTTTTCATAATATGAAAATTTAAAAAAATACACCCATAATAAACATGTAATATGTAATTTAAATACTGCTTTATATTGATGATACTTTTGCAATTATTCCCACAGCACTTCCAAGCTGTGATAATAGAACAAAACCATGCTTGTATCAAATATTTTAAAATCTTAATTGATTTGTATGTGATAAGTGGTAGAAATATTTATGAACTTTTTTCTATATTTAAAAGACACCACAGAGAAGGTGGGTAGAAAGATGGCTTCTGCAAAGAGCTGCACCTTTACTAAACTGGAATGCTTGGGAAGGTGTTTACAATTACTTGTGCCTTTACTAAATTGGTATGCTTAACTAATATCAGATTAGGCAAAACTGCAGATATCTTTCCTCCTCTGGAGATATTCAAGGCCCGTCTGGATGCCTACCTGGGCAGCCTGCTCTAAGGAACCTGCTTTGCCAGGGGGGTTGGACCCGATGATCTTTCGAGGTCCCTTCCAACCCCTACAATTCTGTGATTCTGTGATTCTGTGACATTTATCAGAAAAATCTTGCCGTTGTAGACATGAACCAACTTTTAGCTGCTTTCCCTAAACAGTGCTATCAAATGCTATACATCCCCTAACTTCCTTAATAAGCATATATTTTGTTGAATGCACAGGAAGAAAAAAAAAACAGTGGAAAGATTAAAGTAATTATTTCTGATTTTTTTTATGTTCCACCAGTCCAAAACAATAGGTGATTTAAATACTACTTCTCCAGTCTGAGAACAGTCCTTTCAAGCTGCTAGCATAGAAACAAAAGTTGAAGCTGAACAAATATATTTGAATTTGTTTCTTTTCCACTAATTCCAGTCTCTATAATTTAATAAGTAATGACTTATTGACTTTCTCATCTGGATGGATAGCTTTTCAATAAGTACCATTCTTGTCATGATGGAAAGTAGAAGTCCAAGTGTTTGATTCTTATCTTATGCTATAAGGCAGAAATGAAGAATGCAAGTAGAATGAAGAATGTAGTATTGGGGCCAATTTTGTTTAAAATTTTATCAGCAATCTTGATGAGGGGATCAAATGCACCCTCAGTAAGTTTGCAGTAAGTTGGGCAGGAGTGTTGATCTCCTTGAGGGTAGAAAGTCTCTGCAGAAGGATCTAGATAGTCTAGAATGATGGGCCATGTCCAATTGTATGGCATTCAAGAAGGCTAAGTGCCACGTGCTGCTGCACTTTGGTCATAACAACCCAATGCAGTGGTATAGACTTGGGGAAGAGTATCTGGAAAGTTGCCCAGCAGAAAAGGACCTGAGGGTGCTGGTCAACAGCTGGCTGAACATGAGCCCGCAGTGTGCCTAGGTGGCCAAGAAAGCCAATACCATCCTGGCTTGTATCAGAAATAGTGGGGCCAACAGGACTAGGGAAGTGATTGTCCCTCTGTACTTGGCTTTGGTGAGCCCGCACCTCAAGTACTGTGTTCGGTTTTGGACCCCTCACTACAAGAAAGATACTGAGTTGCTGGAACATGTTCAGAGAAGAGAAATAAAGCTGGTGAAGGGACTAGAAAAGAAAACATATGAGGAGCGGCTGAGGGAACTGGGGCTGTTTAATCTGGAGAAAAGGAAGCTGAGGGGAGACCTCATCACTCTCTACAACTACCTGAAAAGAGGCTGTAGCGAGGTGGGTGTTGGTCTCTTTTCTCAGGTGACAAATGATAGGATGCAAAAAGCCTCAAGTTGTGCCAGGTGATGTTTAGATTGGATATTAGGAAGAATTTCTTCATGGAGACAGTGGTTAAGCATTGGAATGGGCTGCTTGGGGCGGGGGGTGGGGGGTGGGGGTGGAGTTGCCATCCCTGGAGGTATTTAAGAGACGTGTAGATGTGGTGCTTAGGGACATGCTTTAGTGGCTGACTTCGTAGTGTTAGGATGATGCTTGGACTTGATGATTATATGGGTCTTTTCCAACCTAAATGATTCTATGATTCTAAGTACCCTATGGCCAAACCAAATGGACCATATATCCCAGAACTTCAGCTTCAGCAGTGTCAGAAGAACAGATGGTGGAAGGAGAGCTCACAAGCCATTTTCTTTCTACTCACCCAGGACCCTCAGTTATTGGTTAGGGATGTAAAAGGGTACAACTCTGCTCAGTCCTTCTAGTATTCATTTGTTGTGATTTAACCCAGCCGGCAGCTCACCCTGCCCCCACAGTGGGATGGGGGAGAAAATCAGAAAAAAAAGTAAAAGCTCTTGTGTTGAGAAAAGACAGTTAATTAGGACAGAAAAGAAAGAAAGAAAAATAATAATTATTATAATAGTAATAATAATAATGTGTACAAAACAACTGATGCATAACACAATTGCTCACCACCCACTGACCGATGCCCAACCCATCCCTGAGCAGCAGTCCCCCTACCCCAGCCAGCCAACCCATATTAATTGTTCAGCATGACGTCAGATGGTATGGAATATCCCTTTGGCCAGTTTGGGTCAGCTGTCCTGGTTCTATTCCCTCCCAGCTTTTCGTGCACCCTCAGCCTCCTCACTGGCAGGTGTAAGCACTGCTCTCTAACAATTAAAACATCAGCGTATTATCAACATTATTCTCATCCTATATCCAAAACAGAGCACCATACCAGGTACTAGGAGGAAAATTATCTCTATCCTAACTGAAACCAGGACAATATCCACCCCTTATTCCATACCATTTATGTCCCTTATTCCATGCTATTTATGTCATGCTCAGGTCCCACCTTTTCCAATACATTCCAATTAATCACTGCTTTTCATACATCTATATAAAATGTCCACTGATTTTGTTTAGAGTGTGACTGACTTTGGTCTCCATCTGTCACAACTGCCTTTCAGGGCAGAAGAAATGGTGTGTGGTGTTGGATCGTCACATGCTGAAGCCCATTCTGGTTCCATCACACCACTGTGCTTGTCCAGTTTTATCAAGATTAATTCATAATTATCTGGGTGACTATCACTGTGATACTGTAGGACATACAGGAACCATAGTAATGATGACATACAGTATTATATAGCAACTAGCATAATACAATTCAACTCATGGGCTATTCCCACGGAATATTAAACCCCCTTGAGGTACACATCGGACCTCCCCATTCTTCTGCAATACTCACCAAGTCTACCCATGTCCCTGAGCAAAAGCAATCCCATGGATGGGTTTGCCTTTTCCCTGGGCAGGAATAAACCAAAATGTCTTCCCCATCACGTTTTTTATGTGCACTATGGGGACTCTATCCCCTTCTACAGTACGTAACAGGTTTGATTGGGCAGGTCCAGCTCAGTTGGCAGATCCCCTAGTGTTGACTAACCAGGTGGCCTTTACTAAATGTGTATCCCAAAGTTTGAATGTCCTAGCACCCATTGCTTTCAGTGTAGTCCTTAACAATCCCTTGTATCGTTCTATTTTCCCAGAGACTGGTGCATGCCCGGGTGCCCTGAGCTGGAGGACCATGACGGCGGGAATTATAAACTTCCAACCGACTCTGAATGTGTGCAGGATTTGCTGCTTCACCTCGATCCATACAAGTCCATGGGTCTGGATGGGATTCATCCCAGGGTGCTTAAAGAGCTGGCTAATGTCACTGTGGGACCTCTCTCAATTATTTTTCAATGGTCTTGGGAATCTGGAGAGGTCCCAGTAGACTGGAAGCTGGCAAATGTTGTACCAATTTTCAAGAAGGGCAGGAAAGAGAACCCTGGAAACTACAGGCCTGTCAGTCTCATGTCAGTGACTGGTAAAATTATGGAGAAGATTTTCCTTGAAGTTATTGAAGTGCACCTTGGTGGACAATGCAGTCATTGGTCCCAGACAACATAGGTTCACGAGGGGTAGGTCCTGTTTGACTAACTTGATTTCCTTTTATGATAAGATCACCCACCTGGTCGATCAAGGGAAACCAGCTGATGTGATCTTTTGGGATTTCAGTAAAGCTTTTGACATAGTTTCCCATAGGATCCTACTGGACAAAATTTCCAGCATACAGCTAGATAAAAACATCATGCAATGGGTGAATAGTTGGATGACAGGCAGGGCTCCAAGGGTTGTGGTAAATGGGTCTGCATCAGGCTGGTGGCTGATCAATAGTGGGGTCCCCCAAGGCTCCATTTTAGGGCCAGTTCTCTTCAATGTTTTTATAAAAGATTTGGATGTAGGACTAGAAGGTGTTTTGAGCAAAGTTGCTTATGATATTAAACTTGGAGGAGTTGTGGACTCTGATGAGGGTGGAAAGGCCTTGCAGAGAGATCTGGACAGATTGGAGAGCTGGGCAGTCACCAACCGCATGAAGTTTAACAAGAGCAAGTGCCAGGTCCTGCACCTGGGACGGGGCAACCCTGGCTATATGTACAGACTGGGGGATGAGACGCTGGAGAGCAGCCCTGCAGAGACGGTTCTAGGGGTTTTGGTTGATAGCAAGCTGAATATGAGCCATCAGTGTGCCCTGGCAGCCAAGAGGGCCAACTGTATCCTGGGGTGCATCAAGTACAGCATTGCTAGTCGGTCGAGGGAAGTGATCGTCCCACTCTACTCTGCGCTGGTGCGGCCTTACCTCAAGTACTGTGTGCAGTTCTGGGCACCACAGTACAAAAAGGATGTGAAACTATTGGAGAGTGTCCAGAGAAGGGCAACAAGGATTGTGTCACGCTAAGGAGTGTAGCCGATTAACCAGTATGGGTCCGGTCAGATTCAGGGTACTGAACTATCACAGTCACGGATTCATCAACAACGTAACACGCCCTCACTCTAGTCGCGTTCAATGAGAACTATCATGGCTAGGAACAATGCAATTAAGTGCAATTTATTACAGCAACAGGTACACAGGTTCTTTGGATTGCCGGCGATAATTTACTGTCTGCAAAAGCAAGCTAGCATGCATGAAATACACAGGTGCACAGCCTGGCTATTAACGTGTTAAAAGGCACAAAGACTCTAGAGATTTCTAAGTTTCTGCGGAGGCACCCAGTATAACCAAGTGTTCAAATCTGACCCAAAGGAGGCCCAGTGTGGGGGGGAAGAGATGCTGAGCCTGTCGACTGATCCCAGAAGTCAGGAGATCCTCGTGATGGTATATTCCCTCATGATGGTATCTCCCCTGACGATGGTATCTTCCCTAACATCCCCTCTCTCTTAAGCCAATTTATATCATTTTCTATCTTTTAGGTGGAACTTGAGTGACTCTAGTCAAGCATATCTTAGTTATGATTGGTGAAAAGTTTTCTTGCCTTCGTTTAAAGGTATAGGCTCCGAGAAATTCAGAGCGCGTGCTCAGTGAGCACTAGACAAAACACTGGTGTGATATCAATGCTGTTCTACCTACAAGTGAAAAGCACAACACTGTTTGGGCTCTTGCAGGGAAGATTAACTCCCTCCCAGACAGACCCAGTACAACCTCCACCACTTATTCCATAACATTTGTGTCACACTCAGATCCCACATACTTTAGTATATAGGTATTCTCATCACCACTGTTCCCTGTCTTTTCACAGCTTGATAGATAGGTACTTCTTTTCATTCTATAGACCTATCCCCAAAATGTTCATAAGAATTGTTGATGATTTAGTCTTCATCTGACAAAGTAGTCACTCAGGACAAGCAGAGTTGGATTTCTGGATGCCAGCACCGGCTTAGCTTGAGTCATTGATGCACTTGCCCGCTTCCTTGCAAAGTTGACCTGTCATTGATCCTGCAATGACTTCCTACAACACATAACTTAGATTACAGATTAGTTTTCTCCCAAGGTTAAATCTCCTTTTATCACACACCTGATATCCCCATTCTTTTGCATGATCCATCAGGTATACCCCGGTCCTTGGGCGAAGACAATCCCACAAGTGGGTTTGCCTTTTCCCGAGGCAGGAGCAACCCACACCACCTTCACCATCCACTTCCCTACATGCACTACAAGGACTTTAGCTCCTCCCACTTTAGCTCCAAGATTGTTTCAGAAGTGACTCCCATTGTCGGACTCGATTGCTTCTGGTGTACCATGATGCCACAACACTTGCCTTTCCAGGCCCAAGATGGTGTTTCAGGCTGTGGCATGGTTTACGGGGTATGTTTCCAGCCACCCAGTAGTGACTAGGGAGATTTAGATTAGAGGCTAGGAGGAAGTTCTTCGCTCAGAGGGTGGTGAGGCACTGGAACAGGTTAGGTTGCCCAGAGAGGTTGTGGATGCCCCATCCCTCGAGGTGTTCAAGACCAGGTTAGATGAGGCCCTGAGCAACCTGATCTAGTGAGTGGTGCCCTTGCCTATGGCAGGGGGGGTTGGAACTAGATGATCTTTGAGGTCCTTTCCAACTCAGGCCATTCTATGATTCTATGATCACTCTTATTTCCCTTGTTTAGTAATGTTTAGTAAAATTGTTTTCCCCACAAAAACAATTTTATGGAAGAGGAAGAAAATTATTAGCTTTTCAGACCACATTCAGACTATTTGGCAGTTACCCTTTCTCTTCAGCAGTACATGGCCTTCTTTTTTTTTTTTTTCCTTGGTCTCCTTCTTGCCTCCACTTCCACTTCCTTTGCATGGGCTCAGCTTTGACCTCGGCAGTTTTCACTCCACTGCATATTTCTGGTGCTAGTACCTGTGTCTCCCTTGGTCTTGCACAGGGCCTCATCTCAATGAGCTATCTCCACTCAACAAAACGTGCCTTGACACCTGTGCCCAGGTCCTGTCTCCTCATCTCTGCACAGCAACTCTGAAGATACCCAAATTAGTTCCTTAGGACCTAGAGTGTTGTGGTCAATTGGCTTGGCAACTACAGGCATTCAAAAATAACCTGCGCAGCTAGAGCTGCTTTAATCCCATAACAAATAGACAGGAATATAAATATGCCAGATTAACATCTGAGGAAAACTAGCTCTGCATTCACTGGATTCAGTGATGCTGTACTGACTGAATCCATAGAAGTGTTTGGCCTCAATATGTCCTAGAGAAACAGTCTTTCAGAAATATAAACAATGCAAAACAATGTTGTCACTGGAAGCCTGGAACTGCTGCAAGTTAGAATTAATCATTTTTTTTTAGTGTGATGATTAAGCAGCAGTGCTTGAATGCCAGGGAACTGGAAGCCAAAGAAAATATTCCAAGTTGGATTTGTTAAGCATGTGGTTTTATTTTAAAGCACATTAGTCAGGCAAGTTCAGTCAAAAGTCATATGTAAAATTATTAGATCTTGTGCAGGGGGTTTCTCATTTCTGTCAGCTCTTCTGACGCTGTGGAAACCATACTGAGTAAAATACTGAACAGCTGAAGATGGTTGTG
Source organism: Anser brachyrhynchus (assembly GCF_964034855.1). Lineage (NCBI taxonomy): Eukaryota > Metazoa > Chordata > Aves > Anseriformes > Anatidae > Anser > Anser brachyrhynchus. The sequence goes on from NC_137704.1 coordinate 12,254,062, forward strand.
CTGGAGGCAGGTTATTTTTTTCCATGCCTTTCTTACTGTGCACATGCTTGCTATTAGAATCCCACAAGAAACAACTTCCATTCTTAAAATCATAGTTTTGGGAAAGCAGTTCAGAAAAAGGAAGGGGAAAATATTATGATGAAGCCTCCTTTTTCCAACTTTCTTAGTATTACAGACAATGGATTCCATGGTGTCTCATACAGTAAATAAGAGAAAGGACCCAGTGTTAATGAATAGCGTAGTCATGCTAGAATGTAGTCATGTTTCTAACCCTAGGACTCCCAATTGCAAAATGTGCACACAACCTTAACACTGCCCCTTGAATGTATTATGATAAAGCCCTTAACTGCCTGATTGCTTATTAACTTTTTCACTGAACCGCATTCATTAAACGAATTAAAACATGATTGAAACTGGAAATAGTAGTGTGTGAAGCCCAACCGGTGGTCCTTAGAATACTGGGAGTTTGGGCTCACATTAATATGGGCAACCTGAAGAGGCCAGGCAGCTCAGGGACCATGCAGAGGCTCCTGAACAGCATGGCTGAGGCTCCCAGTGACCAAGGGACCCACAGCAGTGGAGAAAGGAAAGGTCTAAAGCAACTACAAAACTTGTGACTAATTGTAAAGACCGTAGAGACAGGCTCCTTTGAACATAGGGTGAGCTGTGGTCATACCTGAATGTAGTCTGGCAGGTGAGCTACCTAGCTGAGTGTCTCACAGAGCAGTTTGGCTCCCATTAGGTCCTCCACAAATATCCAATGGCAGGTGTTTCACACAGAAGTATTGCCTTGTTCTCCTATCCTTGACACCTGTTAAAAGATATGAAACTATATAGACTTTGATCTGACTAGGTAAAGCTTGTATTTTATTTTCTCATGGGCTGGGGCTTTACCCAATTTAAGTGTAGCAGATACGCTAGGAAAGACAAGCTATTGCAGTTCCCTCCTCCTAGGAAGTGAAAGCAAAACAGACAAATGCATCTTTCTGCCCCTAACACCACGGTACCTCTTTTCATGTGACTTTCATACCTCATATCCCAAGTAACTTCTGAAATCGAGTTCACATTCAAATCTGATTCAGTTACCTTTCAATTAACTTTTTTCTAGATTGACCCTAGATTGCCGCTATTTATAAGCAACTCTGTCAGCACTCCTATGGAAGGAAAGATGGAACAAACACTTCTCAGTTCAGGTTCCTTCCCTCTCCTGCAAAGACAATCTCAGCTTTCAGGTGCACAGGCCTCCTGAACTGACTTTCACATGCACTGTTTTGTCTTGCATATAGGGGCGACTGATACTGGCACAGGTTGGTTCTCTGGCGGAGCCATGGGGCCCATCGCAGGGGTTGGGGTTGCTGCAGGGACTGTCACAGGGGTTGGAGTGGCCACAGGGCCCATCGCAGGGGTTGGAGTGGCTGCAGGGTCCGTCACAAGGTTTGGAGTTGTGTTGGTTGTTGCCCTTCCTCCAAGCTCAAGATTGGTGCATCCCTATGAGCAAGAAGGCAAGCAAAGGGGCAGGAGACCTTCCCCTTCACTTCCAAAAAAACGAAAAGAAAAAAAAAAACAAAACAAACAAAAAAAACCACATTTAGATGTAGTACTTTCGTCATGTTTATGTTCCTGTATCCATGTTTTTTCTTCTTTCGACCCTGCCTCCCCCCCTTTTTTTTTTCTTTCAGTGATCCATCTGGGGCAATGCTGCACTAAACAGCTGCTGCAATGTGGCCTTCCAGGCACAAAGCCAGTCCTTCATCACCAAAATCAAACCACGTAGACTTTTTTTCAAGGCTGTGTGTAACCACAGCCTATATGGTGATTCATTTCCTTTTACAATTCTTCCATCCTAGTTCTTTTGCTTTGACTCTGCATCCTCTTTTATAGGAGGAGGGTGTCAAGAGGGTGGAGGCAGTCTCTTTTCAGTTGTGCCCAGCGACAGGACGAGAGGTGACAGGCACAAACTGAATCACAGGAAGTTCTGGCTGAATATGAGAGGGCACTTCTTTACTGTGAGGGTGAAAGAGCACTGGAACAGGTTGCCCAGAGAGGTTGTGGAGTCTCCTTCTTTGGAGATATTCAAAATCCACCTGGATGCCATCCTGTGCAACGTGCTCTAGGTGATCCTGCTCGGCAGGGGGGTTGGACTAGATGGTCTTCAGAGGTCCCTTCCAACCTCATCCGTTCTGTGATTCTGTGATTTTTTCTGACGGATGAAAAGCTCGATGTGAGTTGGCAGTGCGTGCTTGCAGCCCAGAAGGCCAACTGCATCCTGGGCTGCATTAAAAGAGGAGTGGCCAGCAGGTCGAGGGAGGCGATTGTCCCCTTCTACTCAGCCCTTGTGAGGCCCCACTTGGAGTACTGCGTCCAAGTCTGGAGCTCCCAGCACAAGAAGGATGTGGAGCTGTTAGAGCAGATCCAGAGGAGGGCCACAAAGATGATCAAGGGGCTGGAGCACCTCTCCTACAAAGAAAGGCTGAGAGAGCTGGGGCTGTTCAGCCTACAAAAGAGAAGGCTCTGGGGTGACCTCACTGCAACCTTTCAGTACTTCAAGGGGACTTATAAAAAAGATGGAGAGTGACTCTTTGTTCAATCAGATAATGACAGGACAAGGGGGAATGGTTTTAAACTAAAAGAGGGGAGATTTAGATTAGAGGCTAGGAGGAAGTTCTTCGCTCAGAGGGTGGTGAGGCACTGGAACAGGTTGCACAGAGAGGTTGTGGATGCCCCATCCCTCGAGGTGTTCAAGACCAGGTTAGATGAGGCCCTGAGCAACCTGATCTAGTGGATGGTGTCCCTGCCTATGGCAGGGTGGTTGGAACTAGATGATCTTTGTGGTCCTTTCCAACTCAGGCCATTCTATGATTCTATGATCTTTAGAGGTCCCTTCCAACCTCGGCTATTCTGTGATTCTGTGATTGTACTATGTGATCCTGTTTTATGTGGTTCATGCAATAGAATAGAATAGTTCAGTTGGAAGAGACGTCCAAAGATCATCTAGTCCAACTGCCTGACCACTTCAGGGCTAACCAAAATTTAAAGCATATTAAGAGACAGGTACACCCTTTGCTGGGTTAAAAACTGTATGGACAGATGGGCCCAGAGAGCAGTAGTGAATGGAGTGAACAATTAGTGAAGAATACCACCCAGGATTCTACCCCGAGGCAGCATGGTGGTGGGTGGCAAGGTGGGCGGGAGGATATGGGCAGGTACCTGTCACAGTTGTCTCCTCCGATGGTTTTGAACTTCACCCCTGAACAAGTGCGAAATCCTAAAAAAATGACAGAATGATTGAAAGATGTATGCCCTGACCCTCACAATGCTGGAGAATTCCAGCTTGCTGCACTGTGCTGGGACCTGGCCTGCACCTATCAAACGGCAGTTAACACTACCCAGCACCCTCAAATGGAGGAGGAGGTCTCTGAATCCGATGACCAGATAACACACACTTTGGCTAACCCAGAGGGCCAACTGTCAATGGTAACATTCGCCCCCATAGTCAAGACAAAACAATGGAAGGGGAAGTGTGAGGGACCATTCAGAGGGACCTTGACAGGCTGGAGGGCTGGGCCGAGAGGAACCTCATGAAGTTCAACAAAGGCAAGTGCAGGGTCCTGCACCTGGGGAGGAATAACCCCATGTACCAGTACAGGCTGGGGGCTCATCTGCTGGAAAGCAGCTCTGCAGAGAAGGACCTGGGAGTCCTGGTGGACAGCAGGTTAACCATGAGCCAACAATGTGCCCTTGTGTCTAAGAATGCCAATGGTATCCTGGGTGCATTCGGAAGAGTGTTGCCAGCAGGTTGAGGGAGGTGATCCTTCCCCTCTACTCAGCCCTGGTGAGGCCTCACCTGGAGTACTATGTCCAGTTCTGGGTTCCCCAGTACAAGAGGGGCATGGAGCTCTTGGAGTGAGTGCAGCGGAGGGCTACGAAAATGACAAGGGGACTGGAGCATCTCTCATACAAGAAGAGGCTGAGAGAGCCGGGCCTGTTTAGCTTAGAGAAGAAAAGACTGAGAGAGGATCTTATCAACACATACAGATATCTGAAGGGAGGGTGTGTCAAGAGGATGGGGCCAGACTCTTTTCTTTTCAGTGGTGCCCAGCAACAGGACAAGAGGCAACAGATACAAACTGAAGCACAGCAAGTTCCATCTGAACATTAGGAAGAACTTCTTTTCTGTGCAGGTGACAGAGCACTGGCACAGGTTGTGGAATCTCTTTCTCTGGAAATATTCAAAACCTGCCTGGATGTTATCCTGTGCAACACACACTAAGTGACCCTGCTTGGTAGGGGGGTTGGACCAACCTCAACCATTCTGTGATTCTGTAATTTGTCTTTAGATCACATGAAGCTAAAACGTGGAAGACTACAACTCAAAAATTTAGTCTTTTGTCTAGAAAGCTTTATGTAGATTCCCTGTTCCCTGACAGTAATGAAAGAAATGGCTTCATTCATGTACCTTGACTACCACACAAATCGAGCAACATAAGGCCTATGTTAAATTTCTCTGGACAAAAAACTTCTCAGTAAGTTTTTACAAATTGTCTTGAATCAAAGGCTATGTAGGAACATGTACCTCCCCCCCCCCCACACTTTTACCTATACTACATACAGATATCAAGCTTCAGACAATCTGAAGTTAATTTGAAGTGAATAGCTGCTGCTTTTATCTCCGCAAATTTAAGCTTCTGAAGATTACAGGATTTTAGTAAGCAAATTCTACCCTGATCAAGCTGAGACATGCTGTTCACACCCCTCTACCTCTGTACTGAACAATGTGGATACAGCAGACCACAGATTCATTTGCCAGTCTTCTAAGAAGGTTTGGAAGAGAAGACATGATGTTTAGCTGTACCAACACCCTATACAAAAATCTCAAATTACACATGAAGTGCAATACCCCTCCACCTAAATATAATATTTAGCTTGTAAGATCTGCAGCCTTGCAATGTCACGAAAATTTTTCAGCAGAGAACGTGCAGCCTTTTCACACAAGGAGAAATTACTCTTCCCCCTTAGCTGATTACTTTGGGTGTGGAGGAGGCAATCTCCATTTATACGGTGACTTTGTCACGAAGAATTCTAGTAATCATTTCCAGTTATAAAACCAACAAACAAAAAACCATCAAGCTCAGACATTCAAAGTATTGCATACGGGCTGCTGCAAGTAAAGTTAACATCCCAGCCAGACCCAGTATAAGTATTTCACAGGCCAATTTCAAAGCTGAATGGCAGCATCACCAGCATATTATAAGCATCACTTAATGTCTCTAGAAGACCTATATTGAGCACAGAGTTGTAAGAGCTGCAATCTGAATGCATACTCTTACATGATCAATGACAGAAACGTGTTAGAATACATGTCAGTAACATACACATAATCAACAATATAATAGTTTTCTGGTTAACTAGTAACCCATTTAAAGAACATGCAAAATCATCAAGCTAGTTAAAAACTAGTTTTCCTCTGATTTAAGGCTAAGTCTCCAGCTGAAGACAAAAACTTCCACACAGAAATGAAAGCTACTGGAGACTGTCAGTAATAGTTCTGTTGAATAGTTCGTATTCCAAAATAACACATGTATATTTCCTCAAATATATAAACCAATATTAACGAGTCCTTGCTAAAAAACTCAAACCGTAACTTAAACATTTGCTAGCATACACATGTTCAAAGTCTTTCCTTTTTTTTTTTCCCCGATTATAAGTGTATCCAAATGTCATGATAAAATAAGAGGGTCTTCCAAGCGCATTATACTTCCTAATTCTACAATAATAAGAGCATGACAAGTACAGAAATTTCAGCTGTCCTAAAAGGCAAGAAAACTGCCATGGTCAACTTAAGGATGTACGACTTGAATTTGGAACATAACCCTCTAAAATTTATTATGAGAGCTATACCTGAGCTCACTTGCTCTAAGGTCTACTTCAAACCTTAAGTGCCTTCTAACTGCCCATACAAGAACATATGCTTCTAATCAGCTATAACATAGCAAATCCGAACAGAAAAAGCTGGAAGTTCATCTCCTACATTCTGCTTCCGTTGAACTGACTAGAGATCACTGCAGCAGGGCAGCTTCCCCTACAGTCAAGCCAAACTGAGAGCCCTCAGGACTGCTCCCCACCCAAGCTTTCAGGACCTCGTGTCCCAGGCCCTGCATGTGGGCAGAGACGTACAGTCTCACGGGCCAGGAGACAGGAAGGGGAAGCAATTCCTACCTTGCCACCAATGCGCACTTGAGCCTGGAGCTTGGCAAGCTTTTCTTGATTCATGATTGTTTCTTTCATCTGCAGAAGCAACAAGAAAGCCTATGAAACAAGCCAGGAAGCACCCAACAGCACAAGCCACAGCAACCCAGCGGTGGAGCAAGTATGCGTCAGTCTATGCAGCCACACACTCCCCAGCAGGAAGACGCCCCAACCCCGCCATGGCGGGACGGAGAAAATAGTCTGCTCGCGCGCAGCACCTCAGCCCATAACCGTCTTTCCTTTACTATTCCCCTCCCCCCCAGCCACCGCCGCCATCCCCAGACACGTAACGAACCCTCCCAACCACCCCCACGGTCTCCCTTGTACCTTCCTGGGGCAAGCACAGCGCTACCGAAACGGGAAAAAACACGAAAACCGCAAACAGGAACAAGGGGCCAAGTACAGCCGCGGCAGATAGCCAGATGGCGGCCGGAAGGGAGGTACGCCGTGTCGCACAGCGCATGTGCAGTCACCTCCTCCTCTGCGGCGGTGGGCAGAGCTGTCACCGTCACCGCGGGAGAAGTTAGGGGTTGCTCAGGTGGTGCCGTCCCTGTAGCAAATGCTTGCGGAGATCTTTAGACTCCTGCATGCCGCAGCTCAAAAAGAAAATTGATTTGTACGGTCGAGTGAGGGTGTGAGGCTAAGCCCCCGGCCCCTGGAATGGGATCGATTCTTCCCTGCGTCCGGCTCAATGAGTGGTCCCTAGCACATGGCTGTACTTCTCAGCCCCTTTCTGGCTTTCAGCACCTGTCGTTTCCTTTTGTAACTTGTCACCCTGTCTTAGATTGTTTTTCTGCCGTCAGCAGAAATCCTTCATGATTCTTGGAGTATTTATTTTTTACTTAAAAAAAAACACATTTAGATGTAGTACTTTTGTCTTGTTTATGTTCCTGTGTCCATGTTTTTTCTTCTTTCGACCCTGCCTCCCCCCCCTTTTTTTTTCTTTCAGTGATCCATCTGGGGCAATGCTGCACTAAACAGCTGCTGCAATGTGGCCTTCCAGGCACAAAGCCAGTCCTTCATCACCAAAATCAAACCACGTAGACTTTTTTTCAAGGCTGTGTGTAACCACAGCCTATATGGTGATTCATTTCCTTTTACAATTCTTCCATCCTAGTTCTTTTGCTTTGACTCTGCATCCTCTTTTATGTTATCAATCACCTGTAAGGAATGCTCCAGCAATTCGTGCCACTAGGGGATTTGAAGGGTTAACATTGAGGCCTGGGTTTAGGTGAGAAGAGAACAAAGGGATTTCTTCAGAGAAAAACTGCTGACTCTGCACGGACGTGCAGTAACTTCTGACAGCCGGCCAAGAGACCACTAGATAAGGAGGAAGAATATGAGCCTCCCTGTCCGAGCGGCCCCCGAGAGACTAACAGAGACTGATAAGCAGGCGCACCTGGGAGGACTTTGGATTCGGGAAACCAATTATAATAACCCTGCCTCTTCTAGAAGTAGTAATGAATATGTATTAGCCTAGGAGCATAAAAACCAGCCGCCTTACGTAACAGGTGTGCGTCCTGGTGGAGCAGAGACTCCCGGCGCACCCAGCGCTGTTTGCTTGCCTCTATTCGTTTAATAAATTGTAAACTTTGATTGTAAACCTATTTGGGACTCAGTCATTTATAACACACCCATATGCAACTGTTCTCTTCTTGTTGAACACGCTGTTTGCACTCTCTTTGGTTCTCAGAACTTTTCTTCTGTAGTGATGTTTTGCATCACTGAGGTCTGAACATGCTCTTTTTCTATACCATCTGAATATATATATGAATATTTTTCTGTATTATCTGAATCCTGTTCTGAGAATTAAGTGCACACCTCCAAGGCTCTAACTCAAGCAGTTGCTGCTACATTTGAACATTTGTAAACCCATTTCCTTGGCCTGTGTTCCTCATCATTCATAGTCTGAAATTTCAGTTCTTCAGAGGTTTACTACTGTGTTTCATTTTGCCCACTCTGAGGAGTCTGTTGGGTCTAATCTCACAATTATCGGGAACTCATATATCAGGCTCCAGTGACGATTATCACCATGCAGAAAGCTGAGCAGTCTTTGTGGGCTTTGGGCCTGTGTTGCATAAAAGGGTGCAGGAGATTTATGGAGGAGGCAGGCTGGTGATCCCATCAGTGCTGCACATGCTCACCATGTGACATGAGAGAGAAGCTGTGTTGCTCTGCAATCTTGCCCCCATCATCACCACAACCGAATCTGATGGGCCTTCTGGCATCATTAGAAATATTACTGACCTTGTCATCTCAACCTGTATGTTAATGCCTTTTAAATCATTTTTTGTCTGGAATATCCTCAATAAACGATTCCTTTCGTTCCTATATCTATAAGACTATGCTCATACTTAATTTATCCTTCTGTATTGATTAATGTAGTAATTCCCAGAGCCAAGGCTTTGTCAAGGCTGTGCTGAGAGAGAGAGAGAATATGTGTGTATACTTGATTTGCTCTGATATCTCTACAGCAGAGCTGATTGTTAATTTGTAAGCGGATTGCCTGACACGGAAAATTTTGTTCATTGTAAAAAAAGAGTGAGCTAATGACTTTTCTAATTTCCTTCTCTTCAGGGCTGCTCTCAATCCATTCATCCCCCAGTCTGTACTGATGTTTGGGATTGCCCCAGCCCAGATTTAAGACCTTGCCCTTGGCCTTGCTGAATTTCACGAGGTTCACATGAGCCCACTTCTCAAGACTGTCCAGGTCCTTCTGGATGTCATCTCTTCCCTCTGAAGTATCAGCTGCATCACTCAGCTTGGTGTCATCTTGTAGTGGATTTATGTGGCAAGGTTTTGGTAGTGGGGGACTGCAGGGGGTGGCCTCTGCGAGAAGACTCCAGAAGCTGCCCCATGTTAGATAAAGGCCAGTTTCAGCCAAATCCAAAGGGACCTGCCGCTGCCCAGAGCCGAGCCAATAAGCGATGTTTGTGCCTCTATGAGAGCATATTTAAGAAAGGGAAAAACATTGCTGCGCAACAGCAGCTGGGTGAGGTGTGAGGAACAGCCCAGCAGACACCAAGGTCAGTGAAGAAGGAGGGGGAGGAGGTGCTCCAGGCGCTGGACCTGAAGTTCCCCTGCGGCCTGTGGAAAGGACCGTGGTGGACCAGGTTGTCCCCCTGCAGCCCATGGTGTACCATGGCAGAGCAGATTTCCACGCTGCAACCCGTGGAGGAACCCACAGTGGAGCAGGTGGATCTGACCTAAAGGAGGCTGTGGCCTGTGGAGAACACCTGCCGGAGCAGACTCTGGGCCAGATCTGTAGCCTGTGGAGAGGAGCGCATGCAAGAGCAGGTGACCTGAAAGGAGCTGCTGCCCGTGGGGGACCCATATTGGAGCAGTTTGCTCCTGATGGATGGACCCCGTGATACGGACCCATATTTGGAGCAGTTCTTGAGGAGCTGCTGCCTGTGGGAAGCCCATGTAGGATCAGTTTGGGAAGGACTGTATCCCATGGGAGGGACCCCACATTGGAGCGGGGGAAGAGAGTGACTGTGAAGGAGCGGCAGAGACAACGTGCTATAGGCTGACTGCAACCCCCATTCCCCAATTCCACTGCGCCACTTGGGGGGAGGAGGTAGAAGAGGGCGGATGGGGGGAAGATGTGTTTAGTTTGTTTTTCTTTCTTTCTGACTGCTCTAGTTTGTTAGTAATAGGCAATAAATGACATGAATCTCCCTATGCTGAGTCTGTTTTTCCCATGACGATAATTGTTAAGTGATCTCCCTGTCCTTATCTCAACCCTTGAGCCCTCTTCATCGTATTTTCTCCCCCTTTCCCTCTGAGGAGGGGGAGTGAGAGAGCAGTTGTGGTGGAGCTCTGCTGCCCATCTGAATAAAACCACCACAGTCATTTTTGGCACCCAATGTGGGGCGCAAAGAGTTGAGATAACAGTAGAACTGATTAAAACGCTTACGACTAACACACTTACTTACTAGTCACCATGTTCAGCTTGCTGTTATTATTTTAATGTGATCCTGTCTTATATAATCTGTGCCATGTTCTCCCTTCTCCTCTATATCCGTTCGGAGAATGTGCTAAAATCTGTGTTCGTTTTTGTTTGTTTTCTTTTTTAATTTGCTGTGTTGTAAAGCACTGGCCTTGAGTATAATCTGGTATTCAGGCCCTGCATTGTTATCATTTTGGTCTCCTGGAAATTATCTTTTTGGGAATATTCAAAATTACACTGTCTTCCTTTCCTGATCTGGAAGTCAGTTTATGAATAATATCAGGAATGGTACCTCCTCCTTCTTTCCCCATGGACTACTTGCAGCAGCTTTTGAGTACTTTGAATACCCATGGGTAACCAACATACTCCTATTGCTAGGTCTGCACAATGTGTTTCTCTTTCTCCCTAAGGTTAAGCAATTAATTAAGAATACCACCCAGGAATCTGCCCCAAGACAGTGTGGTTGTGGGTGGCAAGGTATGTGGGAGGATATGGGCAGGTACCTGTCACAGTTGTCTCCTCCGATGGTTTTGAACTTCACCCCTGAACAAGTGCAAAATCCTAAAAAACTGATAGAATGTTTGGAAGACGTATGCCCTGACCTTCACAGTGCTGGAGAATTCCAGCTTGCTGCACTGCAGGAGACCTGCATGGATGAACAGGGAGCTCCTGGTGAAGCTCAGACAGAAGAAGGAAGTTTACAGCATGTGGAAAAAGGGACAGGCCACTTGGGAGGAATATAGGGACACTGTCAGCGTATGCAGAGATGCGACAAGGAAGGCTAAGGCCCATTTGGAATTAAATCTAGCAAGGGATGTCAAGGACAACAAGAAGGGCTTCTTTAAATACATCAGTAGAAAAAGGAAGACTGGGGAAAATGTTGGCCTGCTGCTGAATGGGGCGGGTGCCCTGGTGACAAAGGATATAGAGAAGGCAGAGTTGCTGAATGGCTTTTTTGCGTCAGTCTTTACTGCTAAGATAAGCCCTCAGGAATCTCAGACTCTGGAGACAAGAGAGGAAGTCCAGAGAAAGGAGGATTTCCCTCGGTCGAAGAGGATCATCTAAGCAAACTTGACATCCGCAAATCCACAGGCCCCAATGGAACGCACCCATGGGTGCTGAGGGAGCTGGCCAATGTTATTGCTAGGCCACTCTCCATCATCTTTGAAAGGTCATGGAGAACAGGGGAGGTGCCTGAGGACTGGAAGAGAGTCAATATCACGCCAGTCTTCAAAAAGGGCAAGAAGGAGGACCCAGGCAACTACAGGCCAGTCAGCCTCACGTCCATCCCTGGAAAGGCGATGCTCATCCTGGAGATCATCTCCAAGCATGTGGAGGATAAGGTGATCAGGAGTAGTCAGCATGGAGTCACCAAGGGGAAATCATGCTTAACCAATTTGATAGCTTTCTATGATGAGATGACTAGCTGGGTAGATGAGGGGAGAGAAGTGGATGTGGTCTACCTTGACTTCAGCAAGGCTTTTGACACTGTCTCCCATAACATCCTCATAGACAAGCTCAGGAAGTGTGGGATGGATGAGTGGACAGTGAGGTGGATGGATAATTGGCTGGATGGCAGAGCTCAGAGGGTTGTGCTCAGTGGTGCTGAGTCTAGTTGGAGGCCTGTAGCTAGCGGTGTCCCCCAGGGGTCAGTACTGGGTCCAGTCTTGTTCAACTTATTCAACAACGACATGGATGATGGAACGGGAGTGCACCCTCAGCAAGTTTGCTGACAACACAAAGGTCGGAAGAGTGGCTGATACTCCAGAGGGCTGTGCTGCCATTCAGAGGGACCTTGACAGGCTGGAGGGTTGGGCCGAGAGGAACCTCATGAAGTTCAACAAGGGCAAGTGCAGGGTCCTGCACCTAGGGAGGAATAACCCCAAGCACTAGTACAGGCTGAGGGCTGACCTGCTGGAGAGCAGCTCTGCAGAGGAGCCTGGGAGTCCTGGTGGACAGCAGGCTGACCACGAGTCAGCAATGCGCCCTTGTGGCCCAGAAGGCCAACGGTATCCCGGGGTGCATTAGGAAGAGTGTTGCCAGTAGGTCAAGGGAGGTGATCCTGTCCCTCTACTCAGCCCTGGTGAGGCCTCACCTAGAGTATTGTGTCCAGTTCTGGGCTCCCCAGTACAAGAGGGACGTGGAACTACTGAAGCGAGTCCAGAAGAGGGCTACGAAGATGGTTAGGGGACTGGAGCACCTGTTGTACGAGGACAGGCTGAGAGCTGGGCCTGTTTATCCTGGAAAAGAGAAGACTGAGGGGAGACCTCATCAATGTGTATAAATATCTGAGAGGAGGGTGTCAAGAGGGTGGAGGCAGTCTCTTTTCAGTTGTGCCCAGCGACAGGACGAGAGGTGACAGGCACAAACTGAATCACAGGAAGTTCTGGCTGAATATGAGAGGGCACTTCTTTACTGTGAGGGTGAAAGAGCACTGGAACAGGTTGCCCAGAGAGGTTGTGGAGTCTCCTTCTTTGGAGATATTCAAAATCCACCTGGATGCCATCCTGTGCAACGTGCTCTAGGTGATCCTGCTCGGCAGGGGGGTTGGACTAGATGGTCTTCAGAGGTCCCTTCCAACCTCATCCGTTCTGTGATTCTGTGATTTTTTCTGACGGATGAAAAGCTCGATGTGAGTTGGCAGTGCGTGCTTGCAGCCCAGAAGGCCAACTGCATCCTGGGCTGCATTAAAAGAGGAGTGGCCAGCAGGTCGAGGGAGGTGATTGTCCCCTTCTACTCAGCCCTTGTGAGGCCCCACTTGGAGTACTGCGTCCAAGTCTGGAGCTCCCAGCACAAGAAGGATGTGGAGCTGTTAGAGCAGATCCAGAGGAGGGCCACAAAGATGATCAAGGGGCTGGAGCACCTCTCCTACAAAGAAAGGCTGAGAGAGCTGGGGCTGTTCAGCCTACAAAAGAGAAAGCTCTGGGGTGACCTCACTGCAACCTTTCAGTACTTCAAGGGGACTTATAAAAAAGATGGAGAGTGACTCTTTGTTCAATCAGATAATGACAGGACAAGGGGGAATGGTTTTAAACTAAAAGAGGGGAGATTTAGATTAGAGGCTAGGAGGAAGTTCTTCGCTCAGAGGGTGGTGAGGCACTGGAACAGGTTGCACAGAGAGGTTGTGGATGCCCCATCCCTCGAGGTGTTCAAGACCAGGTTAGATGAGGCCCTGAGCAACCTGATCTAGTGGATGGTGTCCCTGCCTATGGCAGGGTGGTTGGAACTAGATGATCTTTGTGGTCCTTTCCAACTCAGGCCATTCTATGATTCTATGATCTTTAGAGGTCCCTTCCAACCTCGGCTATTCTGTGATTCTGTGATTGTACTATGTGATCCTGTTTTATGTGGTTCATGCAATAGAATAGAATAGTTCAGTTGGAAGAGACGTCCAAAGATCATCTAGTCCAACTGCCTGACCACTTCAGGGCTAACCAAAATTTAAAGCATATTAAGAGACAGGTACACCCTTTGCTGGGTTAAAAACTGTATGGACAGATGGGCCCAGAGAGCAGTAGTGGATGGAGTGAACAATTAGTGAAGAATACCACCCAGGATTCTACCCCGAGGCAGCATGGTGGTGGGTGGCAAGGTGGGTGGGAGGATATGGGCAGGTACCTGTCACAGTTGTCTCCTCCGATGGTTTTGAACTTCACCCCTGAACAAGTGCGAAATCCTAAAAAAATGATAGAATGATTGAAAGATGTATGCCCTGACCCTCACAATGCTGGAGAATTCCAGCTTGCTGCACTGTGCTGGGACCTGGCCTGCACCTATCAAACGGCAGTTAACACTACCCAGCACCCTCAAATGGAGGAGGAGGTCTCTGAATCCGATGACCAGATAACACACACTTTGGCTAACCCAGAGGGCCAACTGTCAATGGTAACATTCGCCCCCATAGTCAAGACAAAACAATGGAAGGGGAAGTGAGCTCGTTCAGTAAGGGAATAAGCTCCTTCTAAAAAGTGCAAGGAGGGAAAAGTGGAAGAGGCAGGCAACTCTAAAGCAGAGCCATCACAAAAACAGCAGGAAGAGTCAGAAATCATAAACGAGTCAGAAACCACCCAATCCCTATCCCTGAGTGAGTTGTGAGATATACAAAGGGATTTCACTCTTCACTCTTCACCCAGGCGAGCACATCCTCACCTGGCTGCTTCGATGCTGGGACACTGGGGCCAATAGCCAGGAATTAGAAGGCAAGGAAGCCAAGCAGCTGGAATCCCTCTCTAGGGAAAGGGTCATTGACAGAGAGATTGGGACAGAGGCGCAGGTTCTCAGCCTCTGGAGGCGACTCCTGTCAGGTGTGAAGGAAAGGTATCCCTTCAAGGAAGACATTGTATATCAACTAGGCAAGTGGACCACCACGGAGAAATGTTTCCAGCACCTTAGGGAATTAGTCGTGCTGGAGATGGTTTATACTGATTTGGACAGTGACCAGACACCCAAAGATTCTGATGAAGTCCAGTGCACACTGTCCATGTGGCAGAAGTTTATACAGAGTGCACCATCATCACACGATAGCATGCTGGCAGAGATGAATTGGAGAGATAGGATGGGACCAACAGTGGATGTCATGTCCAGCCAGCTTCAGCAATATGAAGAAAAACTCTCTGTCTCACTACGGGCCTGCATTTTGGCTGTGGAGAAATTGTCCCAACAGGTTCACCACCTTGAAGAACATATATCTTCCTACTCACCCAGATGGAGCAGTATCTCAGCCATTAAGTGTCGGCATTTTCCTGCTCGAGGGAGAGAGCACCATGGACACACAGCACATGGCACGCTATGGTTTTATCTCCATGATCACGGGGAAGACATGAGGAACCTACCTTGACACTAGTAGCTCGGGTACGTGAAATGCAAGGAAATACAGCAGCCAAAATGGTGTCTCCAAGGAAAATTACTGCTCTGGTTCCTGTTGGGCAGTCCCCCAGAGGGAGTAGAAGGGCTGATCAGCTGGTTTTGCCATAAAACAAAATAAAGTCAAAGGACCTGTACAAGAGATCCAGTTTTTAGGAATAAAATGGCAAGATGGACGTCATCAAATCCCAATGGATGTGATCAACAAAATAACAGCTATGTCTCTACCAACTAGCAAAAAAGAAACACAAATTTTCCTAGGTGTCGTGGGGTTTTGGAGAATTACACATTCCAAATTACAGTCTGATTGTAAGCCCGCTCTACCAAGTAACCCGTAAGAAGAATGCTTTTGAATGGGGCCCTGAGCAACAACAAGCCTTTGAACAAATTAAGCAGGAAATAGTTCATGCAGTAGCCCTTGGGCCAGTCTGAACGGGACCAGATGTAAAGAATGTGCTCTACACCGCAGCCGGGGAGAATGGCCCCACCTGGAGCCTCTGGCAGAAAGAGCCTGGGGAAACTCGAAGTCAACCCCTAGGGTTTTGGAGTTGGGGATACAGAGGATCTGAGGCCCACTACACTCCAACCGAAAGGAGATATTGGCAGCATATGAGGGAGTTCGATCTGCTTCGGAAGTGGTCGGTACTGAAGCACAGCTCCTCCTGGCACCCCGACTGCCGGTACTAGGCTGGATGTTCAAAGGAAGGGCCCCCTCTACACATCATGCAACTGATGCTACATGGAGCAAGTGGGTTGCACTGATTACTCAGCGGGCTCAGATAGGAAACCCCAGTCGCCCAGGAATCCTGGAAGTGATTATGGACTGGCCAGAAGGCAAATACTTTGGGATATCATCAGAGGAGGAGGTGGTCCGTGCTGAAGAAGCCCCACTGTACAACAAGCTACCGGAAAATGAGAAGAAATATGCCTTGTTCACTGACGGGTCCTGTCGTATTGTGGGAAAGCATCGGAGGTGGAAGGCAGCTGTATGGAGTCCTACACGACGAGTTGCAGAAGCTGCTGAGGGAGAAGGTGAATCGAGTCAGTTTGCAGAAGTGAAAGCCATTCAGCTGGCTTTAGATATTGCTGAACGAGAAAAGTGGCCAGTTCTCTATCTCTATACTGATTCATGGATGGTAGCAAATGCCCTGTGGGGGTGGTTGCAGCAATGGAAGCAGAACAACTGGCAGCGCAGAGGTAAACCCATCTGGGCTGCTGCATTGTGGCAAGATATTGCTGCCCGGGTAGAGAACCTGGTTGTAAAGGTACGCCATGTAGATGCTCATGTGCCCAAGAATCGGGCTACTGAAGAACATCAAAACAACCAGCAGGTGGATCAGGCTGCTAAGATTGAAGTGGCTCAGGTGGACCTGGACTGGCAACATAAAGGTGAATTATTTATAGCCCGATGGGTCCATGACACCTCAGGCCATCAAGGCAGAGATGCAACATACAGGTGGGCTCGTGATCGAGGGGTGGACCTGGCCATGGACACTATAGCACAGGTTATTCATGATTGTGAAACATGTGCTGCAATCAAGCAAGCCAAATGGTCAAAGCCTCTTTGGTATGGAGGACGATGGCTGAAATATAAATATGGAGAGGCCTGCCAGATTGATTACATCACACTCCCTCAAACCCGCAGCGGCAAGCGCCACGTACTTACAATGGTGGAAGCAACCACCGGATGGCTGGAAACATATCCTGTGCCCCATGCCACCGACCGGAACACTATCCTGGGCCTTGAAAAGCAAGTCCTGTGACGACATGGCACCCCAGAAAGAATTGAGTCAGACAATGGGACTCATTTCCGAAACAACCTTATAGACACTTGGGCCAAAGAGCATGGTACTGAGTGGGTGTATCACATCCCCTATCATGCACCAGCCTCCGGGAAAGTTGAACAATACAAAGGACTGTTAAAGACTACACTGAAAGCAATGGGTGCTGGGACATTCAAAAACTGGGATGCACATTTGGCAAAGGCCACCTGGTTAGTCAACACCAGGGGATCTGCCAACCGAGCTGGACCTGCCCAATCAAAACTGTTACGCACTGTAGAAGGGGATAAAGTTCCTGTAGTGCACGTAAGAAACATGCTGGGTAAGACAGTCTGGGCTACTCCTGCCTCAGGAAAAGGCAAACCCATTCATGGAATTGCTTTTGCTCAGGGAATTGGATGCACTTGGTGGGTAATGCAAAAGAATGGGGAGGTCCGGTGTGTACCTCAAGGGGATTTGATACTGGGTGAGAATAGCCCATGAGTTGAATTATATTAATTATTATATAATACTGTATGTCATCACTACCATGTTTGCTATATGTCAATGTCCTATTAATGGTATCACAGTAACAGCCACGCAGATAATAATGAATGAATTTTGATAGAAATGGGCAAGCACAGAGAGGTGATGGAAGGAGAACGGGCTTCAACGTGTGACAATCCAACATCACACAACATCTCTTCTGCCCTGAAAGACTGCTGTGACAGATGGAGCCCGAAGTCAGTCACGGACTACGCAAACTCAGTGGACATTCTGTATACCATAAATGAAGGTGGTGACTAATTGGAATGTATTGGAAAAGGTGTAACCTGAGCATGACATAAATGGTGTGGAATAAGGGGTGGATATATGTCCTGGTTTCAGCTAGGACAGAGTTAATTTTCCTCCTAGTAGCTGGTAGGGTGCTATGTTTTGGATTAGGATGAGAAGAGCGCTGATAACATGCTGATGTTTTAATTGTTGCAGAGCAGTGTTTACACCAGGCCAAGGACTTTTCGGCTTCTCGCTCTGTCCTGCCAGCGAGCAGGCTGGGGGGTGCAGCAGGAGCTGGGAGGGGACAGACCCAGGACAGCTGACCCAAACTGGCCAAAGGGGTATTCCATACCATCTGACGTCATGCTGAACAATTAATATGGGGGGGCTGGCCAGGGTCGGGGGACAGGCTGCTCAGGGATAGCCTGGGCATCGGTCAGTGGGTGGTGAGCAATTGCATTGTGCATCACTTGTTTTGTACATATTATTAGTAGTAGTACTATTATTATTATTATTTCGCTTTCTTTTCTGTCCTAATAAACTGTCTCTATCTCAACCCACAGCCTTCAATTTCCTGATTCTCTCCCTCATCCCAGAGAGGGAGGGGGGAGGGTGAGCGAATGGCTGTGTAGTGCTTATCTGCCGGCCGGGTTAAACCACAACATCGGGGTACTCCTGAACCTGATGAAGAGACCTATTCTTCGCATTTTCAGTTATTAAGTGATGTGTACTGAAAGCAGGACTGGAGGGTCCCTGCCTCTGGTCAGGCAGATTAAGGAGACAACCAGATTTACTGGACAGTGTGGATCCGATGGCCTGGCACATTGGACCTGCAGGTGTACAAGGCTATAGTGGACACCAGCATGCAGTGTACCCTAATACCATCAGGCTACGGAGGGGCAGAACCCATCTGTATTTATGGATGGACGGGGGATCCCAACAGTTAACTGTATTGGAGGCTGAAGTGAGCCTCTCTGGGAATGAGCGGTAAAAGCGCCCCACTGTGACTGGCACAGAGGCTCTGTGCATCCTTGGCATAGACTACTTCAGGAGAGGGTACTTCAAGGACCCAAAATGGCACCGGTGGACTTTTCATAGAATCATAGAATCATTAAGGTTGGAAAAGGCATTCAAGATCATCTGGTCCAACCATACAACTACCACCAATATCACCCACTAGACTGTGTCTCTAAGCACCACATCCAACCTTTCCTTAAACACCCTCAGGGATGGTGACTCCACCACCTCCCTGGGCAACCCATTCCAATGCCCAAACACTCTTTCTGAGAAGAAAGGTCTCCTAATTTTTAACCTAAACCTCCCCTGGCGCAACTTGAGGCCATTCCCTCTACTCCTATCGCTAGTTATCTGCAAGGAGAGGCTGACCCCCAGCTCCCCACGACTTTCTTTCAGGTAGTTGTAGAGAGCAATAAGGTCTCCCCTGAGCCTCCTCTTCACCAGACAAAACAGCCCCAGTTCCCTCAGACGCTCCTCATAGGACTTGTGTTCCAGACCCTTCACCAGCTTCGTAGCCCTTCTCTGGACGCATTCCAGGGCCTCCATGTCCTTCTTGTAGTGAGGGGCCCAAAAATGAACACAGTACTGGAGGTGTGGTCTCAACAGAGCAGAATACAAGGGAACAATCCCCTCCCTGGTCCTGCTGGCTACACTATTCCTGATACTAGCCAGGATGCCGCTGGCCTTCCTGGCCACCTGGGCACACTGCCAGCTCATGTTCAGGTGAGCATCAATCAGTATCCCCAGGTCCTTTTCCTCTGCACAGCTTTCCAGCCACTCTGCCCCAAGCTTGTAGCGCTGCATGGAGTTGTGACCAAAGTGCAGGACACGGCACTTAGCCATGTTGAACCTCATCCCATTGGCCTCTGTTCATTGATCCAACTTGTCCAGGTCCTTCTGCAGGGCCTTCCTACCCTCTAGCAGATCAACACTTCCCCCCAACTTGGTGTCATCTGCAAACTTTCTGAGGGTGCACTCAATTCCCTCGTCCAAATCATCAATAAAGGTATTAAAGAGGATGGGCCCCGAAACTGATCCCGGGGGAACACCACTCGTGACTGGTCGCTAGCTGGATTTAATTCCATTCACCACCACTCTCTGGGCCCAGCCGTCCATCCAGTTTTTAACCCAGCAAAGAGTGTACCTGTTCAAGCCATGGGCCTCCAGCTTTTCCAGGAGAATACTGTGGGAGACCATGTCAAAGGCCTTGCTGAAGTCTAGGTAGACTACGTGAACAGCCTTTCCCTCATCGACTAGGTGGGTCACATGGTCATAGAAGGAGAGATGTTGATCAGACCAGAGAGGGAGGTGGTGAGCTAACAAACTTCAGATGAAGACTTCTGTCTGCAGGATGGCTTTCGAAATATCTTTACCCCCTCCTTCCTCTTCCCCTTCCTGAGTTTAATTAATTTAAGAAGGAAATCAAATATCTCTAAGAGTCGACCTTGCAAGCTCTTGAAGAACTGCTTCTAAAGCACACCACTAATCTCACAGTGTAGTTGTAAGGCTATTGTTTTTAACTGAAGAGAAGTAGCACACTCCATCATGGAAAAGACTAACAGGAAATGAGTTTTTAACTCTTTCTTATGCAATGTTAAACAATCCACTGGCCGTTAAAATGCCAATTCTGTTTTGATTGCAGGAGCAACAACCCAAAGAAAGCAACACAAAGGACTGATTCGTAAGTAAGTCCCCACTGGTCCTCCGTTTCAGGTGATACTTGATGTGAGGATAGCAAAAGAGCAGAGACCACCTTTATGCGGGGGCTCACAGCAGGAAAAAAAAAATACATTGGACATAAATGCAATCACTGGGGTCTTAAAAAGAAACGTCTTGAAAATTCACCAGTCCCACAACTGGAATCCAATTAGAGCTGGAGCAGCACATTTTTTTTGTGCTCAAAAAGAAATCGTCGGACTGGTGTCTAGCATCCTCACTTCTCAAATCTCAGTTTTCAAAAAACTGAAGCACACTATTTTATTGAAATATAGGTTGTCTTCATTCAAAGTTTCAAGGCATCCTGTTTCAAACCCAGTTTCATGGATTTACAACACAATCCTTTCTACTATTTCCAAATATTCCTATGTACATTTTGTTCAATACTAAGACGCATGCAGGAGAATACCACAAAAAGTTACATAAGAGAAACAAACAAACAAGCAAACAACACCCAATACCAGTAATGAAGTATTGACTACTATTTCTACTGTGGAAAGATTGATAACGTTATTTGATATTTGCAGATAATAAGAAGTAAATTGACATTTTAATTAGTTTTTGGGGTTAGTAAAAAGAATGCAGAAAGAAAATTTTCATCTCTGAGAGGTTTTTCCTCTTTACAAAAACTTAGCATTTTCCCTTTTGCTCTCATTTTGTTCCTTTTATTCTTGCTTTTCTCCTGGTACTTGCTGATGCTTCTGGATGTTTAAAACCATCTTAAGCAAACAAACAGACAAACAAAAAACTACATGCATGTGCACACACACACACAACACAAAAAAAAACCCACCAACAACAAACCAAAACAAAACAAAACCACAACCAAAACAAAACCACCAGGCTCTAAATAGGAAGAATTGAGTTTAAAATGTATAGGGAAGGACCGCTGTAGTAAGACAGCAGAAGCAAAAGAGTCGGATCTGCCTGTGATCTCTTGCTATAACCTTCACATTGCGCACCGGTGTCACTGAGCATGTGACACAGGCAGCTCTTTGAGAGCACCGGTTACCTGGCAGCACAAACGAGCCCGCCGTGCCGGCAGGGCCTCGGCTCCTCCTGGATGTGGCCGGCAGGGGTGGGTGGCGGGTCCCTCGCGGGGGGGGGGGGGGGCGGGGGGTTGGGGACCCCCCTTGTAGATTTGGACAATACTTTCAGCCATCGCCCGTCGCAGAGGAGGAAGACGAGGGACTTGCCGTCTAGAGGACAGCTGAGTCAGCCCTCAGGGCAGACAATTAAGACCTGGTGTTATTGCAGTCCCTGCATGTCCCTGGAGATCACGACTTGTCATTCTGCCAGGATAGCTTCTCCCACTTGTTCCCTTCCCAACCTTGCATACGCCTTCTTAAAAAGGAAAGGAAGGAGAGAAGAAAGGCGAACAGCGGCGTCACAGCGAGGGGCGGAGGTAAACGCATTTCCCCACGCAGGGCACCGGCGCTCGATGTCCGCTGACCCCGGGACCCCAACTATGGGGTTTCCCTGTCCCCAGGACGCGTGGGAGCGCAGCGGTCCCCGTACCGCGGCACCGCTCTTCTGCGCTGAAGGCGGTGCTCTCCGCGGACGGGGATGCCACCTACCGTCAGAGAGCGCCGGGCAGAGAGCGCCGACCCAAAGAAGACTCCGGGAAGGGCAGGGCAGGATCCCCTCCTCGCCTGGGGACCGGCAAGACCCTAAGGAACAGCAGCATTTTGGGAGGACTTGAGAAAACCCCCTCCAGGGGAAGCAGCTTTCAGACTTCTTTCTGAGACTGGCTCCCTCAAAGGCCAAAAATGCCCTGACCTCCATACCCCTCTGGGGCTCAGCCGCCAGGGGAACGTGGTTGCCCCCCTTGTGGGCCACACACCTCTGCTGGATTTCTGTGGCAAGGTTTTGGTAGCAGGGGCTGCAGGGGTGGCCTCTGTGAGAGGAGTTCAGAAGCTGCCCCATGTTAGATAAGGGCCAGTTTCAGACAGCTCCAAAGGGACCTGCCGGTGGCCAGAGCCAAGCCAATAAACAATGTTGTTTCCACCTCTGTGAGAACATATTTAAAAAAGGGGAAAAAAACAAACAAAACTGCTGCACAACAGCAGCTGGGAGAGTGAGGAGTGAGAAACAGCCCAGCAGACACCAAGGTCAGTGAAGGAGGGGAGAGGTGCTCCAGGCGCCGGAGCAGAAGTTCCACTGCGGCCTATGGAGAGGCCCATGGTGGACCAGGTTGTCCCCCTGCAGCCCATGGTGTACCACAGTGGAGCAGGTTTCCACACTGCAGCCTGTGGAGGAGCCCATGGTGGAGCAGGTGGATCTAGCCTGAAGTAGGCTGTGGCCTGTGGAGAACACCTGCCGGAGCAGATTCTGGGCCAGACCTGCAGCCAGTGGAGAGGAGCCCATGCAGGAGCAGGTGACCTGGCAGGAGCTGCTGCCTGTGGGGGAACCCATATTGGAGCAGTTTGCTCCTGGTGGATGGACCCCATGGTACAGACCCATATTTGGAGCAGTTCTTGAGGAGCTGCTGCCTGTGGGAAGTCCACGCAAGATCAGTTTGGGAAGGACTGTATCCCATGGGAGGGACCCCATGTTGGAGCAGGGGAAGAGAGTGACCATGAAGGAGTGGCGGAGATGAAGCATTGCAGACTGACCGCAGCCCCCCCTTCCTCGTTCTCCTGTGCCACTCGGGGGGAGGAGGTAGAAGAGGGCAGATGAGGGGAAGGTATCACAGTATCACAGATTTCTGGGTTGGAAGAGACCTCAAGATCATCGAGTCCAACCTCCGAACTAACACTAAGTACTCCACTAAACCATATCGCTAAGTTCTACATCTAAACGTCTTTTAAAGACCTCCAGGGATGGTGACTCCACCACCTCCCTGGGCAGCCCGTTCCAATGCTTAATAACCCTTTCGGTAAAGAAGTACTTCCTAACATCCAACCTAAAACTCCCCTGTCGCAACTTTCGCCCATTCCCCCTCGTCCTGTCACCAGGCACGTAGGAGAACAGACCAACCCCCACCTCTTTACAGCCTCCTTTAAGGTAACTGTAGAGAGCGATAAGGTCGCCCCTGAGCCTCCTCTTCTCCAGGCTGAACAAGCCCAGCTCCCTCAGCCGCTCCTCATAAGACTTGTTCTCCAGACCCCTCACCAGCTTGGTCGCCCTTCTCTGGACTCGCTCGAGCACGTCCATGTCCTTCCTGTAGCGAGGGGCCCAAAACTGAACACAGTACTCAAGGTGTGGCCTCACCAGAGCTGAGTACAGGGGCACAATCACTTCCCTAGACCTGCTGGCCACACTGCTTCTTATACAGGCCAGGATGCTGTTGGCCTTCTTGGCCACCTGGGCACACTGCTGGCTCATATTCAGCCGACTATCAACCAATACTCCCAGGTCCTTCTCTGCCAGGCAGCTTTCCAGCCACTCATCTCCCAGCCTGTAGCTCTGCTTGGGGTTGTTGTGCCCCAGGTGCAGGACCCGGCACTTGGCCTTGTTGAACTTCATACAGTTGACCTCAGCCCATCGGTCCAGCCTATCCAGATCCTCCTGCAGAGCCTTCCTGCCCTCGAGCAGATCGACACACGCACTTAGCTTGGTGTCATCTGCAAACTTACTGAGGGTGCACTGGACGCCCTCATCCAGATCATCGATAAAGATATTAAAGAGGACCGGCCCCAGTACTGAGCCCTGGGGGACTCCACTAGTAACTGGCCTCCAACCAGATTTGACTCCATTCACCACAACTCTCTGGGCCCGGCTATCCAGCCAGTTTCTAACCCAGCGAAGCGTACGCCAGTCCAAGCCCCGAGCAGCCAGTTTCTTGAGGAGAATGTTGTGGGGAATGGTGTCAAAAGCCTTACTGAGGTCAAGGTAGACCACATCCACAGCCTTTCCCTCATCCACCAAGCGCGTCACTTGGTCATAGAAGGAGATCAGGTTCGTCAAGCAGGACCTGCCTTTCATAAACCCATGCTGACTGGGCCTGATCGCCTGCTTGCCCTGCAAGTGCCGCGTGATGACCCTCAAGATAATCTGCTCCATGAGCTTTCCTGGCACTGAGGTCAAACTGACAGGCCTATAGTTCCCCGGGTCTGCCCTGCGGCCCTTCTTATAGATGGGCGTCACATTGGCTAGCCGCCAGTCAACTGGGACCCCCCCGATAGCCAGGACTGTCGATAAATGATGGAAAGCGGCTCGGCCAGCTCCTCCGCCAGTTCTCTCAGTACCCTTGGGTGCATCCCATCCGGCCCCATCGACTTGCGCACATCCAAGCTCCGTAGCAGGTCGCCAACCATTTCCTCATGGATAGCGAAGGCCACATCCTGCTCCCCATCCCCTTCCACCAGCTCAAGGCACTGGGTATCCAGAGAACAACCGGTATTGCTGCTAAAGACTGAGGCAAAGGCGGCATTAAGCACCTCAGCTTTTTCCTCATCCTTAGTAACTAGGTTTCCCCTCGCATCCAGTAAAGGATGGAGATTCTCCTTAGTCCTCCGTTTCGCATTGATATATTTGTAAAAGGATTTTTTGTTGTCTTTAACGGCAGTAGCCAGGTTGAGCTCCAGATGAGCTTTGGCCTTTCTAATTTTCTCCCTGCACAGCCTCGCTACATCCTTGTAGTCCTCCTCAGTGGCCCGCCCTTTTTTCCAAAGATTATAAACCCTCTTTTTTCTGCTAAGCACAAGCCGCAACTCTCTGTTGAGCCAGGCCGGTCTTCTTCCACGCCGGCTCGTCTTTGGACACGTGGGGACGGACCGCTCCTGTGCCATCACGATTTCCTTCTTGAGGAGCGCCCAGCCTTCCTGGACTCCTCTGCCCTTCAGAACCGCCTCCCAAGGGACTCGGCCAACCAGCGTCCTGAGCAGCTCAAAGTCAGCCCTCCGGAAGTCCAATACAGCAGTTTTACTGGTCCCCTTCCTGGCCTCGCCAAGAATAGAGAACTCTACCATTTCGTGGTCACTCTGCCCAAGACAGTTTCCGACCACCACATCTCCCACCAGTCCTTCTCTGTTTGTGAAGAGAAGGTCTAGCGGGGCACCACCCCTGGTAGGTTCCCTGACCAGCTGCGTCAGGAAGCTATCTCCCACGCTCTCCAGAAACCTCCTAGACTGCTTTCTCTGTGCCGTGTTGTGTTTCCAGGATATGTCCGGGAAGTTGAAGTCCCCCACGAGGACAAGCGCCGACGATTTTGCAACTTCTGTCAGTTGCCTATAAAACTCCTCATCCGTCTCCTCATCCTGGTTCGTGTTTTTAGTTTGTTTTAGGTGTTTTTAGTTTGTTTTTCTTTCTTTCTGACTGCTCTAGTTTGTTAGTAATAGGCAACAAATTATATTAATCTCCCTGTGCTGAGTCTGTTTTTCCCATGACAATTGTTGAGTGATCTCCCTGTCCTTATCTCAACCCTTGAGCCCTCTTCATCATATTTTCTTCTTTCACTTTGAGGAGGGGGAGTGAGAGAACGGTTGTGGTGGAGCTTGGCTGCCCAGTTGAGGAAAACCACTACAACATATAATCCTCAGACATAAACCATTGACCAAGTCTGCGACTAGGAGTGGATTCTGCTGTACCTAGGCTCCTTACCTCCTTGGTTCAGGTAGTTTAGAAAGCAAGGGGTCCACTCTGAACCTCATGACTCAATAGGAGGGTCTCCCTGACCCATCTGACTTACCCCGTCCTCTATGAAGTAAGTAATCAAGTGTACCTTGCCATCTCAAATCTTCGTAAGTCACTGTCTGATTTACAACTAAGCTCTGTTGGATCACTACATGATATCAATAAATATATTGCTGCTTCCCTCTTATGAGTGAAGTATATAATTTCATTAGAGACAGTCCTCCATACCAGAGAGGCTTTAACCACTTGATTGTTTGATTGCAGCACGTTTCACAATCACGGATAACCTGTGCAATGCTGTCCACGGTCAGGTCCACCCCTTGATCACAAGGCCATCTATATGTTCCATCTCTTCTTTGATGGCTTGAGGTGTCATGGGCCCACCAAGCTATGAATAACTCACCCTTATGTTGCCGGTCCAGATCCACCTCAGTCACTTCAATTCTAGCAGCCCAATCCACCTGCTGGTTGTTTTGATGTTCTTCATTGGCACCACTCCTGGGTACCTGAGCATCTACGTGATGTACTTTTACAACCAGATTCTCTATCCAGGCAGCAATACATTGCCTTAAGTACATGCACACACATAATAAAATATATAGTTTCACCAATTATTTTAATTGCTTTTCTATTAGAAGAAAGTAATTTTAAACAAGAGCAGATCCCTTAAAGCATAAGCTTAACAATTATAAAGATATTTCTAAAAATCTGTTGCAAAATTGATGAAAAAATTCATTAGTGCCCACTACTGCATTGGAATCAAGATGTTACGAAGCTTAATGTGACAGAACCAGAATGTTCCCTTAGCTTTTTCAAAATAAAAATTCAAACAGACCTGTGTTTCAATAGAAATGTAGGTGTTTGTTTTCAGTTCTCCATTGTCCAATATATTTGGAACAGAGATATGAAGCCACTTTTTTTGAGCAAGTGGATCCTTTGACCTTTGTGGGTCCCTAATGGCATAATTACAGTATGGTTAAATGGAAGTTCAAGCTACCGAGAAACACTAACCCAACTATTTTCAGTTTCTGACAGCTAATGACAAACTAGGACTGTAATCAAACTCCTTACTGAGAGGAAATCATGACAATGTTGAGTCCAGGACTGAGTATTCCTGACTGGGAGTATTCTTAGCATGTAGACTTCCATAGACGTCCCATGGTTGCTTTTCATGGGTTTAACATTATTTTGCATTGCAAAGGTGTTGTTTCAGCAAGGACCTTATTTTTTTAAAACCAAGTATATATACTAGGAAGTAGAGAAAAGATCCAGCTCTGGCGACACACACTGGCTAATGCAAAGATTGCAACAGACACTGTGGCTGAACCAGAGAGCCAACCCGTGCCGGTATCAGTCGGCCCTATATTCAAGAAGAAACAGTGGAAGCAGAAACTAACATGTTTAGTAAGAGAAGGAACTTATCCTAGGAGGGGGAAGGAGAAAGACTCAGAAGAGGCAGGCAGCTCCAAACTAGGGCCATCATGAGAACAGGAGGACAAAGACGAAGAAAGTCATAAACGAGACAGTAGCTGCCCAATCCCTGTCCCTGAGTGAGCTATGAGATATGCAAAAAGATTTCAGCCACCGTCCAGGTGAGCACATTGTCAAATGGCTGCTCTGATTTTGGGATAAGGGGGCCAGAAGCCAGGAATTAGAAGGCAAGGAAGCCCAGCAGCTGATATCCCTCTCTAGGGAAGGAGGCATTGACAAAGTGATTGGGAAAGGGGCACAAGTCCTCAGCCTCTGGAGGCAACTCCTGTTGGGTGTGAAGGAAAGGTATCCTGAAGGGAAGATGTTGTATGTCACCTGGGCAAGTGGACCACCGTGGAGAGAGGTATCCAGTACCTGAGGGAATTAGTCATGCTGGAGGTGGTTTATAGTGACCTGGACAATGACCAGATATCCAAAGATGAAGTCTAGTGCACGTGGCCCAAATGGTGGAAGTTGGTGCAGAGCACACCACCAGCGTACGCCAGCTCGCTGGCAGTAATGACCTGGAAAGATGGAGAGGAACTCATGGTGGATGAATTGCCAAGGCGATCGGCTCCAGGGCAGGCGCGTTCTGCAGCAGAGCAGGGGATCACAGTGTGCAGGGGGGTTCCTGCATCAAGGCAACCCCAGGGAGTGGAGGGAGCCACCAGCATCCAGCAGCCCTTGTGCAGTGGTTTAGCCCGGCTGGCAGCTAAACACCACACAGCTGTTCGCTCACCCTCCCCCCTCCCTCTCTGGGATGGGGGAGAGAAACGGGAAAGTGAAGCCGGTGAGTTGAGATAAAGACAGTTTATTAAGACAGGAAAATAATAATAACAATAATAATAATAATGTGTATGAAACAAGTGATGCACAATGCAATTGCTCACCACCTGTTGACCGATGCAGAGCCTATCCCCAAGCAACCGGCCCCCCCACCCCAGCTAGCCACTCCTATATATTGTTCAGCATGACGTCAGATGGTATGGAATACCCCTTTGGCCAGTTGGGGTCAGCTGTCCTGGGTCTGTCCCCTCCCAGCTCCTGCTGCACCCTCAGCCTGCCCGCTGGCAGGACAGAGCGAGAAGCTGAAAAGTCCTTGGCTTGGTGTAAACACTGCTCTGCAACAATTAAAACATCAGCATGTTATCAGCGCTCTTCTCATCCTAATCCAAAACATAGCACCCTACCAGCTACTAGGAGGAAAATTAACTCTGTCCTAACTGGAACCAGGACAGATATCCACCCCTTATTCCATACCATTTATGTCATGCTCAGGTTACACTCTTTCCAATACATTCTAATTAATCACCGTTTTCATCTATGATATATAGCAATCATGGTAGTGATGACATACAGTATTATATAATAATTAACATACTACAATTCAACTCATGGGCTATTCTCACCCAGTATCAAATCTCCTTGAGGTACACACCGGACCTCCCCATTCTTTTGCATTACCCACCAAGTGCATCCAGGTCCCTGAGCAAAAGCAATTCCACGAATGGGTTTGCCTTTTCCTGAGGCAGGAGTAGCCCAGACTGTTTTACCCAGCATGTTTCTTACGTGCACTACAGGAACTTTATCCCCTTCTACAGTGCGTAACAGGTTTGATTGGGCAGGTCCAGCTCGGTTGGCAGATCCCCTGGTATTGACTAACCAGGTGGCCTTTGCCAAATGTGCATCCCAGTTTTTGAATGTCCCAGCACCCATTGCTTTCAGTGTAGTCTTTAACAGTCCTTTGTATTGTTCAACTTTCCCGGAGGCTGGTGCATGATAGGGGATGTGATACACCCACTCAGTACCATGTTCTTTGGCCCAAGTGTCTATAAGGTTGTTTCGGAAATGAGTCCCATTGTCTGACTCAATTCTTTCTGGGGTGCCATGTCATCACAGGACTTGCTTTTCAAGGCCCAGGATAGTGTTCCGGTCGGTGGCATGGGGCACAGGATATGTTTCCAGCCATCCGGTGGTTGCTTCCACCATTGTAAGTACGTGGCGCTTGCCATTGCGGGTTTGAGGGAGTGTGATGTAATCAATCTGCCAGGCCTCCCCATATTTATATTTCAGCCATCGTCCTCCATACCAAAGAGGCTTTGACCGTTTGGCTTGCTTGATTGCAGCACGTTTCACAATCATGAATAACCTGTGCTATAGTGTCCATGGTCAGGTCCACCCCTCGATCTTCATCACAACAGTGAATCTCTCATTCACTTTTCTCGTTCAGCAATATCTAAAGCCAGCTGAATGGCTTTCACTTCTGCAAACTGACTCGATTCACCTTCTCCCTCAGCAGCTTCTGCAACTCGTCGTGTAGGACTCCATACAGCAGCTTTCCATCTCCGATGCTTTCCCACAATACGACAGGACCCATCAGTGAACAGGGCATATTTCTTCTCATTTTCTGGTAGCTTGTTGTACAGTGGGGCTTCTTCAGCACGGACCACCTCCTCCTCTGATGATATCCCAAAGTATTTGCCTTCTGGCCAGTCCATAATCACTTCCAGGATTCCTGGGCGACTGGGGTTTCCTATCTGAGCCCGCTGAGTAATCAGTGCAACCCACTTGCTCCATGTAGCATCAGTTGCATGATGTGTAGAGGGGGCCCTTCCTTTGAACATCCAGCCTAGTACCGGCAGTCGGGGTGCCAGGAGGAGCTGCGCTTCAGTGCCGACCACTTCCGAAGCAGATCAAACTCCTTCATATGCTGCCAATATCTCCTTTTCAGTTGGAGTATAGCGGGCCTCAGATCCTCTGTATCCCCGACTCCAAAACCCCAGGGGTCGACCTCGAGTTTCCCCAGGTTCCTTCTTCCAGAGGCTCCAGGTGGGACCATTCTCCCCGGCTGCGGTGTAGAGCACATTCTTTACATCTGGTCCTGTTCGGACTGGCCCGAGGGCTACTGCATGAACTATTTCCTGTTTAATTTGTTCAAAGGCTTGTCGTTGCTCAGGGCCCCATTCAAAAGCATTCTTCTTACGGGTTACTTGGTAGAGCGGATTTACAATCAGACTGTAATTTGGAATATGCATTCTCCAAAACCCCACGACACCTAGGAAAGTTTGTGTTTCTTTTTTGCTAGTTGGTGGAGACATAGCTGTTATTTTGTTGATCACATCCATTGGGATTTGGCGACGTCCATCTTGCCATTTTATTCCTAAAAACTGGATCTCTCGTGCAGGTCCTTTAACTTTATTCTGTTTTATGGCAAAACCGGCCTTCAGAAAGATTTGGACTATTTTCTTCCCTTTCTCGAAAACTTCTTCTGCAGTGTCACCCCACACAATGATGTCATCGATGTACTGCAGGTGTTCAGGAGCTTCCCCCTGCTCCAGCGCAGACTGGATCAGTCCATGGCAAATGGTAGGGCTGTGTTTCCACCCCTGGGGCAGCCGATTCCAAGTATATTGGACTCCCCTCCAAGTGAAAGCAAACTGTGGCCTGTACTGTGCTGCTAGAGGGATGGAGAAAAATGCATTAGCGATATCAATTGTGGCATACCACTTGGCTGCCTTTGATTCCAGTTCATACTGGAGTTCTAGCATGTCCGGCACTGCAGCACTCAGTGGTGGCGTGACTTCGTTCAGTCCACGATAGTCCACTGTTAGTCTCCACTCACCATTAGACTTTCGCACTGGCCATATGGGACTATTAAAAGGTGAATGAGTCTTGCTGATCACTCCTTGGCTCTCCAGTTGACGAATTAGCTTATGGATGGGAATCAGGGCGTCTCGGTTGGTGCGATATTGCCGCCGGTGCACAGTTGTGGTAGCGATCGGCACTTGCTGTTCTTCAACCCTCAGCAACCCCACAACAGAAGGGTCCTCTGAGAGACCGGGCAAGGTAGACAACTGCTTAATGTCCTCTGTCTCTAAGGCAGCTATGCCAAAAGCCCAGAGGAACCCTTTTGGGTCCTTGAAATATCCTCTTCTAAGATATGCCAAGATATTCTAAGATATGCTCTTCTCATCCTAATCCAAAACATAGCACCCTACCAGCTACTAGAAGGAAAATTAACTCTGTCCTAACTGAAACCAGGACACCTTGCAAGAGCGGTTGATGAGGCTTGGGTGGGGCCGGCAGCAGCAGCCACTCCCATGTACAAAAGCTGCCCCTAGGGAGCGTGAGTGACCAGGGCGGGCAAACAGTGTGTGGCGCATCAGCCAGGGAGCGGCACAGCAGTTTACACGGGAGAGTGCACAGGGAGGGCGGAAGGTGGGTCACTTTCTATTCTGGGAGCAACAGAGAAGGGAGCCTTCTACTGAAACAAAAATGGTGTCTACCCGCCACGCCTGCCGGGCTGAGGATGAAAACCCAGATGGAGGGGCCGCAATCTTCCCAGGCAGGTGCCTACACCCAAACAGACCTCTCGAGGACCCAAAGAGCTGCCCAGACCCTCAATTTCAGGCCACTCCAGAATCTGGAAGTCCCCCTAGGTCCTGAAGGCAGAGGTGGGTGTCATGGGTGCAGGTGTGCCCAGATGGATGAACTTTTTAAACGGGTGGCTCTGTTACAAGAGGAGCTCACCAGGCAACATAGCATCCAGGAATCTGAGTGGGAGATTGATAAATGGTATTATGTGCTGACACAGGCCGAGCAACAGCCCTGCTTTAAGTCCTGGCAAGGGGAAGGCAAACAAGCTTCCAGGCCTAAACCAACAAACTTCAACAACTCAAGACAAGGGAGATTGGATCCTCATCTCTGCTAGGAGCAGGGGGAGGAGTCTCCCCCTTGCCACTGAAGTATCCCTACGCAACAGCTATGATGCTATATGTCTGGAAAGAAAAGACTGTGTGAGTAATGGCAAAGACCTCGAAAAGGGCAACCATATAAAGTTGTCTCCGTCAACCACCTGTATCAGAACCAGTGCCACAAAAAAGGCACGAAGGGTGTTAGTAATTGGAAACTCCTATCTGAGAGGCATTGAGGCACCCATTTGCCATCCAAATAATCTCTCCAGAGAGGTTTACTGGCTGCCTTGGGCCCGCATTCCTGATATTATGAAGAGGCTACCAAGCCTGGTAGAGCCTGAAAACTACCACCCATTCCGATTCTTTCATGGAGGATCAAATGAGGCTGCAACAAAGAGACTCTGAAATATCAAAAGGGACTTCATGTCCCTCGGAGAGATGTTGAAGGAATCGGGAGTGCAAGTAGTGTTCTCCTCCATCATCCCAGTTGGTGTCTGGGACACAAGGAGATGAACAGACCGAGTGAATGATTAAGCTGAGTGACTAATGCCATGCTCAAGGTTTTGGGTTCTACAATCTCAGACATACTTTTGAGAGACCAGGCATGCTGACACCAGATGGGGTGCACCTGACTAGGTGGGGCAAGAGTGTTCTGGGTGGTAAGCTGGCTGGCCTTATTAGCAAGGCTTCAAACTAGATGAGGTGGGGGTAGGGGATGTACCTCTGAATGATAGAAACGAACCTGGGAACACTGTCACTTTAGGAAACTACAGGGAAATACTTGTGAACTGTCCCAAAGCAATTAGGAAGGGTTCCTCTGAAAAGGCAATGTGACTGGTAGCCCAGCTGAAGTGCCTCTACACCAGTGCATGCAGCATGGGAAACAAGCAGGAGGAGTTGGAAACGATGATGCAATTAGAAAAATATGACCTGATTGCTATCACAGAAATGTGGTGGGACAGATCACATAACTGGGAAGGACAGGCAGGGGTGCTGCCCTCTATGTTAGGGAATGGATTGATTGTGAAGAGATGCCTTTGAGAAACAGCCACGGACAAGCTGAGAGCTTGTGGGTAAAAGTTAAGGACCACACCAATAAAGGACACCCTGTGGCTGGGGTCTACTACAGGCCACCTGCAATAGATCACAAGAAGCCTGTTGATAAGGCCTTGCTTCAACTACAAGAAGCATCATGGTTGCACACTCCCATCCTGATGGGAGACTTTACCCGGATGTCTGCTAGAAAATCTACACAGCAGGCTGTAAGCAATCCAGGAGATTCCTAGAGTGCGCTGAGGATAACTTCCTGGTTCAGGTATTACACAAACCAACCAGAGGAGAAGCATTACTGGACCTGGTGCTTACCAATGCTCATTAAATGAGCTCATTAAAGAGGTTAAGATTGGAGGCTGTCTGGACTGCAGTTACCTTGCCCTGGTTGAATTTGTGATCTTGAGGAATATGGGCCTGGCGAAGAGCAGAGTCAAGTTCTATTCAAGCTATTCTGTTCTAGTTCAAGCTATTTAAAGACCAAGTGGATGAGATCCCCTGAAACACTGTCCTTAGGGACAAAGGAGCTGATCAGAGCTGGCAACTCTTCAAGGATGTTTTCCTTAGAGCTCAAGAACTCTCCATCCCCCTGCGTAAGAAAGCGGGCAGGGAGGGCAGAAAACTGGCATGGCTGTGCAAGGACCTGCTGGTCAGACCAAGGTGCACGAAGGAAATGCACAGGCAGTGGAAGCAGGGACATGGCACCTGGGAAGAGTACAGGAATGCGGTCCGGATGTGCAGGGATGGGATCAGGAAAACCAAGGCACAGATAGAACTGAGCTTGGCAAGGATCGCAAAGAATAACAGGAAGAGATTCTATAGGTGTATTGCTTAGAAAAAGAAGGCCAAGGAGAATGTACCCCCTCTGATAAACGAGAAGGGAGAACTGGTAATGACAGACATGGAGAAGGTGAGGTACTCAACAACTTCTTTGTCTCACTCTTCACTGTGTGGTGGTTTTACTCGGGTGGGCAGCCGAGCTCCACCGCAACCGCTCTCTCACTCCCCCCCCCTCCTCAAAGAGGAAGGGGAAGAAAATACAACACAAAGACCTCGAGGTTTGAGATGAGAATGATTTAATTAAAGGGAAAGGGAATGGGGAGAAAAAGAAACAAAAGAAACAATAAGGCCGCGCGGAAGCACAGAGAGAAAGAAAAAAAAATTATTCCCTACTTCCCATCAACGAGCAATGTTCGGCCACGTACTGGGAAGCAGGGCCTCAAAACGCGTAGCGGTTGTTCAGGACAGCCCCCTCCCCCACGAGAGCCCCCCCTTTTTATTGCTGGGTGTGACATCAGGTGTTATGGAATATCCCTTTGGTTGGTTTAGGTCAGCTGCCCTGGCAATGTCCCCTCCCCATCACTTGCTCACCCCCAGCCTGCTGGCTCTTGGGGGCTTGGAGGGAGTCCTGATGCGGTGCCAGCACTATGCAGCAATAGACACAACACTGGAGTGACACCAGTGCTGTTCCAGCTACGAGTGCAGAGCACAGCACTGTGTGGGCTGCTGCAGGGAAAGGTGACTCCATCCTAGACAGACCCAACACAACCTCCACCCCTTATTCCATAACATTTGTGTCACACTCAGGTCCCACATAGTTTAATATATAGATATTCTCATCACCATTGTTCTCTGTCCATTAAAGTATTTATAAGTCTGTACTTCTTTTCATTCCATAGGTCTTTCCCCAAAATGTTCATAAAAACTGTTGATGGTTTCAGCTTCATCTGACAAAGTGGTCACTCAGGGCAGGCGAAGTTGGTTTTCTTGACACCAGCATCAGCTTAGCTCACGTCACTGTTGCACTTGCCCGGTTCCTTGCGAAGCTGACCTGTCGTTGGTTCTGCAGTGTCCTCCTACAACACATAACTTGGATTACAGATTAATTTTCTCCCAAGGTTAAATCTCCTTGAGGCACACACCTGATATCCCCATCCTTCTGCATTACCCACCAGGTATACCCTGGTCCTTGGGCAAAGACAATCCCACGAGTGGGTTTGCCTTTTCCCATGGCAGGAGCAACCCACACCACCTTCCCCATCCACTTCCCTACATAAAGGGATGCAAGACATGGACTCCTGATAGCTCTTGAACAGGAGGACTTTTATTGCCCTTTTTCACTACTACATATACTTTCCCTGTAGCCCCACACGCTGTCCATGCGCCCGAATCTGTCTTAAAATTGGTTAGAGACCCTAAGACACGTGCCTCGAGCCAGCCAGCAATTGGCCACTGCCCAAAGCTCATCTTTAACACTGTAGCCAATTTACTTTATCTCGACCTTGCTCAAGTTTTTGGTTCTACCGCTGTTTTCCTCATTATCTCTAACTCAGGGACGTGTGAAACAGCACAAAGCTCCCTGTGAATTCCTTTCCCACAATGCCCTCTTTTTTATTTTCAATCAACCAAACGCTTTCTATAGATTTTTCTATCTATCACCGCAGACACTGCAATAAGCACGGTACAATAAGCAACAGGGTGAAAATCACATGCAGAATTACGATTGTAAAGTAGCGTGCCTACTAGAATCTACATCAGTCAACAAGCCACTAAGCGCTAGGGATGTTGCTTCGCAGCGATGCTGCTTCTCACTCGCACAGCACAATCACACAATCACGCAAAGAGGCCTCTTGCATTTCTCATTCATACCACAAGAAAACATCACTTAAAATAATTTGTCCACAGCTTCAGGAGGTCCTTGTCTACTCCTGTGGTGAGCGGCTGAGAGTGGAGACCCCTCTGAGGAAAATGCTCGGGGTGCACCTAGGGGCGTCCGTTCCACAGTCGATCCCACAGCCGAGCAGAGTGGCTCCTGGCGCAAGGAAGGATGCTATTATAGTTTTGTATAATTACACCAAAGAGATGCATTGCAATAAGGAGCAAGAGTGGCATTGACCATTTGTTTCATGATTGGATTTTTTGCCTGAGCAATTAAACCTTACACATGCTGTTGCTGTTTCACATCCCAGGATATCTAATTCCTGTGGCTCTAGGGGCGCTTGCCATAAGTAGACAGTCCAGTCTTTGTTATCTGCCGGGATCCCCACCAGACATGTCGTAAACGGGTCGCTAGCACTAGCCAGGGACAGGCACATCGCTTCTTGTCCTGTCATGTTGGCGAGGGTGACCCAGATGTTGCGGCGTGGTTGGATGGAGACCCAGGGCTGGCAATAACCAATGACAGTGGCGATTGTGAGGAGGAGGCCAACCATGGCCTTAATCCCCTTGCTGGTACCCATCTTGGTCCGTGACCTGTGGAGACACAAGCATACCCTCGACCCCAAGTTATTAGAGGCTGGGGTCCCTCCCAAAGACCTGTATTTAAATTTTTTACCATTACTAAGGCCTGCTCTGATTGTGGCACCTGTGACAGTGCAGAATTCATACTTTTGTAATGTTTTACTATGGGCGGTACCTCTTCGTGAGGAAAGGGTAATGATAGGTGATTCATTACGTGAAGTGCCTTTCCCAACCTGTTCTGTGGTGTTTCCTGGGTGTCTCCCCCTTTTTGTTTATTTGGCAGTGTTTTCAAGGTGCGATGTGTGCGCTTTACAATGGCTTGGCCCATGGGGGAATGAGGAATGCCTGTGATGTGTCAGATACCCCAAGTTTGAAAAAAGGTTTGAAGCAGCTATGCAGCAATAGACACAACACTGGAATGATAACAGTGCTGTTCCAGCTACGAGTGCAGAGCACAGCACTGTGTGGGCTGCTGCAGGGAAAGGTGACTCCATCCTTGACAGACCTAACACACACTGCCAGTCAGGCTTCACATGTCTCTCATTTCCCTGAACCTGTAGGTGAGGGCTGGGGGAGCAAAGTCCCTCCCACTGTAAGCAAAGAGCAGGTTTGAGACCACCTGATGAAACTCAACAGGTATAACTCCTGATGACATGCTGTTGTGGTTTAACCCAGTCAGCAGCTAAGCACCACACAGCCATTCGCTCACCCTCTCCTCTCCCTCTCTGGGATGGGGGAGAGAATTAGAAAGAAATGAAAGCCTGTGGGTTGAGATAAAGACAGTTTATTAGGACAGAAAAGAAAAAAAAATGATGATGATAATAGTAATACTAATAATAATGTGTACAAAACAAGTGATGCACAGTGCAATTGCTCACCACCCGCTGACCGATGGCCAGCCTATCCCTGAGCAGCTGGTCCCTCCACCCCAGCCAGCCACCCCTATATATTGTTCAGCATGACGTCAGATGGTATGGAATACCCCTTTGGCCACTTTGGGTCAGCTGTCCTGGGTCTGTCCCCTCCCAGCTCCCGCATGTGTTTGCCTTTGCCCAAGGCAGGAATAGCCCAGACTGTCTTCCCCAGCATGTTTTTTTAACGTGCGCTGCAGGGACTTTATCCCCTTCTACAGCACATAATAGTTTTGATTGGGCTCAGGTGGTAGATCCCCTAGTGTCGACTAACCAGGTGGCCCTATCTAAATGCATAGCCCAATGTTTGAATATCCCAGCACCCATGGCTCTCAGTGTAGTCCTTAACAGTACATTGTATCATTCTATTTTCCCAGCGGCTGGTGCACAAAAGCAGATGTGATACACCCATTCAATGCCATGCTCTTTGGCCCACACATCTATGAAGTTGTTTTGTTTGTTGTCTGATTCAATTCTTTCTTGGGTGCCTTATCACCATAAGACTTGTTTTTGAAGGCCTTGGATAGTGTTCCGGGCAGCGTCATGGGGCACAGAATATGTTTCCAGCCATCCAGTGGTTACTTCCACCATTGTAAGCCCATGGCACTTGCTGTGACTGATTTGCAAGAGTGTGATGTTATCAATCTGCCAGCCTCCCCCCCCTCCCCCCCCCATTGATATTTCAGACCTCTTCCTCCTTACCAGAGAGGCTTTAACTGCTTGGTTTGCTTGATTGCAGCACATATTTCACAATCATGGATAACCTGTGCAATCGTGTCCATGGTCAGGTCCACCACTTGATCATGAGGCCAGCTCTACGTTGCATCTCTTCTTTGATGGCTTTGTGAGAAACAAGCTGCAGCCAATAACACAGGCTCAGACGAGGATCTCAGTGAGTGAAGTAACATTTTTATTCGCGATTGCAATGGCAAGCATCCTGCAAGCAGGAACACCTAGCAGAAGTGTATCATAACCTTATATCCCCTATTACCCGATGCTTGATTCCTCCTGTTTCCTCATTGGCTGAGTACTACAGGTTCACAACCTACTCAGCACTTGTTACTGTACCATATATGTACAGTTTTATTTGACCAACCTTTAATTTCTCCTTTTCCCCCTTTTTCCTTTTTTTTTTTTTCCTCCTCTTCTTCTCTCGTGATTGAAGAGGCCTGTGATTTTTTGTTTTTGCTGATTCCACAACTGTCTTGTTTTTCTTAGCCATCCTCCTTGTTTTGGGACAGTGGGACCTTCCATTGTCCCTTTATCTGCTTAACATACCCCCCACTGTTATGCCTGCACAATCACTTTTGAATATGCAAGGTTAGTGGAATTTTCCACTGCAAAAGCACAACTTTAATTCTTACAGCTTGAGGTGTCACAGATCCATCGAGCTACAAATAGGCTCAATGGGCTCCCCTGAGCCTCAGTTTATTTTGCATTTTAGCTTTTCCACCTTATTGCCACAATTCCATGAATGCACTTATTTAATTCAAAACAAAAAGTGTAATTTAATGATAAAGTACTTGTGAACTGAGACAAGTAAACAAATTGTTCTCGCACCTGACCTCAGTCATGTCATGCTCACATCCAACTGCTGTCTTACCTCATACCACAGGAGCTGCGTGGCTTGAACAAGTTCCTCCACTCTTTCCCAATACAATGACAAACATTCTTGGCAAGTCATTGCTATAATAAGTCAGAAAGAGCCCCACCCTGTACCAGGCACAATGCAAACTTTATGTTATGGCTATATCTATTAAGCAAAGTTCTACCTCGAATTTTATCCTGCACAAGACAGGATACGTTTCCACTTCCAGAAGTATTTGCTCTGAAGAGACAACCTTAGAAGGCTGGTTGTCAAGCCCTCTTCTAGCTTAGCTAGAATCATTATGGAAATGATTAACAGCAAAGGCTCCAAAATGTAAAGTTTAGCCATCACCCCCCAGGGAGCTTCAGCTACACAAAGGTCAGAGCACAGTTTAAGAACTCTTGTGCCCAAGAACATTCTCTGGAACACGTAAAAGCAACAGAAAGAACATATTCCTGAAACATCAGTATGTCTGAAGATGTTAAACATTTCATTAAGAACCATAACCAATTCTATTTAGTCTTTTCTCTCCCTTCCTATGTACTTTATTCCTGCACATAACTGACTTTTTCAGATAAGTAAAAATAAAATACGGGGACAGTATTATTTGATTCTAATTAGGTACACCCTGAAAAGATCTATTAAACACTCCCTGAAGACAAAAATGTAACATTAGCATTGAGTTATCCCAGGATGTCAACAGCCTGCAATTATTCTTCAAGGCCAAGCAAAGTTCTCTCTCAACCTGCATGTTTTATAGAATAGAATAGTTCAGCTGGAAAGGACCTAACAAAGATCACCAAATCCAACTTTCTGACCTCTACAGGGCTAACCAAAAGTGAAAGCATATTCTTGAGGGCATTGTCCAAATGCTTCTTAAAAACCGACAGGCATGGGGCATCATCCATCTCGCTGGGAAGCCTATTCCATTGTTCAGCCACCCCCCACAGTAAAGAAACTTTTCCTAATGTCCAGTCCAAACCTCCCCTGGCACAGCTGCGTGCCATTCCCATGCGTCATATCATTAGTTACCAGGGAAAAGAGACCAGCATCTCCCTCTCCATTTCCCCTCCCCAGGAAGTTGTAGAGAACAATGACGTTGCCTCTTAGCATTCTCTTCTCCCGACTAGACAACCCAAGTGTCCTCAGTCTCTCTCATAAGACACGCCTTCCAACACTTTTACCGGCTTTGCTGCCCTCCACCGGACACTTTCAAAGACTGTAACATCCTTTTTATATTGTAGAGACCAGAACTGTACACAATATTCAAGGTGAGGCTGCACTAATGCTAAATATGGCAGGAGAATCACCTCTTCTCACCAGCTGGCTATGTTATGTTTAATGCATCCCAAAATGTGGTTTGCCCTCTTCGCTGCTAGGGCACACTGCCAACTCATGTTTAGCCTACTGTCAACCAGCACCCCCAGATCCCCTTCTGCTGAGCTGCTCTCTAGCCACTTGGCTCCCTCCCAGGCTGCACTCATGCCCAGCATTACTCCATCCCAGGTTCAGAACCCTGGATTTACCTTTATTGAACCTCATGCCACTGATGATTGTCCAGTGCTCCAATCTATCTAGATCCCTCTACAAGGTCTCCCATCCCTCAAGGGAGTCAACAGCACCTCCCAGTTTAGTATCATCAGCAAACTTGCTGTGGATGCATTCAGCTCCTACATCCAGATCATTGATAAAAAATATTGAACAGAACTGTCCCTAGAATTGATCCCTGGTGAACACCACTAGTGACCAGCTGCCAGTTAGATGCAGCCCCACCTACTACAACCCTTTGAGCTCTACCATCCAGCCAGTTCATCACACAGCATAGCATGAACCTGTTTATCTCACAGGTGGATAATTCATCTAAAAAGATACTAAAAAATCAAGATAGATTACATCTGCTGCCTTCCCTTCATCCACTAAGCAGGTGACCTTATCATAGGAGATCAAATTACTGAGGCAGGACTTTCCCTTTATGAACCCACAATATATTACAACATCATATAGTAGAATCATAGAATCATAGAATATCCCAAGTTGGAAGGGACCCATAAGGATAACTTATAAGTTATAAGTTATAACTTATAACTTATAAGTTGGAAGGGACCCATAAGTCCAACTCCTGGCACCGCACAGGTCTGCCCAAAAGTTTAGACCACATGACTAAGTGCACAGTCCAATCTCTTTTTAAATTCAGACAGGCTTGGTGCAGTGACTACTTCACTGGGGAGCCTGTTCCAGTGTGCAACCACCCTCTCGGTGAAGAACCTCTTCCTGATGTCCAGCCTAAACTTCCCCCGCCTCAGCTTAACACCGTTCCCGCGGGTCCTGTCACTGGTATTTACAGTGAATAGGTCACCTGCCTCTCCACTCCCCTTCGCGAGCAAGTTGTAGACTGCGATGAGGTCCCCCCTCAGTCTCCTCTTCTCCAGGCTGAACAGGCCCAGTGACCTCAGCCGCTCCTCATATGTCTTCCCCTCTAGGCCCTTCACCATCTTCGTTGCCCTCCTCTGGACACTCTCCAACAGTTTCACGTCCTTTTTGTACTGTGGTGCCCAGAACTGCACACAGTACTCGAGGTGAGGCCACACCAGCGCAGAGTAGAACAGGACAATCACTTCCCTCGACCGACTTGCAATGCCGTACTTGATGCATCCCAGGATACGGTTGGCCTTCCTGGCTGCCAGGGCACACTGCTGGCTCATATTCAACTTGCTATCAACCACAACCCCCAGATCCCTCTCTTTGGGGCTGCTCTCCAGCGTCTCGTCGCCCAGCCTGTACGTATAGACAGGGTTGCCCTGTCCCAGGTGCAGGACCCCGCACTTGCTTTTGTTAAACTTCATGTGGGTTGGTGATTGCCCTGCTCTCCAATCTGTCCAGATCTCTCTGCAACGCCTTTCCACCCTCATCAGAGTCCACAACTCCTCCAAGTTTAATATCATCAGCAACTTTGCTCAAAACACCTTCTAGTCCTACATCCAAATCATTTATAAAAACATTGAAGAGGACTGGCCCTAAAATGGAGCCTTGGGGGACCCCACTAGTGACCGTCCACCAGCCTGATGCGGCCCCATTTACCACAACCCTTGGAGCCCTGCCCGTCAGCCAAGTGCTCACCCATCGTATGATGGTTTTGTTTAGCTGTATGCTGGACATTTTGTCCAGTAGGATCCTATGGGAAACTATGTCAAAAGCCTTGCTGAAGTCCAAAAAGATCACATCAGCTGGTTTCCCTTGATCTACTAGATGGGTGATCTTATCATAAAAGGAAATCTAATTTGTTAGGCAGGACCTACCCCTCATGAACCCATGTTGGCTGGGACCAATGACTGCATTGTCCCCCAGGTGCGCTTCAATAACTTCAAGAATCATCCTCTCCATAATTTTACCAGGCACTGACGTGAGACTGACAGGCCTGTAATTGCTAGGGTCTTCTTTCTTACCCTTCTTGAAAATTGGGACAACATTTGCTAGCTTCCAATCTACTGGGACCTCTCCAGATTCCCAAGATTGTTGAAAAATAATTGAGAGAGGTCCCGCAATAACATCAGCCAGCTCTTTAAGCACCCTGGGATGTATCCCATCCGGACCCATGGACTTGTATGGATCCAGGTGGAGCAGCAAATCCCGCACACGTTCAGGGTCGGTAGGGAGTTTGTCATTCCCACTGTCATAGTCCTCCAGCTCAGTGTACCCTGGGTCCCGAAGCCCATCATCAGTGTTGAAGACAAAGGTGAAGGCGATGTTTAACGTCTCTGCTTTGCCTATGTCATTGTCTGTCAGGAGACCCTCCCCATCTAGTAGTGGACCTATGTTTTCTTTGGTTCTCCTTTTTCTGTTCACATATCTAAAAAAACATTTTTAATTGTCTCTCACAGACATGGCCAGCTTCAACTCTAGTTGGGCTTTGACCCCACGAATTTTCTCCCTACAAACACAAACAGGATCCAGTAATTCCAGAAATTCATTTTATTTCTTCAGTTTAGGAGATTAGAGTGGTAGTTTCACTTTGCTAGGCAGCTGAACTCCACCACAACCGCTCTCACTCCCTCTCCTCAGAAGAGGAGGGAAGGAAGGAAAAAAAACCAAAACAAGTCATGGATTGAGATAAGGATAACTTAAATTAAATGAAAAATAATTATTAAGGTAAAGTTATTAATGTAAAAATCATTTAAATAAAGGGAAAAGGAAAGTGGGGGGGGGGGGGGTAAGAAAATGCCATGTGGAAGCAGACTTACTCTCTACTTCCCATCGAGTGATGCTTGGCTATGTACCTGAAGCAGGGCCTCTATACACATAGCCGTTGTTCAGGACAAACGTTTTCATAATGAGATCCTGCCTGCCCCTTCCCTTTTTCCGCCTTTTGTTGCTGAATGTGACATCATATCGTATTGAATATCCTTTTGGTCAGTTTAGGTCAGCTGACCTGGTGATGTCCCCTCCCCACCTCTTACCCCCCCCCCCCCAGCCTGCTGGCTCTTGGGGTGGCGGTTGGAGCTAGTCCTGATGCTCTGCCGGTATTGCTCAGCAATATACAAAACACTGGTGTGATGCCAATGCTGTTCTAGCTGCAAGTGCAGAGCATGGTACTGTATGGGCTGTTGCAGGGAAAGTTAATTATACCCTAGCCCGACCCAGTACAATTACGAAGTGACTTAAACTCATCATTATGTGCTCCCACGTGCCGTAAACAATGGAAAGATCACTAATTAAATCTAAAATGCTGAATTATACACAGATTTTTTATTGAAGCCAGTTTTCTAATTCCACAAGAGGAAGATGCTTTTCTGCAGAAAAGCAATACCCTTTATGATTTAGTATTTATGACTATTTCTCCCCCCACACACACATACTTCTGACAAGAAGCCACATCAAAAAGTTTTGTGGTTTTTTTTTTTAAATGTATTTTTAATTGTATACCAAAGTTCATTAGAGATGGGGTTTTGACTGCATACAAGTTACTCAAAAGTTGTGTCTAGGCAGAGATTCATCAGCAATCTGACTTATTTCAAAGCATAAGTTTATTCAATCAGGCCACAAAAATAATATTGTATACAAACAGTAACTAAGAAGAGCTGCAGGTTCAAGGAGTTTTCAATTACAAGTTTTGAGAACTCATCAGGAAATAAATTCAAATAAAAGTCACAATATAAAATAGCAGCTCCATGTAGCTTTTTTGAGTTTTAACTTTATTCAAAGTGACACTTGGTTCAGTTTGCCTCGTTCTTTGAAGCTTCATCAAAGTTTTCAACAAGATCTAGAAAAATAAACATTGATATCAAAGTTTGATCTGCTTCTGCTTTGCCAAACATATTTTTTTCTCAAGTTCTACTTCATATCAAGCACTTACAACGTTAAAAAAAGTCATCTTATAAAATACAGATCAAATAACGTTTAAGAGCTCCAGGGTTCATTCTTCTTGTCGAGAACTTTTAGAATTATGCATTATAATGAACCACCTACTATCATTTAACTTTACTATACCCACAACTAAGCCAAGTGATACTAAAAAGGCAGTTTCTTCCCAGCCTTCTTATTGAAGATTAAATAATTAACTTAGCCATAGTTATTACTCTTACACAGGACAAATGCTACCTCAAACCAATGGTTCACCTAGTCTCACACTGTGTCTGAAAACAGATACGTAACCCGTTCATAGAAATTCTGTAACAGCAAGTGAATAGTCAATACTCCTTCTGTCGTTGGCCTAACCTTATGCTACACATGTTCTCTCTCAGAAAATCACTTCCTTATCCTCCATTTCATGTTTGTTCTTACCTGGAACTTCATCATCTTCACCAGTATCAAGTGGTGCTTTCTCATCCACAGCTGCAAGAGCAAGTAGTTCCAAAGCATTATTCAAGCTCACCATAGGCATCTTGATTACAAAGTTGTTTTTCTTTGTGTTTTTTTTTTTTTGAAAACATTATCTAAGAG
This sequence comes from Anser brachyrhynchus, assembly GCF_964034855.1. Lineage (NCBI taxonomy): Eukaryota > Metazoa > Chordata > Aves > Anseriformes > Anatidae > Anser > Anser brachyrhynchus. The sequence continues at coordinate 12,298,860 of NC_137704.1, forward strand.
TCTGAGTTAAGCTGCAATGCTCTAAACAATTCCCCTGCTAAATAAACACAACTAGCCTAGGAAGCTCACATTCCCTTTGTTACTGATCATGCTCAAACAGCCCAACGCTGGAAATGGGAAGATGCATGCTAGAAACAGTTTGCTAGTTACTATCCTGTATCTAGAGCCACTGAGTGCCTTGTAGCTGAAAATGATTACCACACAAGAGCCAAGACCAATTTATCTTAAAAGCATCTTGGTTTACTGACTACTCAGAGGTTCTCAAAGCTTACTTATTTTACAACATCAAGTTATAAGGAAAAGAGATGAGTCCTTATGATCCTTGGGCTTCAAGAAAAATTAAGGTGTAATTTTGAAGCTGCAGGCAGACAGCTATGACTAAAGGCTCTTAAAGATAATCTTGTTCCCTGGAAAAGTCAGAGGAATATGAAACTAGATGCACAATTTTACACTTAATCAATTGAGGTAACCACGTGTTTTGGTCCACATCTCTGCAAACTCAGTCACTATTCCCATTTACTGGAGATACTGGGACTTAATCACGTCCAATGTAGCAGGCCAATTAGTATCTGTGAAACCGTAGCACTCTAATGCTAGGAATACTTAACTCAGGTCCCTGGGTGCCTGTGCCACTACTACTACTGCTATTCTTAGCTGTACTACCTAGGTTAAGCTGTCCCACATTTTCAATCATCTCAGTCTATTCTAATTAATCCTTCTCAGTTTTCAAGGAAAACACGAGGAGAGATGGGTTTATACCAGACCTCTGAAATCACTGTAACCTGATTCCTAGAGAACTAGGACAGATCAATGCAGAAACTTTGGTCTGAAAGGGCTTGTGATGAGGTCATCACTAACTCTTTTTGTTTTTAACAGCAGAAAGCTGTTACCATGTTATTTCCTCCTAAGCTGTCTGCATTTTTCTCTCACCCCTAGAACCAGACTAAGTTTCCTTTAGCACCTACAAATACAGTCATCTCAGATACTTCACTCTTTTGATGTCAGGCTTCCAAATCTAGCAGACAATACTGAAAGGAAAGTTTTGTGCAACTACTTTGACATCCACCCAAAGTAGAAAAAAATAGCCATTTACCAAGTCGTACAAAAGGAAGCATTTTAAACAAGCTTCCCTAATATTAAAATTGCACAATTTAGCTTATCCAGAACATACCCATTTTGTTATGAGAAGAAAGATCTTGGTTATGAGAAGAGAGATCTTAGTGGATCATTTTTAACCCTTCAAGTTTTCTTTCTTTCAAGCCCTGCTACTACCACACAGAAGCTACAGAGATGACATTAGGAAGGAGGGACCTGAGCTGCATTGGGAAAGAAGCAGTTTACCACCTCCTGAGAACTACTTCTAGTGTTTTTTTTTTCCGTAGGAAGTTAACAGGAGGGAAGTAACATCAACTTTAGGAATGGAAAAAGAGGCTGTCTTAGCTGACAACAAAGCACAGAAAAAAAGAAATGTAACAATCAAGTTCATTACTACCAGAAACTGGACACCTTGATAAGCTTCTTCATTTTCTGTGTTTTGGAAGTCCATTCCTTCCAAGGTATGGAACAAAGTATTTGAGAAGAGGAAGTAGGAAGACCCTACCTGCAGGACATGAGGAACATTCCCAGTGTCTACAAGCCTGTCTTTTTCCTCCCAATTCTCAACCTATAGCAGTACCACCTTTTCCAAACACCACATACTTAAGTTTCTCCTCTACTTTTCCCACACAATTCTAGGGAGAAACTGAATGTTTGTTCTTTTACTAATTTAAGGATAGAATAGAAGTTGGCATATCCAGCTTAATGCTCATACCAGTCCTGTTCTCTACACTGTCCTACACACATACAGAAATTATAACATTTTCAGATGAAAACTGTGTAATTCCCTCTTAGCTATCAAAAAGCCCACACAAGAAATACCTTCATCATACCTGTGAGGATGCAAAGCATTACCAAGATGCCTGTCCTCAAGTCACTCATGTTTCCATTCAAAGTGGAAAAACAAACATATTCAAAACATATCTTTTAAGAATTTAACTCTTCCAGAGTTAAATACGGTAGCCACATCAAGAAGTAAGCTACCATGAAATCAACTCCAGCAACAACTTTCTAGACCTAGAACAACTGCAAGATATACTGAGAAACAGGTGCATCTGCTTTATTCAGTTATATGCTTTGTTGGATTTGAGCTATAAATAAGATCTGAGTTCCATTTCTTTATAATCACGTTAAAATACGTTTGCAGAAAGTAGGAGTGCATTGAATTTCACTGCAGCTATACAAGTAAGCCTATGAATGCACTTCATGCTGTCAGCAGACAAGTTTCAACTTACATTGCTTGGGTAGGGCTTCTGCCAATCTCCTCAGGCTGGAGAGACTGTCAGCTCCAAGCTGATTTAAGATACTAGGAAGCATTTCTGTCAGCTGCTTTGTCTCAGCATGGCCAGTAATAGTGAAAGTGTTAGCAGCCAGAGATGCCTGAACTTTAGGGTTATTGAAGTGAATGACTGTTCCTTGGTTGGTAAACATATTTACCTGAAAGAAAAAAAAAAAATCCAATACACTTCAAGCAGTTTAGCATGATTTTTCAATTTAACAGGAAACTAGCTGAAGCTCCTAGAGCTCAATAAAGACTTACTAATATACTTAAACAGACCAGATTAAGATGTTAATTACCAGAAAATTAATATTGATACATTTTATATTTCTATATAGAAAAGCATTTTTTCCCCTTTGAAGCAGTTACCTCTTCAATACCAGAAATATTGTTAACTCCCAGTTTCTTCAAAGAAAACTGAAGTTTCTTGTCATCTCCTGTAGCTGTTCTGTGGACCACCTTCTTCTTTCTGCGGGCAGTACCCTTTGCAGAAAGTAAAATAAAATTAGTATTGTCCTGGTTCCAGTTAGGACAGAGTTAAGTAGCTCATAGTAGCTGGGAGGGTGCTATGTTTTGGATTAGGATGAGAAGAGCGCTGATAACATGCTGATGTTTTAATTGTTGCAGAGCAGTGTTTACACCAGGCCAAGGACTTTTCGGCTTCTCGCTCTGTCCTGCCAGCGAGCAGGCTGGGGGTGCAGCAGGAGCTGGGAGGGGACAGACCCAGGACAGCTGACCCAAACTGGCCAAAGGGGTATTCCATACCATCTGACGTCATGCTAAACAATATATAGGGGTGGCTGGCCGGGGTGGGGGGGCCGGCTGCTCGGGGATAGGCTGGGCATCGGTCAGCGGGTGGTGAGCAATTGCATTGTGCATCACTTGTTTTCTTACACATTATTATTATTAATACTATTATCATTATCACTATTATTATTATTATTGTTATTATTATATTCCTTATATTCCTTATATTATTATATTCCTGTCTTAATAAACTGTCTTTATCTCAACTCACCGGCTTCACTTTCCCGTTTCTCTCCCCCATCCCAGAGAGGGAGGGGGGAGGGTGAGCGAACGGCTGTGTGGTGTTTAGCTGCCAGCCGGGTTAAACCACAACAAGTATTTAGGTAGTTCTTCACAAACTCCAATCCTCAGAGTCACATAACTTCTCTGCAGTCATCCACAAATCAACTTAATATACAAAGTCCCGTTTCTGTGTTATGGCGCACACCACTCCACCCTTCCAACCACACTGCAGCAGTCTTTCCCTTCCTATAAGGCAAGCTTTGCATGCTCCTGAGAAGCGTGTAGCTTTTAGAAAGTAATACACTAGAGAAGGTTCATTCCACAATTTCTCATGGGAATTCTGCAGCATCGTACTTAAAAAAGAAAAATTGCAAGTTTACCCTCAACTGTTATCACAGGCATAAAACCGAAGACTGAGCACAGCCTTCTGTAAATTCTAAGACCTATGACCAACCTTCTATGATGTGATCCTGTCTTATATAATCTGTGCCATGTTCTCCCTTCTCCTCTATATCCGTTCGGAGAATGTGCTAAAATCTGTGTTCGTTTTTGTTTGTTTTCTTTTTTAATTTGCTGTGTTGTAAAGCACTGGCCTTGAGTATAATCTGGTATTCAGGCCCTGCATTGTTATCATTTTGGTCTCCTGGAAATTATCTTTTTGGGAATATTCAAAATTACACTGTCTTCCTTTCCTGATCTGGAAGTCAGTTTATGAATAATATCAGGAATGGTACCTCCTCCTTCTTTCCCCATGGACTACTTGCAGCAGCTTTTGAGTACTTTGAATACCCATGGGTAACCAACATACTCCTATTGCTAGGTCTGCACAATGTGTTTCTCTTTCTCCCTAAGGTTAAGCAATTAGTTAAGAATACCACCCAGGAATCTGCCCCAAGACAGTGTGGTTGTGGGTGGCAAGGTATGTGGGAGGATATGGGCAGGTACCTGTCACAGTTGTCTCCTCCGATGGTTTTGAACTTCACCCCTGAACAAGTGCAGAATCCTAAAAAACTGATAGAATGTTTGGAAGACGTATGCCCTGACCTTCACAGTGCTGGAGAATTCCAGCTTGCTGCACTGCAGGAGACCTGCATGGATGAACAGGGAGCTCCTGGTGAAGCTCAGACAGAAGAAGGAAGTTTACAGCATGTGGAAAAAGGGACAGGCCACTTGGGAGGAATATAGGGACACTGTCAGCGTATGCAGAGATGCGACAAGGAAGGCTAAGGCCCATTTGGAATTAAATCTAGCAAGGGATGTCAAGGACAACAAGAAGGGCTTCTTTAAATACATCAGTAGAAAAAGGAAGACTGGGGAAAATGTTGGCCTGCTGCTGAATGGGGCGGGTGCCCTGGTGACAAAGGATATAGAGAAGGCAGAGTTGCTGAATGGCTTTTTTGCGTCAGTCTTTACTGCTAAGATAAGCCCTCAGGAATCTCAGACTCTGGAGACAAGAGAGGAAGTCCAGAGAAAGGAGGATTTCCCTCGGTCGAAGAGGATCATCTAAGCAAACTTGACATCCGCAAATCCACAGGCCCCAATGGAACGCACCCATGGGTGCTGAGGGAGCTGGCCAATGTTATTGCTAGGCCACTCTCCATCATCTTTGAAAGGTCATGGAGAACAGGGGAGGTGCCTGAGGACTGGAAGAGAGTCAATATCACGCCAGTCTTCAAAAAGGGCAAGAAGGAGGACCCAGGCAACTACAGGCCAGTCAGCCTCACGTCCATCCCTGGAAAGGCGATGCTCATCCTGGAGATCATCTCCAAGCATGTGGAGGATAAGGTGATCAGGAGTAGTCAGCATGGAGTCACCAAGGGGAAATCATGCTTAACCAATTTGATAGCTTTCTATGATGAGATGACTAGCTGGGTAGATGAGGGGAGAGAAGTGGATGTGGTCTACCTTGACTTCAGCAAGGCTTTTGACACTGTCTCCCATAACATCCTCATAGACAAGCTCAGGAAGTGTGGGATGGATGAGTGGACAGTGAGGTGGATGGATAATTGGCTGGATGGCAGAGCTCAGAGGGTTGTGCTCAGTGGTGCTGAGTCTAGTTGGAGGCCTGTAGCTAGCGGTGTCCCCCAGGGGTCAGTACTGGGTCCAGTCTTGTTCAACTTATTCAACAACGACATGGATGATGGAACGGGAGTGCACCCTCAGCAAGTTTGCTGACAACACAAAGGTCGGAAGAGTGGCTGATACTCCAGAGGGCTGTGCTGCCATTCAGAGGGACCTTGACAGGCTGGAGGGTTGGGCCGAGAGGAACCTCATGAAGTTCAACAAGGGCAAGTGCAGGGTCCTGCACCTAGGGAGGAATAACCCCAAGCACTAGTACAGGCTGAGGGCTGACCTGCTGGAGAGCAGCTCTGCAGAGGAGCCTGGGAGTCCTGGTGGACAGCAGGCTGACCACGAGTCAGCAATGCGCCCTTGTGGCCCAGAAGGCCAACGGTATCCCGGGGTGCATTAGGAAGAGTGTTGCCAGTAGGTCAAGGGAGGTGATCCTGTCCCTCTACTCAGCCCTGGTGAGGCCTCACCTAGAGTATTGTGTCCAGTTCTGGGCTCCCCAGTACAAGAGGGACGTGGAACTACTGAAGCGAGTCCAGAAGAGGGCTACGAAGATGGTTAGGGGACTGGAGCACCTGTTGTACGAGGACAGGCTGAGAGCTGGGCCTGTTTATCCTGGAAAAGAGAAGACTGAGGGGAGACCTCATCAATGTGTATAAATATCTGAGAGGAGGGTGTCAAGAGGGTGGAGGCAGTCTCTTTTCAGTTGTGCCCAGCGACAGGACGAGAGGTGACAGGCACAAACTGAATCACAGGAAGTTCTGGCTGAATATGAGAGGGCACTTCTTTACTGTGAGGGTGAAAGAGCACTGGAACAGGTTGCCCAGAGAGGTTGTGGAGTCTCCTTCTTTGGAGATATTCAAAATCCACCTGGATGCCATCCTGTGCAACGTGCTCTAGGTGATCCTGCTCGGCAGGGGGGTTGGACTAGATGGTCTTCAGAGGTCCCTTCCAACCTCATCCGTTCTGTGATTCTGTGATTTTTTCTGACGGATGAAAAGCTCGATGTGAGTTGGCAGTGCGTGCTTGCAGCCCAGAAGGCCAACTGCATCCTGGGCTGCATTAAAAGAGGAGTGGCCAGCAGGTCGAGGGAGGCGATTGTCCCCTTCTACTCAGCCCTTGTGAGGCCCCACTTGGAGTACTGCGTCCAAGTCTGGAGCTCCCAGCACAAGAAGGATGTGGAGCTGTTAGAGCAGATCCAGAGGAGGGCCACAAAGATGATCAAGGGGCTGGAGCACCTCTCCTACAAAGAAAGGCTGAGAGAGCTGGGGCTGTTCAGCCTACAAAAGAGAAGGCTCTGGGGTGACCTCACTGCAACCTTTCAGTACTTCAAGGGGACTTATAAAAAAGATGGAGAGTGACTCTTTGTTCAATCAGATAATGACAGGACAAGGGGGAATGGTTTTAAACTAAAAGAGGGGAGATTTAGATTAGAGGCTAGGAGGAAGTTCTTCGCTCAGAGGGTGGTGAGGCACTGGAACAGGTTGCACAGAGAGGTTGTGGATGCCCCATCCCTCGAGGTGTTCAAGACCAGGTTAGATGAGGCCCTGAGCAACCTGATCTAGTGGATGGTGTCCCTGCCTATGGCAGGGTGGTTGGAACTAGATGATCTTTGTGGTCCTTTCCAACTCAGGCCATTCTATGATTCTATGATCTTTAGAGGTCCCTTCCAACCTCGGCTATTCTGTGATTCTGTGATTGTACTATGTGATCCTGTTTTATGTGGTTCATGCAATAGAATAGAATAGTTCAGTTGGAAGAGACGTCCAAAGATCATCTAGTCCAACTGCCTGACCACTTCAGGGCTAACCAAAATTTAAAGCATATTAAGAGACAGGTACACCCTTTGCTGGGTTAAAAACTGTATGGACAGATGGGCCCAGAGAGCAGTAGTGAATGGAGTGAACAATTAGTGAAGAATACCACCCAGGATTCTACCCCGAGGCAGCATGGTGGTGGGTGGCAAGGTGGGCGGGAGGATATGGGCAGGTACCTGTCACAGTTGTCTCCTCCGATGGTTTTGAACTTCACCCCTGAACAAGTGCGAAATCCTAAAAAAATGACAGAATGATTGAAAGATGTATGCCCTGACCCTCACAATGCTGGAGAATTCCAGCTTGCTGCACTGTGCTGGGACCTGGCCTGCACCTATCAAACGGCAGTTAACACTACCCAGCACCCTCAAATGGAGGAGGAGGTCTCTGAATCCGATGACCAGATAACACACACTTTGGCTAACCCAGAGGGCCAACTGTCAATGGTAACATTCGCCCCCATAGTCAAGACAAAACAATGGAAGGGGAAGTGTGAGGGACCATTCAGAGGGACCTTGACAGGCTGGAGGGCTGGGCCGAGAGGAACCTCATGAAGTTCAACAAAGGCAAGTGCAGGGTCCTGCACCTGGGGAGGAATAACCCCATGTACCAGTACAGGCTGGGGGCTCATCTGCTGGAAAGCAGCTCTGCAGAGAAGGACCTGGGAGTCCTGGTGGACAGCAGGTTAACCATGAGCCAACAATGTGCCCTTGTGTCTAAGAATGCCAATGGTATCCTGGGTGCATTCGGAAGAGTGTTGCCAGCAGGTTGAGGGAGGTGATCCTTCCCCTCTACTCAGCCCTGGTGAGGCCTCACCTGGAGTACTATGTCCAGTTCTGGGTTCCCCAGTACAAGAGGGGCATGGAGCTCTTGGAGTGAGTGCAGCGGAGGGCTACGAAAATGACAAGGGGACTGGAGCATCTCTCATACAAGAAGAGGCTGAGAGAGCCGGGCCTGTTTAGCTTAGAGAAGAAAAGACTGAGAGAGGATCTTATCAACACATACAGATATCTGAAGGGAGGGTGTGTCAAGAGGATGGGGCCAGACTCTTTTCTTTTCAGTGGTGCCCAGCAACAGGACAAGAGGCAACAGATACAAACTGAAGCACAGCAAGTTCCATCTGAACATTAGGAAGAACTTCTTTTCTGTGCAGGTGACAGAGCACTGGCACAGGTTGTGGAATCTCTTTCTCTGGAAATATTCAAAACCTGCCTGGATGTTATCCTGTGCAACACACACTAAGTGACCCTGCTTGGTAGGGGGGTTGGACCAACCTCAACCATTCTGTGATTCTGTAATTTGTCTTTAGATCACATGAAGCTAAAACGTGGAAGACTACAACTCAAAAATTTAGTCTTTTGTCTAGAAAGCTTTATGTAGATTCCCTGTTCCCTGACAGTAATGAAAGAAATGGCTTCATTCATGTACCTTGACTACCACACAAATCGAGCAACATAAGGCCTATGTTAAATTTCTCTGGACAAAAAACTTCTCAGTAAGTTTTTACAAATTGTCTTGAATCAAAGGCTATGTAGGAACATGTACCTCCCCCCCCCCCCCACTTTTACCTATACTACATACAGATATCAAGCTTCAGACAATCTGAAGTTAATTTGAAGTGAATAGCTGCTGCTTTTATCTCCGCAAATTTAAGCTTCTGAAGATTACAGGATTTTAGTAAGCAAATTCTACCCTGATCAAGCTGAGACATGCTGTTCACACCCCTCTACCTCTGTACTGAACAATGTGGATACAGCAGACCACAGATTCATTTGCCAGTCTTCTAAGAAGGTTTGGAAGAGAAGACATGATGTTTAGCTGTACCAACACCCTATACAAAAATCTCAAATTACACATGAAGTGCAATACCCCTCCACCTAAATATAATATTTAGCTTGTAAGATCTGCAGCCTTGCAATGTCACGAAAATTTTTCAGCAGAGAACGTGCAGCCTTTTCACACAAGGAGAAATTACTCTTCCCCCTTAGCTGATTACTTTGGGTGTGGAGGAGGCAATCTCCATTTATACGGTGACTTTGTCACGAAGAATTCTAGTAATCATTTCCAGTTATAAAACCAACAAACAAAAAACCATCAAGCTCAGACATTCAAAGTATTGCATACGGGCTGCTGCAAGTAAAGTTAACATCCCAGCCAGACCCAGTATAAGTATTTCACAGGCCAATTTCAAAGCTGAATGGCAGCATCACCAGCATATTATAAGCATCACTTAATGTCTCTAGAAGACCTATATTGAGCACAGAGTTGTAAGAGCTGCAATCTGAATGCATACTCTTACATGATCAATGACAGAAACGTGTTAGAATACATGTCAGTAACATACACATAATCAACAATATAATAGTTTTCTGGTTAACTAGTAACCCATTTAAAGAACATGCAAAATCATCAAGCTAGTTAAAAACTAGTTTTCCTCTGATTTAAGGCTAAGTCTCCAGCTGAAGACAAAAACTTCCACACAGAAATGAAAGCTACTGGAGACTGTCAGTAATAGTTCTGTTGAATAGTTCGTATTCCAAAATAACACATGTATATTTCCTCAAATATATAAACCAATATTAACGAGTCCTTGCTAAAAAACTCAAACCGTAACTTAAACATTTGCTAGCATACACATGTTCAAAGTCTTTCCTTTTTTTTTTTCCCCGATTATAAGTGTATCCAAATGTCATGATAAAATAAGAGGGTCTTCCAAGCGCATTATACTTCCTAATTCTACAATAATAAGAGCATGACAAGTACAGAAATTTCAGCTGTCCTAAAAGGCAAGAAAACTGCCATGGTCAACTTAAGGATGTACGACTTGAATTTGGAACATAACCCTCTAAAATTTATTATGAGAGCTATACCTGAGCTCACTTGCTCTAAGGTCTACTTCAAACCTTAAGTGCCTTCTAACTGCCCATACAAGAACATATGCTTCTAATCAGCTATAACATAGCAAATCCGAACAGAAAAAGCTGGAAGTTCATCTCCTACATTCTGCTTCCGTTGAACTGACTAGAGATCACTGCAGCAGGGCAGCTTCCCCTACAGTCAAGCCAAACTGAGAGCCCTCAGGACTGCTCCCCACCCAAGCTTTCAGGACCTCGTGTCCCAGGCCCTGCATGTGGGCAGAGACGTACAGTCTCACGGGCCAGGAGACAGGAAGGGGAAGCAATTCCTACCTTGCCACCAATGCGCACTTGAGCCTGGAGCTTGGCAAGCTTTTCTTGATTCATGATTGTTTCTTTCATCTGCAGAAGCAACAAGAAAGCCTATGAAACAAGCCAGGAAGCACCCAACAGCACAAGCCACAGCAACCCAGCGGTGGAGCAAGTATGCGTCAGTCTATGCAGCCACACACTCCCCAGCAGGAAGACGCCCCAACCCCGCCATGGCGGGACGGAGAAAATAGTCTGCTCGCGCGCAGCACCTCAGCCCATAACCGTCTTTCCTTTACTATTCCCCTCCCCCCCAGCCACCGCCGCCATCCCCAGACACGTAACGAACCCTCCCAACCACCCCCACGGTCTCCCTTGTACCTTCCTGGGGCAAGCACAGCGCTACCGAAACGGGAAAAAACACGAAAACCGCAAACAGGAACAAGGGGCCAAGTACAGCCGCGGCAGATAGCCAGATGGCGGCCGGAAGGGAGGTACGCCGTGTCGCACAGCGCATGTGCAGTCACCTCCTCCTCTGCGGCGGTGGGCAGAGCTGTCACCGTCACCGCGGGAGAAGTTAGGGGTTGCTCAGGTGGTGCCGTCCCTGTAGCAAATGCTTGCGGAGATCTTTAGACTCCTGCATGCCGCAGCTCAAAAAGAAAATTGATTTGTACGGTCGAGTGAGGGTGTGAGGCTAAGCCCCCGGCCCCTGGAATGGGATCGATTCTTCCCTGCGTCCGGCTCAATGAGTGGTCCCTAGCACATGGCTGTACTTCTCAGCCCCTTTCTGGCTTTCAGCACCTGTCGTTTCCTTTTGTAACTTGTCACCCTGTCTTAGATTGTTTTTCTGCCGTCAGCAGAAATCCTTCATGATTCTTGGAGTATTTATTTTTTACTTAAAAAAAAACACATTTAGATGTAGTACTTTTGTCTTGTTTATGTTCCTGTGTCCATGTTTTTTCTTCTTTCGACCCTGCCTCCCCCCCCTTTTTTTTTCTTTCAGTGATCCATCTGGGGCAATGCTGCACTAAACAGCTGCTGCAATGTGGCCTTCCAGGCACAAAGCCAGTCCTTCATCACCAAAATCAAACCACGTAGACTTTTTTTCAAGGCTGTGTGTAACCACAGCCTATATGGTGATTCATTTCCTTTTACAATTCTTCCATCCTAGTTCTTTTGCTTTGACTCTGCATCCTCTTTTATGTTATCAATCACCTGTAAGGAATGCTCCAGCAATTCGTGCCACTAGGGGATTTGAAGGGTTAACATTGAGGCCTGGGTTTAGGTGAGAAGAGAACAAAGGGATTTCTTCAGAGAAAAACTGCTGACTCTGCACGGACGTGCAGTAACTTCTGACAGCCGGCCAAGAGACCACTAGATAAGGAGGAAGAATATGAGCCTCCCTGTCCGAGCGGCCCCCGAGAGACTAACAGAGACTGATAAGCAGGCGCACCTGGGAGGACTTTGGATTCGGGAAACCAATTATAATAACCCTGCCTCTTCTAGAAGTAGTAATGAATATGTATTAGCCTAGGAGCATAAAAACCAGCCGCCTTACGTAACAGGTGTGCGTCCTGGTGGAGCAGAGACTCCCGGCGCACCCAGCGCTGTTTGCTTGCCTCTATTCATTTAATAAATTGTAAACTTTGATTGTAATCCTATTTGGGACTCAGTCATTTATAACAATTGGGGGCTCGTCCGGGATGGTCTTGGTTCCTGAATTCTGACTTGATCTAGGAGGGGCGCCCCCACCATTTGGTGGCTCCTGTTCGAGTCAGGTCGGGGCTAATGCCATCTTGAACCTGAATAAGGGCAAGCAAAGATTTAGATTTTTTTATGAGCTCCCTTTGCCGGCTGCAGCACTATATTTTGCCCGTAATTCTGCGCGCGAAGATCTGAACGAAGACGACGGAGTCGTAAGTATTTAAGGCGTATACCGTTCGGTTGGGTGGGATTCGGTTGCCTGTGTGTGTGAGAGAGTGTGATTGAGACGGAACGTAGTTCCGAAGCGATTGTGGAGGTCTTCTAACCGCGGTTCCAATCTCCCGCGAGGGACTTGGCCGATGAAGGACCGAAGCGATTCCTATAGGATTCGTGGGTGGGTGATAGGTCCTAAACCCCCTGCAAGACACTCTCACTAAGGCAACCAAGGGCTGTAGGAAGTGCCACAGTAAAATTCCTAGATGGGTCAGACAAAATTGAAGACCCGGGACCAGAGAAAAGGGAGCAAATTACCAGACATACCACCAGAAAGTCCATTAGGGATAATGATTAGAAATTGGAACGATAGGGGCCCCAGAAAAGGAAAAAAGTAAATTAAAAATGGTCCAGTATTGTATGATAGAATGGCCAAAGTAGCCTTTAAGACCACATGTCTTTTGGCCCGTTTTCAGATCCTTTGAAGACTGGGTTTGCCAGGCCTTAAATATACATGTTAATTCAAAGGAACCTTTTTAGCCAGGAGGAAAGTGATTATGCAGGATTATGGATCAGGACCTCACGTCCTTTTCCAGCCTCAATATTTACACTAAAAACAGATGAGAAGTTTGAAGAAGAAGAAAAAAAAAAAAAAAGGAAAAAAAAGATGATGAATAGGAGTCATTGGATAACCTACCACCTCTATATCCTAACAATCCACCCCCGGTGGTGCATCTTGTAATCCTATTTAGTTCTTAAATGTTTTGACTGTGTCAAGGAGGAAGGTGGGAGCATTATCTAAGTAACAGTTTAGAAGTTTGGGTATGTTCGCGGTGGTGTTCGGTCAGTTTCCCAAGTATGGGGGGAGGGGGGCTGACTGATTATCAAAGCCGTAGAATGGAGAGTCACTTCTTTGGTGGTTCGGGCCTGAGCCCTGGGAATTTGGTAAGAAGGGGGAGAGCGAATTTATTTAGGCCTCAATACCTTTTAAACCCCCATCTCGACGGATACACAGGAGTGATTCCTTGTTTCGTGTGGGCTTACTAACAAAGTGCATGAGAAAAATTAGCATTCGGCTTGAAATTCGGTCTTGTTGAAATGTAAATTTTGTGGAAAAGGTGTTATTGTTTGTCTAGAAGACCGAAGGCTGAGTGCTTCAGGTGTTTTTCCGAAGACCTGCGGATTTATGATTGGAATGGGGCTCATTAATAATCTGAAATAGTAAAGTTTGTATGTGGAAAGAAGAGTTTAATCCCAGAGAACTGGGACATTTGGGAAGAAGATTGGGAAAAGATAGTAAAAACCTGCAATAAAAAGGTTTGCGTGGAAATTGAAACAAGGGACAGTAACTAATATAAATAAATAAAAGGGAATGGGAAATCAAGGAAATGGGTAAAATCCAAAAAAAGACGTCCTAAAAAAAAAAAAAAAAAAGAGCCTCCTTGGGTGCATATTGGCACATTGGAAGGATATTGTTAGAAATGGGGGCACAGAAAGCAAGAGGACTTTCACTAAGTATTGCAATCAATGGTGGCCACTATATAAACTAAATGGCCACTTTATGGATCAATCGACTATAACAGTGTCTTGCAATTAATGTTGTTTTTGAGGAGAGAAGGAAAATAGGATGAAATGTTGTATACTGAGTTGTTTCAGCATCTTGGAGGGAAAAGGTTTGGAATTAAGTTGGCCCCTGACTGAGCCTTTGGTGTTGGCATTAGAAAAGTACAGGCTGGAGAAAGATAAAGGAAGTGTTAAAAGGGTTGTTGAAGGTGTTAAAGGTTGTGTGGCGTGTAGTATTTAACAGAGCTGTTTGAAGTTGAATGAGCAGGGAAAGAGGATGTAGGAATGTTAATAGTTCCGTCTCAACCCGAGGCTGAGATCTCTAAATCGCGGGTGTGAGCCCTCTGGGGCAGAGGGACCGTGATGGGTCCGAGAGAGTTGTCGTGGAAACAGAAAAGCAGCTAACTCTTAACACAACCTGAGTTCCTGTGTGAGCTAAGATTGCCAATGGGACCGCTCAGGGAACTTTCAACGATTGCATTCCCCTGACCGACCCCCTCACTGAGACCCTAATCACCCCGGAAATTATGTAAATACTAAAATCTGGTTAAATCGGCTATTGGGAATTGAGAATCTGTTCCAACAAGGTCCAAAAGAAACCCCTATGGAATTTATGGAATTTTTGGACCAACTTTGAAATGCAATGAGAAAAAAAAAATGGACCTGGCTTAAAAAACAAAACAAAACAAAACAAAAAAAAACAAACAGAGGCAACTGGCTAGCCTCTTTCCAGGGCAATCAGCCCCTGATATCAGAAATTGTCTTAGGCTGCAGGACAAACTTACAACAGTCAGGAATGATGGGGACCTGGGGCATCTACCCTAGCAGGTCCACCAGTTGAAATAAAGCTAGGAAACGAAGACAGAGGCTTGAATTTTTTGTTGGTTATGGGAGCTTCTTTCTCTGTATTAATTAGTCAGTAAATGTAATAGGAGCAACATATTCAGTGTTAAATAGTTTAAAAGGACATTAGGAACTAAGACAACTACAATAATTGGAGCCACAGGGAAAGAGGAGGAATGGTCATTCTTACAACCCCTTGATTTGTGTTTTGGGGGTAAGGAACTAACCCATGAATTTTTGTATGTACCAGAATGCCCGATTCCACTCTTGGGATGGGATCTATTAGCCAAATTAGATGCAACAATAACCTTTGAGGATGGAGAATTAATAATGAAGGTACCTGAGTCCAAAGTAGGACAAATCCTAATGATCAAAGATAAACCCTTTGTTAATATTCCAAGAGAAGTAGAAAATGCAGTTATACCAGCAGTATGGGAAACAGATGTACCAGGGAAGTCGAAACTGGCACAACCGGTAAAGGTGGAATTAAAGGAAGGAGCCAAACCTGTTTGAATCAAACAATATCCACTTAAGATAGAAGCTAGGCACGGGAATGGTGAAAATTATTGACAAATTTCTCAAATATCAGATTCTGGAAGAATGTAAATCAGAATACAATGCTCCAATTTTTCCAGTAAAGAAGCCGAATGGCGAGTATAGATTTGTACAAGATCTTAGAGCAATAAATGAAATAACAAAGGATATTCACCCGGTAGTAGCTAATCCTTACACATTGTTAACATCTGTGAAAGGGAAATATAAATGGTTTACCGTGATAGATTTAAAGGATGCCTTCTTTTGCATACCTCTTGATAAAGATAGTAGAAAATTATTTGCCTTCAAATGGGAAAACGTATTGAAGTTTTTGGACCACATATGGTAACAACCGTTTTGGAACAAAGGGGGGGGGGCACTGGTTATCACCCAGCTGGATGATGAAATATCAGGCAATCCTAACTGAACAAGATGACATAACCTTGAAAACGACTAACCTGTTATATCCAGCAGTATTTCTAGGAACCGTTCCAGAAGAAGGACCGTTGGAACACAATTGTGTGGAAATAATCGAACATACGCCAGCCACAAAGATTTGAAGGATGTACCCCTTGAAAGGTATTCAGTGGGAATACCACACTCCGTGGCACCCACAAAGCTCAGGGAAAGTAGAAAGGATGAATCAAACAATAAAACAACAATTGGCTAAGTTAATGATCGAGACACAGCTGCCCTGAACGAAATGCTTACCATTGGCACTTTTAAACATAAGAACTAAACCACACAGTGAGACTGGATTATCATCATATGAAATGTTATATGGTATGCCTTATTCTCAAGGGATGCCCCTAGGGAACAATGTAGTTGAGGATCATAGTATCCAGAAATACATAATTACCATTGGAAGAAGATTACAGGAGCTAAGAGAAATTGGGATGATGACTCAGACACCACCTTTAGGATTTGCTATTCATAAAATACAACCAGGAGACAAGGTCTTAATAAAAACCTGGAGAGAAGAATCATTGAACCCCCGATGGGAGGGACCGTACCTTGTTTTACTTACTACTGAAACAGCTGTGAGAACAGCAGAAAGGGGTTGGACCCACGCATCCAGAATAAAAGGACCAATAACTACCGAAGCCTGGAGGGTTGAGTCCACTCCTGGGGAACTGAAACTGAGACTAAAGAGGAACTGATATCCCAGCAATGAGGTTCTGCGTGAATTAAGGGCACTGGATAAAGAGGACAAGGCTGAAGGGAGGAAAGGGAGAAGGCAAGACCGGGGTAGGACCCTCCACTGCGGCGTGTATGGTCTACCGAGGGAGGCGACCCCTATGGGTATTGACCACCGAGTGAGAGTGCCTCGACCGGACTTCTCCCGCGCTAAGATCAGGTTGTCCTGAGAAAAATAACATGAGAACCTTTTGAACCCATAATAAAATTGTGATTAGTTTTTCCAGGAGCTGGATCACCCCGAAGGGCTGAATGGTAACACAAGCTCTGAAAGCGGGCCCAACCCCATGATTGAAGGCGCTTCCCACACTCTCAAGATTGGACGGCGAAAAAGGATAAGAAATGCTATACTTCCTGGTATTGTTTTTACAGGGGCAATTGGGCCATGGGCAGGAATGGAGGAATAACTTTTTCACTTTGGGGGAGGAAGTGGCCAAGGCCTTTAACCTTAGTAACTGCTGGATTTGTGGAGGACCGGGGGGAACTGAAAGTTGGCCCTGGGTAGCAGGCCCGGTCGAACCCAAGTGGTGGGTCAGTAACTTGAGCGAAGTTCATAATGGGACGCAATTTTGGAAAGAGGAAGGAGGTCCATGGCAGTTGCACTCGTCAACTCGGGGTGTATACTGCTTGAACAGAACAGGAACAGTGGCAGTGGGAAAAAGCATTTGCAATTGGACTCTGTCCCCCGGATATGATTGTACCGATCCTGGATGTAGTCCTGTAAGCTGTACAGCACGTAGTGGGAAATGGAACGCCACACATGTTCAGCTGAGAAACGGGACTTGGCTGAAATGCTCATATTGAGAATTTTTTGGATCCGGATGTGAAACTGTGGCAAGAGCACAAGCGGGGGGACAATTCGATGGTCAAATCTTGAGCTGTCAGCGTGATACCACCACTAAGGAATAGCATGTGGTGCGGGTCTATCGTTGGAAATGGCAGGATGAGAATGGGAGGCGAGTGTTCTTTAAACATTTCTGGTCAGCTTATAATATGACAGGCCGCCAAAGAGAACTGAATTGTGACTGTAAGTGGAAACCCAATGTGGGAGCTTGGAAGCGCGCATATACGAGTACAAACGGGGCAGACATTGTAACAGGACCACTCGGTAACAAGGACACTCTGTATTATCACGCCCCAAAGGGTAAAGATGGATGGGATGGTCATTTTCCAAACGGGACGTGGGCCCTAAAGGGACATTATTGGGTGTGTGGCAAACATGCTTACAAGAGGCTACCCGGAAACTGGTTGGGAATATGCTATGTGGGGTACATAAGACCCTTGTTCTTTTTATTGTCACAAACACAAGGAAATCATTTAGGAATAAGATTATATGATGACCTGAACAGAGTAAAACGATCTATTGATACTTCCTTATCCGGGGATAGTGCCCCAAAATGGGGAAAGGATGAATGGCCTCCTGAAAGAATCATACAGCATTATGGGCCAGCTACCTGGAACCCGAATGAGTTGGTATCAGGAGCCCGAGAACCTATTTATAATTTGAACTGAATAATTAGGTCGCAAGCTATCCTCGAAGTTGTAACCAATCAAACAGCGACGACCTTGGATCTTCTGGCTGATCAATCCACTCAGATGAGGAATGCTATCTTTCAACGTAGAATGGTCTTAGACTATTTACTAGCAGAAGAAGGGGGAGTGTGTGGAAAAATGAACGATTCTAATTGTTGTTTACAAATTGATGATAATGGAAAAGTGGTTAAACAGATAACAAAGGAAATTAGGAAGTTAGCCCACGTCCCAGTACAAACCTGGAAGGGTATGGATTGGGATTTCTTTTCGTGGTTGCCCGGTGGACCATGGGTTAAAAGGATGTTATTTTTATTTTTATGTGGTGTAATGACATTATTGTTTATACCTTGTATGATACCTTGCTTTACGTTGTTGGTACTGCGAATAATAAATAGCACCCAATTTGTGATGACTTCGGGAGAGAAAAGGTGATGTGTCGATAATGATGCTTAAGAAATGGGCACCCCGAGAACTGACTGATGAAATCCAATTGTTACTAACAAAGGTTGAAGAAGAGACACGAATTGATGATATTAAAAAGAAGGGGAGGAATTGTAAGGAATGGTCCAGCAATTCGTGCCACTAAGGGGTGTGAAGGGTTAACATTGAGGCCTGGGTTTAGGTGAGAAGCGAACAAAGGGATTTCTTCAGAGAAAAACTGCTGACTCTGCACGGACGTGCAGTAACTTCTGACATCGGGCCAAGAGACCACTAGATAAGGAGGAAGAATATGAGCCTCCCTGTCCGAGCGGCCCCCGAGAGACTAACAGAGACTGATAAGCAGGCGCACCTGGGAGGACTTTGGATTCGGGAAACCAATTATAATAACCCTGCCTCTTCTAGAAGTAGTAATGAATATGTATTAGCCTAGGAGCATAAAAACCAGCCGCCTTACGTAACAGGTGTGCGTCCTGGTGGAGCAGAGACTCCCGGCGCACCCAGCGCTGTTTGCTTGCCTCTATTCGTTTAATAAATTGTAAACTTTGATTGTAAACCTATTTGGGACTCAGTCATTTATAACACACCCATATGCAACTGTTCTCTTCTTGTTGAACACGCTGTTTGCACTCTCTTTGGTTCTCAGAACTTTTCTTCTGTAGTGATGTTTTGCATCACTGAGGTCTGAACATGCTCTTTTTCTATACCATCTGAATATATATATGAATATTTTTCTGTATTATCTGAATCCTGTTCTGAGAATTAAGTGCACACCTCCAAGGCTCTAACTCAAGCAGTTGCTGCTACATTTGAACATTTGTAAACCCATTTCCTTGGCCTGTGTTCCTCATCATTCATAGTCTGAAATTTCAGTTCTTCAGAGGTTTACTACTGTGTTTCATTTTGCCCACTCTGAGGAGTCTGTTGGGTCTAATCTCACAATTATCGGGAACTCATATATCAGGCTCCAGTGACGATTATCACCATGCAGAAAGCTGAGCAGTCTTTGTGGGCTTTGGGCCTGTGTTGCATAAAAGGGTGCAGGAGATTTATGGAGGAGGCAGGCTGGTGATCCCATCAGTGCTGCACATGCTCACCATGTGACATGAGAGAGAAGCTGTGTTGCTCTGCAATCTTGCCCCCATCATCACCACAACCGAATCTGATGGGCCTTCTGGCATCATTAGAAATATTACTGACCTTGTCATCTCAACCTGTATGTTAATGCCTTTTAAATCATTTTTTGTCTGGAATATCCTCAATAAACGATTCCTTTCGTTCCTATATCTATAAGACTATGCTCATACTTAATTTATCCTTCTGTATTGATTAATGTAGTAATTCCCAGAGCCAAGGCTTTGTCAAGGCTGTGCTGAGAGAGAGAGAGAATATGTGTGTATACTTGATTTGCTCTGATATCTCTACAGCAGAGCTGATTGTTAATTTGTAAGCGGATTGCCTGACACGGAAAATTTTGTTCATTGTAAAAAAAGAGTGAGCTAATGACTTTTCTAATTTCCTTCTCTTCAGGGCTGCTCTCAATCCATTCATCCCCCAGTCTGTACTGATGTTTGGGATTGCCCCAGCCCAGATTTAAGACCTTGCCCTTGGCCTTGCTGAATTTCACGAGGTTCACATGAGCCCACTTCTCAAGACTGTCCAGGTCCTTCTGGATGTCATCTCTTCCCTCTGAAGTATCAGCTGCATCACTCAGCTTGGTGTCATCTTGTAGTGGATTTATGTGGCAAGGTTTTGGTAGTGGGGGGTGGCCTCTGCGAGAAGACTCCAGAAGCTGCCCCATGTTAGATAAAGGCCAGTTTCAGCCAAATCCAAAGGGACCTGCCGCTGCCCAGAGCCGAGCCAATAAGCGATGTTTGTGCCTCTATGAGAGCATATTTAAGAAAGGGAAAAACATTGCTGCGCAACAGCAGCTGGGTGAGGTGTGAGGAACAGCCCAGCAGACACCAAGGTCAGTGAAGAAGGAGGGGGAGGAGGTGCTCCAGGCGCTGGACCTGAAGTTCCCCTGCGGCCTGTGGAAAGGACCGTGGTGGACCAGGTTGTCCCCCTGCAGCCCATGGTGTACCATGGCAGAGCAGATTTCCACGCTGCAACCCGTGGAGGAACCCACAGTGGAGCAGGTGGATCTGACCTAAAGGAGGCTGTGGCCTGTGGAGAACACCTGCCGGAGCAGACTCTGGGCCAGATCTGTAGCCTGTGGAGAGGAGCGCATGCAAGAGCAGGTGACCTGAAAGGAGCTGCTGCCCGTGGGGGACCCATATTGGAGCAGTTTGCTCCTGATGGATGGACCCCGTGATACGGACCCATATTTGGAGCAGTTCTTGAGGAGCTGCTGCCTGTGGGAAGCCCATGTAGGATCAGTTTGGGAAGGACTGTATCCCATGGGAGGGACCCCACATTGGAGCGGGGGAAGAGAGTGACTGTGAAGGAGCGGCAGAGACAACGTGCTATAGGCTGACTGCAACCCCCATTCCCCAATTCCACTGCGCCACTTGGGGGGAGGAGGTAGAAGAGGGCGGATGGGGGGAAGATGTGTTTAGTTTGTTTTTCTTTCTTTCTGACTGCTCTAGTTTGTTAGTAATAGGCAATAAATGACATGAATCTCCCTATGCTGAGTCTGTTTTTCCCATGACGATAATTGTTAAGTGATCTCCCTGTCCTTATCTCAACCCTTGAGCCCTCTTCATCGTATTTTCTCCCCCTTTCCCTCTGAGGAGGGGGAGTGAGAGAGCAGTTGTGGTGGAGCTCTGCTGCCCATCTGAATAAAACCACCACAGTCATTTTTGGCACCCAATGTGGGGCGCAAAGAGTTGAGATAACAGTAGAACTGATTAAAACGCTTACGACTAACACACTTACTTACTAGTCACCATGTTCAGCTTGCTGTTATTATTTTAATGTGATCCTGTCTTATATAATCTGTGCCATGTTCTCCCTTCTCCTCTATATCCGTTCGGAGAATGTGCTAAAATCTGTGTTCGTTTTTGTTTGTTTTCTTTTTTAATTTGCTGTGTTGTAAAGCACTGGCCTTGAGTATAATCTGGTATTCAGGCCCTGCATTGTTATCATTTTGGTCTCCTGGAAATTATCTTTTTGGGAATATTCAAAATTACACTGTCTTCCTTTCCTGATCTGGAAGTCAGTTTATGAATAATATCAGGAATGGTACCTCCTCCTTCTTTCCCCATGGACTACTTGCAGCAGCTTTTGAGTACTTTGAATACCCATGGGTAACCAACATACTCCTATTGCTAGGTCTGCACAATGTGTTTCTCTTTCTCCCTAAGGTTAAGCAATTAATTAAGAATACCACCCAGGAATCTGCCCCAAGACAGTGTGGTTGTGGGTGGCAAGGTATGTGGGAGGATATGGGCAGGTACCTGTCACAGTTGTCTCCTCCGATGGTTTTGAACTTCACCCCTGAACAAGTGCAAAATCCTAAAAAACTGATAGAATGTTTGGAAGACGTATGCCCTGACCTTCACAGTGCTGGAGAATTCCAGCTTGCTGCACTGCAGGAGACCTGCATGGATGAACAGGGAGCTCCTGGTGAAGCTCAGACAGAAGAAGGAAGTTTACAGCATGTGGAAAAAGGGACAGGCCACTTGGGAGGAATATAGGGACACTGTCAGCGTATGCAGAGATGCGACAAGGAAGGCTAAGGCCCATTTGGAATTAAATCTAGCAAGGGATGTCAAGGACAACAAGAAGGGCTTCTTTAAATACATCAGTAGAAAAAGGAAGACTGGGGAAAATGTTGGCCTGCTGCTGAATGGGGCGGGTGCCCTGGTGACAAAGGATATAGAGAAGGCAGAGTTGCTGAATGGCTTTTTTGCGTCAGTCTTTACTGCTAAGATAAGCCCTCAGGAATCTCAGACTCTGGAGACAAGAGAGGAAGTCCAGAGAAAGGAGGATTTCCCTCGGTCGAAGAGGATCATCTAAGCAAACTTGACATCCGCAAATCCACAGGCCCCAATGGAACGCACCCATGGGTGCTGAGGGAGCTGGCCAATGTTATTGCTAGGCCACTCTCCATCATCTTTGAAAGGTCATGGAGAACAGGGGAGGTGCCTGAGGACTGGAAGAGAGTCAATATCACGCCAGTCTTCAAAAAGGGCAAGAAGGAGGACCCAGGCAACTACAGGCCAGTCAGCCTCACGTCCATCCCTGGAAAGGCGATGCTCATCCTGGAGATCATCTCCAAGCATGTGGAGGATAAGGTGATCAGGAGTAGTCAGCATGGAGTCACCAAGGGGAAATCATGCTTAACCAATTTGATAGCTTTCTATGATGAGATGACTAGCTGGGTAGATGAGGGGAGAGAAGTGGATGTGGTCTACCTTGACTTCAGCAAGGCTTTTGACACTGTCTCCCATAACATCCTCATAGACAAGCTCAGGAAGTGTGGGATGGATGAGTGGACAGTGAGGTGGATGGATAATTGGCTGGATGGCAGAGCTCAGAGGGTTGTGCTCAGTGGTGCTGAGTCTAGTTGGAGGCCTGTAGCTAGCGGTGTCCCCCAGGGGTCAGTACTGGGTCCAGTCTTGTTCAACTTATTCAACAACGACATGGATGATGGAACGGGAGTGCACCCTCAGCAAGTTTGCTGACAACACAAAGGTCGGAAGAGTGGCTGATACTCCAGAGGGCTGTGCTGCCATTCAGAGGGACCTTGACAGGCTGGAGGGTTGGGCCGAGAGGAACCTCATGAAGTTCAACAAGGGCAAGTGCAGGGTCCTGCACCTAGGGAGGAATAACCCCAAGCACTAGTACAGGCTGAGGGCTGACCTGCTGGAGAGCAGCTCTGCAGAGGAGCCTGGGAGTCCTGGTGGACAGCAGGCTGACCACGAGTCAGCAATGCGCCCTTGTGGCCCAGAAGGCCAACGGTATCCCGGGGTGCATTAGGAAGAGTGTTGCCAGTAGGTCAAGGGAGGTGATCCTGTCCCTCTACTCAGCCCTGGTGAGGCCTCACCTAGAGTATTGTGTCCAGTTCTGGGCTCCCCAGTACAAGAGGGACGTGGAACTACTGAAGCGAGTCCAGAAGAGGGCTACGAAGATGGTTAGGGGACTGGAGCACCTGTTGTACGAGGACAGGCTGAGAGCTGGGCCTGTTTATCCTGGAAAAGAGAAGACTGAGGGGAGACCTCATCAATGTGTATAAATATCTGAGAGGAGGGTGTCAAGAGGGTGGAGGCAGTCTCTTTTCAGTTGTGCCCAGCGACAGGACGAGAGGTGACAGGCACAAACTGAATCACAGGAAGTTCTGGCTGAATATGAGAGGGCACTTCTTTACTGTGAGGGTGAAAGAGCACTGGAACAGGTTGCCCAGAGAGGTTGTGGAGTCTCCTTCTTTGGAGATATTCAAAATCCACCTGGATGCCATCCTGTGCAACGTGCTCTAGGTGATCCTGCTCGGCAGGGGGGTTGGACTAGATGGTCTTCAGAGGTCCCTTCCAACCTCATCCGTTCTGTGATTCTGTGATTTTTTCTGACGGATGAAAAGCTCGATGTGAGTTGGCAGTGCGTGCTTGCAGCCCAGAAGGCCAACTGCATCCTGGGCTGCATTAAAAGAGGAGTGGCCAGCAGGTCGAGGGAGGTGATTGTCCCCTTCTACTCAGCCCTTGTGAGGCCCCACTTGGAGTACTGCGTCCAAGTCTGGAGCTCCCAGCACAAGAAGGATGTGGAGCTGTTAGAGCAGATCCAGAGGAGGGCCACAAAGATGATCAAGGGGCTGGAGCACCTCTCCTACAAAGAAAGGCTGAGAGAGCTGGGGCTGTTCAGCCTACAAAAGAGAAGGCTCTGGGGTGACCTCACTGCAACCTTTCAGTACTTCAAGGGGACTTATAAAAAAGATGGAGAGTGACTCTTTGTTCAATCAGATAATGACAGGACAAGGGGGAATGGTTTTAAACTAAAAGAGGGGAGATTTAGATTAGAGGCTAGGAGGAAGTTCTTCGCTCAGAGGGTGGTGAGGCACTGGAACAGGTTGCACAGAGAGGTTGTGGATGCCCCATCCCTCGAGGTGTTCAAGACCAGGTTAGATGAGGCCCTGAGCAACCTGATCTAGTGGATGGTGTCCCTGCCTATGGCAGGGTGGTTGGAACTAGATGATCTTTGTGGTCCTTTCCAACTCAGGCCATTCTATGATTCTATGATCTTTAGAGGTCCCTTCCAACCTCGGCTATTCTGTGATTCTGTGATTGTACTATGTGATCCTGTTTTATGTGGTTCATGCAATAGAATAGAATAGTTCAGTTGGAAGAGACGTCCAAAGATCATCTAGTCCAACTGCCTGACCACTTCAGGGCTAACCAAAATTTAAAGCATATTAAGAGACAGGTACACCCTTTGCTGGGTTAAAAACTGTATGGACAGATGGGCCCAGAGAGCAGTAGTGAATGGAGTGAACAATTAGTGAAGAATACCACCCAGGATTCTACCCCGAGGCAGCATGGTGGTGGGTGGCAAGGTGGGTGGGAGGATATGGGCAGGTACCTGTCACAGTTGTCTCCTCCGATGGTTTTGAACTTCACCCCTGAACAAGTGCGAAATCCTAAAAAAATGATAGAATGATTGAAAGATGTATGCCCTGACCCTCACAATGCTGGAGAATTCCAGCTTGCTGCACTGTGCTGGGACCTGGCCTGCACCTATCAAACGGCAGTTAACACTACCCAGCACCCTCAAATGGAGGAGGAGGTCTCTGAATCCGATGACCAGATAACACACACTTTGGCTAACCCAGAGGGCCAACTGTCAATGGTAACATTCGCCCCCATAGTCAAGACAAAACAATGGAAGGGGAAGTGAGCTCGTTCAGTAAGGGAATAAGCTCCTTCTAAAAAGTGCAAGGAGGGAAATGTGGAAGAGGCAGGCAACTCTAAAGCAGAGCCATCACAAAAACAGCAGGAAGTCAGAAATCATAAACGAGTCAGAAACCACCCAATCCCTATCCCTGAGTGAGTTGTGAGATATACAAAGGGATTTCGCTCTTCACTCTTCACCCAGGTGAGCACATCCTCACCTGGCTGCTTCGATGCTGGGACACTGGGGCCAATAGCCAGGAATTAGAAGGCAAGGAAGCCAAGCAGCTGGAATCCCTCTCTAGGGAAAGGGTCATTGACAGAGAGATTGGGACAGAGGCGCAGGTTCTCAGCCTCTGGAGGCGACTCCTGTCAGGTGTGAAGGAAAGGTATCCCTTCAAGGAAGACATTGTATATCAACTAGGCAAGTGGACCACCACGGAGAAATGTTTCCAGCACCTTAGGGAATTAGTCGTGCTGGAGATGGTTTATACTGATTTGGACAATGACCAGACACCCAAAGATTCTGATGAAGTCCAGTGCACACTGTCCATGTGGCAGAAGTTTGTACAGAGTGCACCATCATCACACGATAGCATGCTGGCAGAGATGAATTGGAGAGATAGGATGGGACCAACGGTGGATGTCATGTCCAGCCAGCTTCAGCAATATGAAGAAAAACTCTCTGTCTCACTACGGGCCTGCATTTTGGCTGTGGAGAAATTGTCCCAACAGGTTCACCACCTTGAAGAACATATATCTTCCTACTCACCCAGATGGAGCAGTATCTCAGCCATTAAGTGTCGGCATTTTCCTGCTCGAGGGAGAGAGCACCATGGACACACAGCACATGGCACGCTATGGTTTTATCTCCATGATCACGGGGAAGACATGAGGAACCTACCTTGACACTAGTAGCTCGGGTACGTGAAATGCAAGGAAATACAGCAGCCAAAATGGTGTCTCCAAGGAAAATTACTGCTCTGGTTCCTGTTGGGCAGTCCCCCAGAGGGAGTAGAAGGGCTGATCAGCTGGTTTTGCCATAAAACAAAATAAAGTCAAAGGACCTGTACAAGAGATCCAGTTTTTAGGAATAAAATGGCAAGATGGACGTCGTCAAATCCCAATGGATGTGATCAACAAAATAACAGCTATGTCTCCACCAACTAGCAAAAAAGAAACACAAACTTTCCTAGGTGTCGTGGGGTTTTGGAGAATTACACATTCCAAATTACAGTCTGATTGTAAGCCCGCTCTACCAAGTAACCCGTAAGAAGAATGCTTTTGAATGGGGCCCTGAGCAACAACAAGCCTTTGAACAAATTAAGCAGGAAATAGTTCATGCAGTAGCCCTTGGGCCAGTCTGAACGGGACCAGATGTAAAGAATGTGCTCTACACCGCAGCCGGGGAGAATGGCCCCACCTGGAGCCTCTGGCAGAAAGAGCCTAGGGAAACTCGAAGTCAACCCCTAGGGTTTTGGAGTTGGGGATACAGAGGATCTGAGGCCCACTACACTCCAACCGAAAGGAGATATTGGCAGCATATGAGGGAGTTCGATCTGCTTCGGAAGTGGTCGGTACTGAAGCACAGCTCCTCCTGGCACCCCGACTGCCGGTACTAGGCTGGATGTTCAAAGGAAGGGCCCCCTCTACACATCATGCAACTGATGCTACATGGAGCAAGTGGGTTGCACTGATTACTCAGCGGGCTCGAATAGGAAACCCCAGTCGCCCAGGAATCCTGGAAGTGATTATGGACTGGCCAGAAGGCAAATACTTTGGGATATCATCAGAGGAGGAGGTGGTCCGTGCTGAAGAAGCCCCACTGTACAACAAGCTACCAGAAAATGAGAAGAAATATGCCCTGTTCACTGATGGGTCCTGTCGTATTGTGGGAAAGCATCGGAGGTGGAAAGCTGCTGTATGGAGTCCTACACGACGAGTTGCAGAAGCTGCTGAGGGAGAAGGTGAATCGAGCCAGTTTGCAGAAGTGAAAGCCATTCAGCTGGCTTTAGATATTGCTGACAACAAAGCACAGAAAAAAAGAAATGTAACAATCAAGTTCATTACTACCAGAAACTGGACACCTTGATAAGCTTCTTCATTTTCTGTGTTTTGGAAGTCCATTCCTTCCAAGGTATGGAACAAAGTATTTGAGAAGAGGAAGTAGGAAGACCCTACCTGCAGGACATGAGGAACATTCCCAGTGTCTACAAGCCTGTCTTTTTCCTCCCAATTCTCAACCTATAGCAGTACCACCTTTTCCAAACACCACATACTTAAGTTTCTCCTCTACTTTTCCCACACAATTCTAGGGAGAAACTGAATGTTTGTTCTTTTACTAATTTAAGGATAGAATAGAAGTTGGCATATCCAGCTTAATGCTCATACCAGTCCTGTTCTCTACACTGTCCTACACACATACAGAAATTATAACATTTTCAGATGAAAACTGTGTAATTCCCTCTTAGCTATCAAAAAGCCCACACAAGAAATACCTTCATCATACCTGTGAGGATGCAAAGCATTACCAAGATGCCTGTCCTCAAGTCACTCATGTTTCCATTCAAAGTGGAAAAACAAACATATTCAAAACATATCTTTTAAGAATTTAACTCTTCCAGAGTTAAATACGGTAGCCACATCAAGAAGTAAGCTACCATGAAATCAACTCCAGCAACAACTTTCTAGACCTAGAACAACTGCAAGATATACTGAGAAACAGGTGCATCTGCTTTATTCAGTTATATGCTTTGTTGGATTTGAGCTATAAATAAGATCTGAGTTCCATTTCTTTATAATCACGTTAAAATACGTTTGCAGAAAGTAGGAGTGCATTGAATTTCACTGCAGCTATACAAGTAAGCCTATGAATGCACTTCATGCTGTCAGCAGACAAGTTTCAACTTACATTGCTTGGGTAGGGCTTCTGCCAATCTCCTCAGGCTGGAGAGACTGTCAGCTCCAAGCTGATTTAAGATACTAGGAAGCATTTCTGTCAGCTGCTTTGTCTCAGCATGGCCAGTAATAGTGAAAGTGTTAGCAGCCAGAGATGCCTGAACTTTAGGGTTATTGAAGTGAATGACTGTTCCTTGGTTGGTAAACATATTTACCTGAAAGAAAAAAAAAAATCCAATACACTTCAAGCAGTTTAGCATGATTTTTCAATTTAACAGGAAACTAGCTGAAGCTCCTAGAGCTCAATAGAGCTCCTAGAGAAGACTGAGGGGAGACCTCATCAATGTGTATAAATATCTGAGAGGAGGGTGTCAAGAGGGTGGAGGCAGTCTCTTTTCAGTTGTGCCCAGCGACAGGACGAGAGGTGACAGGCACAAACTGAATCACAGGAAGTTCTGGCTGAATATGAGAGGGCACTTCTTTACTGTGAGGGTGAAAGAGCACTGGAACAGGTTGCCCAGAGAGGTTGTGGAGTCTCCTTCTTTGGAGATATTCAAAATCCACCTGGATGCCATCCTGTGCAACGTGCTCTAGGTGATCCTGCTCGGCAGGGGGGTTGGACTAGATGGTCTTCAGAGGTCCCTTCCAACCTCATCCGTTCTGTGATTCTGTGATTTTTTCTGACGGATGAAAAGCTCGATGTGAGTTGGCAGTGCGTGCTTGCAGCCCAGAAGGCCAACTGCATCCTGGGCTGCATTAAAAGAGGAGTGGCCAGCAGGTCGAGGGAGGTGATTGTCCCCTTCTACTCAGCCCTTGTGAGGCCCCACTTGGAGTACTGCGTCCAAGTCTGGAGCTCCCAGCACAAGAAGGATGTGGAGCTGTTAGAGCAGATCCAGAGGAGGGCCACAAAGATGATCAAGGGGCTGGAGCACCTCTCCTACAAAGAAAGGCTGAGAGAGCTGGGGCTGTTCAGCCTACAAAAGAGAAGGCTCTGGGGTGACCTCACTGCAACCTTTCAGTACTTCAAGGGGACTTATAAAAAAGATGGAGAGTGACTCTTTGTTCAATCAGATAATGACAGGACAAGGGGGAATGGTTTTAAACTAAAAGAGGGGAGATTTAGATTAGAGGCTAGGAGGAAGTTCTTCGCTCAGAGGGTGGTGAGGCACTGGAACAGGTTGCACAGAGAGGTTGTGGATGCCCCATCCCTCGAGGTGTTCAAGACCAGGTTAGATGAGGCCCTGAGCAACCTGATCTAGTGGATGGTGTCCCTGCCTATGGCAGGGTGGTTGGAACTAGATGATCTTTGTGGTCCTTTCCAACTCAGGCCATTCTATGATTCTATGATCTTTAGAGGTCCCTTCCAACCTCGGCTATTCTGTGATTCTGTGATTGTACTATGTGATCCTGTTTTATGTGGTTCATGCAATAGAATAGAATAGTTCAGTTGGAAGAGACGTCCAAAGATCATCTAGTCCAACTGCCTGACCACTTCAGGGCTAACCAAAATTTAAAGCATATTAAGAGACAGGTACACCCTTTGCTGGGTTAAAAACTGTATGGACAGATGGGCCCAGAGAGCAGTAGTGAATGGAGTGAACAATTAGTGAAGAATACCACCCAGGATTCTACCCCGAGGCAGCATGGTGGTGGGTGGCAAGGTGGGTGGGAGGATATGGGCAGGTACCTGTCACAGTTGTCTCCTCCGATGGTTTTGAACTTCACCCCTGAACAAGTGCGAAATCCTAAAAAAATGACAGAATGATTGAAAGATGTATGCCCTGACCCTCACAATGCTGGAGAATTCCAGCTTGCTGCACTGTGCTGGGACCTGGCCTGCACCTATCAAACGGCAGTTAACACTACCCAGCACCCTCAAATGGAGGAGGAGGTCTCTGAATCCGATGACCAGATAACACACACTTTGGCTAACCCAGAGGGCCAACTGTCAATGGTAACATTCGCCCCCATAGTCAAGACAAAACAATGGAAGGGGAAGTGAGCTCGTTCAGTAAGGGAATAAGCTCCTTCTAAAAAGTGCAAGGAGGGAAATGTGGAAGAGGCAGGCAACTCTAAAGCAGAGCCATCACAAAAACAGCAGGAAGTCAGAAATCATAAACGAGTCAGAAACCACCCAATCCCTATCCCTGAGTGAGTTGTGAGATATACAAAGGGATTTCGCTCTTCACTCTTCACCCAGGTGAGCACATCCTCACCTGGCTGCTTCGATGCTGGGACACTGGGGCCAATAGCCAGGAATTAGAAGGCAAGGAAGCCAAGCAGCTGGAATCCCTCTCTAGGGAAAGGGTCATTGACAGAGAGATTGGGACAGAGGCGCAGGTTCTCAGCCTCTGGAGGCGACTCCTGTCAGGTGTGAAGGAAAGGTATCCCTTCAAGGAAGACATTGTATATCAACTAGGCAAGTGGACCACCACGGAGAAATGTTTCCAGCACCTTAGGGAATTAGTCGTGCTGGAGATGGTTT
This sequence comes from Anser brachyrhynchus, assembly GCF_964034855.1. Classification (NCBI taxonomy): domain Eukaryota; kingdom Metazoa; phylum Chordata; class Aves; order Anseriformes; family Anatidae; genus Anser; species Anser brachyrhynchus. The sequence continues at coordinate 12,329,537 of NC_137704.1, forward strand.
ATACTGATTTGGACAATGACCAGACACCCAAAGATTCTGATGAAGTCCAGTGCACACTGTCCATGTGGCAGAAGTTTGTACAGAGTGCACCATCATCACACGATAGCATGCTGGCAGAGATGAATTGGAGAGATAGGATGGGACCAACGGTGGATGTCATGTCCAGCCAGCTTCAGCAATATGAAGAAAAACTCTCTGTCTCACTACGGGCCTGCATTTTGGCTGTGGAGAAATTGTCCCAACAGGTTCACCACCTTGAAGAACATATATCTTCCTACTCACCCAGATGGAGCAGTATCTCAGCCATTAAGTGTCGGCATTTTCCTGCTCGAGGGAGAGAGCACCATGGACACACAGCACATGGCACGCTATGGTTTTATCTCCATGATCACGGGGAAGACATGAGGAACCTACCTTGACACTAGTAGCTCAGGTACGTGAAATGCAAGGAAATACAGCAGCCAAAATGGTGTCTCCAAGGAAAATTACTGCTCTGGTTCCTGTTGGGCAGTCCCCCAGAGGGAGTAGAAGGGCTGATCAGCTGGTTTTGCCATAAAACAAAATAAAGTCAAAGGACCTGTACAAGAGATCCAGTTTTTAGGAATAAAATGGCAAGATGGACGTCGTCAAATCCCAATGGATGTGATCAACAAAATAACAGCTATGTCTCCACCAACTAGCAAAAAAGAAACACAAACTTTCCTAGGTGTCGTGGGGTTTTGGAGAATTACACATTCCAAATTACAGTCTGATTGTAAGCCCGCTCTACCAAGTAACCCGTAAGAAGAATGCTTTTGAATGGGGCCCTGAGCAACAACAAGCCTTTGAACAAATTAAGCAGGAAATAGTTCATGCAGTAGCCCTTGGGCCAGTCTGAACGGGACCAGATGTAAAGAATGTGCTCTACACCGCAGCCGGGGAGAATGGCCCCACCTGGAGCCTCTGGCAGAAAGAGCCTAGGGAAACTCGAAGTCAACCCCTAGGGTTTTGGAGTTGGGGATACAGAGGATCTGAGGCCCACTACACTCCAACCGAAAGGAGATATTGGCAGCATATGAGGGAGTTCGATCTGCTTCGGAAGTGGTCGGTACTGAAGCACAGCTCCTCCTGGCACCCCGACTGCCGGTACTAGGCTGGATGTTCAAAGGAAGGGCCCCCTCTACACATCATGCAACTGATGCTACATGGAGCAAGTGGGTTGCACTGATTACTCAGCGGGCTCGAATAGGAAACCCCAGTCGCCCAGGAATCCTGGAAGTGATTATGGACTGGCCAGAAGGCAAATACTTTGGGATATCATCAGAGGAGGAGGTGGTCCGTGCTGAAGAAGCCCCACTGTACAACAAGCTACCAGAAAATGAGAAGAAATATGCCCTGTTCACTGATGGGTCCTGTCGTATTGTGGGAAAGCATCGGAGGTGGAAAGCTGCTGTATGGAGTCCTACACGACGAGTTGCAGAAGCTGCTGAGGGAGAAGGTGAATCGAGCCAGTTTGCAGAAGTGAAAGCCATTCAGCTGGCTTTAGATATTGCTGAACGAGAAAAGTGGCCAGTTCTCTATCTCTATACTGATTCATGGATGGTAGCAAATGCCCTGTGGGGGTGGTTGCAGCAATGGAAGCAGAACAACTGGCAGCGCAGAGGTAAACCCATCTGGGCTGCTGCATTGTGGCAAGATATTGCTGCCCGGGTAGAGAACCTGGTTGTAAAGGTACGCCATGTACTTTTGGATTTACATGTACATTACAAATGTACATTTACATGTACATTTACATGTGCACACTGTCCATGTGGTGGAAGTTTGTACAGGGTGCACCATCATCACATGCCAGAACACTGGCAGGTATGAATTGGGAAGATGAGATGGGACCAACAGTGGATGTTGTGTCCAGCCAGCTTCAGCAATACAAAGAAAATCTCTCTGCCTCACATTTGGTGCCAAAAAGGACTGTGGTGGTTTTACCTTGCTGGGCACCTGAACTCCACAACAGCTGTTCTCTCACGCCCCCTCCTTAGAAGAAGAGGGGAAGAAGAAAGTATGCTGGAAATAAAACAAAAAAAGAAAAACAACTCACGCATTGAGATAAGGTTAATTTAATTAAAGGGAAAAGGAAGAGGGGAAAACAGATAAGCAATGGCTACGCGGAAGTACAGAGAGAGAGAAAAGAAATTACTCTCTTCTTCCCGTCAACAATCAATGTTCGGCCACGTCCTGGGAAGCAGGGCCTCAATATGCATAGTGGTTGTTTGGGAGGACAGATGTTTTCATAATGAGAGACCCCCCTCTCCTTCCCCTTTCCCAGCTTTTATTGCTGAGTGTGACATCATATAGTATGGAATATCCCTTTGCTCTGGGATCATATTATCAGTTCTGAAAAAGGGTGAAACTTAGGATATCAGAATTCTCAAAGAATATCATTTAGCTGCACAGAAGAAGCATAGGAATGGAAAAAGACAGTTAAAATGGTTACTTGTGAAAATTGTCTCCTAAATTATGTGAAAGATTAAAGGTGGAAGAATGACAAAAGTTGCAGTCCCAGTGTCAGTGGAAAAGCTCTCCTGAAAGACATGGCTAATGCTGCATAAGTAACAACAGGGTACATTGAGAAGATGTGTTAAAATCATATTCAGGAAATGCATCACAGGTCACAAGCATAAGTGATCAGACTAAAGTGAAGTAATATTTGTCCTGATTTCAGTGAACACAAAGATCAAATATTCAATATATTTTCAGGCAGTGAAGGAAATATGCCTGATATTCAAAGTCAAAGGAAATGTTTGTTCAAAAGAATGCCATATTCAGCACACGAGAAAGAAATATATGGCACATCAACAGGGCACCACAGGGAATAATAATGTTATCATTCCTAATGTAGATGCTCCAGGACATTAGGGGAAAAATGCTGTTATTTGGAAAAATATGCATACATGTTAGTAAACTAATGAAGGAAAGTAGCAGCGTTATGGATCACAGGAGCAAAAGTGTCGGGAGAGATACCTTCTCCAGAAACCATCTCTGGAAGTTTAGAGATGAGACTCACTAAATAATTCTTAAATGTTGAAGAGATACTAAAGATATAAACATTGAATGGAAGTCCAGGAAGAATGAACTAAAGTACAGTGCTATTTTCATCTCAGATATTACAATGTTGTACCATGTGCTGTTGAGTAGCATGGAGTGATCCATAATATACATGAGCATCTAGGAAGAGAGAGAGATCCTCAGCAAACAGTGTCCTTTTCTCACCATGCCTGTAACTCTTAAACTGAGCAACCCAAAATACTTGGCCTTCAAGCCTTTCATGAGCTATGGGATGCCTCTATTTATAACACCCCGCAGAAGCAGTCTAGAGAGTAGTTAGAGAAGTGCTGCATAAGGAATCCCCTGCCTTCACTGAACATGGTTGAAACAGGTGTTAGTGAATACTTGGAAACTTGTGTCAATCAGAATGATAAAGGCTTACATAGAAAAGTTTTCATGTAAGGCTCCCATGGTAGACAGGCACAATGAATATCTTGCTAGAGAACAGATAAAAGTCAGAAATCACCATATTACTTTCTGGTTGTATGTGAAAAAGATGATATCTTATATATTTATGCATAGATGAATGAGAATCAAATAAACACATTGTTCCTGTAGACATCCAATACTGAATTCAAGAAAGCTTGGTCATTTAAGCCATGATCACAGAAATTCTTTAACACCTTGTCCTGATTTTGGCTGGGATAGAATTAATTTTCTTCCTAGTAGCTGGTAGGATGCTGTGTTTTAGTTTAGGATGAAAATAGTGCTGATAACACACCCATGTTTTAGTTGTTGCAGAGTGGGGCTTACACTAAGCTGAGGACTTTTCTGCTTCTCGTTGCCATGCCAATGAATAGGCTGGGGGAGCACAAGAAGCCAGGAAGGGACACAACCAGGACAGTTGATACAAACAGACCAAAGGAATATTCCATACGTCATGCTCAGCAATAATTCGGGGGGAGGAGATGGCTGGTAGGAGAGAGCCGACCCTCGGTGGTATCAGTTGCTGCTATAGTCAAGAAGAAACAATGGAAGCAGAAGCCAGCCCAGCTACTAGGAGGAAAATTAACTCTATCCTAACTAAAACCAGGACACCAGCTCATTTAGTAACGGAAGAAGCTTCTCCTAAGAGGGAGCAGGAGGAAGAAATAGAAGAGGCAGACTGCTCTGCAGTATGGCCATCACAAGAAGAGGAGGGGGAGTGAGAAAATAAGTGAGTCAGAAACCACCCAATTCCTATCCCTGAGTGAGCTGCAAAATATGCAAAAGATTTCAGCCATCGTCCAGGAGACTACATTGTCAGGTGGCTACTCTGATTCTGGGATAAGGGGGCCAGAAGCCAGGAACTGGAAGGCAAGGAAGCCCAACAGCTGAGATCCCTCTCTAGGGAAGGGGGCATTGATGAAGCGATTGGAATAGGAGCACAAGTCCTCAGCCTCTGGAGGTGACTCCTGTTGGGTGTGAAGGAAAGGTATCCTGAAGGGAAGATGTTGTAGGCGAGTGGACCACCATGGAGAGAGGTATCCAGTACTTGAGAGAATTAGTCATGCTGGAGAAGAGGGTACTTGAAGGTCCCAAAAAGGTACCGCTGGGCTTTCGGCATAGCTGCCTTAAGTACGGAGAAGATGAAGCAGCTGTCTACCTTACCTGGTCTCTTTTGAGGATCATTCTGTTGTGGGGTTGCTCACAGTTGAAGAATAGCAGGTGCCAACTGCTACCACAATGGTGCACTGGCAGCAATATTACACCAACCGACACTCCCTGATTCCCATCCATAAGCTGATTCATCACCTGGAGAGCCAAGGAGTGATCAGCAACTCACTCATCCTTTAATAGTCCCATATGGCCAGTGCAAAAGTCCAATGGAGAGTGGAGGCAGTGGACTGTCATGGACTTTCCAATTCATTGCTGCCAGTGTGCTGGCATGAATGTAGTCACACCATCGCTGAGTGCTGCAGTTGCTGAACACGCTAGAACTGGAGTCAAAGGCAGCCAAGCGGTATGCCAAAATTGATATCGCTAATACATTTTTCCCATACCTTTGACAGCAGAGTGCAGGCCACGGTTTGCTTTCACTTAGAGGAGCATCCAGTACAGCTGTAATTGACTGCCCCAGGGATGGAAACACATCCCTACCATTTGCCATGGGCTGATCCAGACCGCCCTGTAAGAGAATGAAGCTTCTGAACACCTGCAATACATTGATGACATCATTGTATGGGGCAACACTGCAGGAATATTTGAGAAAGGAAAGAGAATGGTCTAAATTTTTTTGAAAGCCAGTTTTGCTATAAAACAGACTGCAGTGGTTTTACCCTGCTGGCCAGCTAAACACCACCACAACAGCTGTCTCACTCCCCCTCCTCAAAAGAAGAAGGGGAAGGGGAGAAGAAAGTATTCTTGAATGAAAAAAAAAAAAGGCTCACAGGTTGAGATAAGGATAATTTAATTAAAGAGAAAAGAAAGAGGGGAAAAAAAAAAAAAGGTCACACAGAAGCACAGAGGGAAAAAACAAAATAAAAAAGAAATCTATTCTCTACTTTCCATCAACAAGCAATGTTTGGTGTCCTGGTTTCAGCTAGGATAGAGTTAATTTTCCTCCAAGTAGCTGGTGGGGTGCTATGTTTTGGATTTAGGATGAGAAGAATGTTGATAACACACTGATGTTTTAATTGTTGCAGAGCAGTGCTTACACTAAGCCAAGGACTTTTCAGCTTCTCGCTCTGTCCTGCCAGCGGGCAGGCTGGGGGTGCAGCGGGAGCTGGGAGGGGACAGACCCAGGACATCTGACCCAAAGTGGCCAAAGGGGTATTCCATACCATCTAATGTCATGCTGAACAATTAATATGGGGGGGGCTGGCAGGGGTGGGGGGCCGGTTGCTCAGGGATAGGCTGGGCATCGGTCAGCAGGTGGTGAGCAATTGCATTGTGCATCACTTGTTTTGTACACATTATGAGTAGTAGTACTATTATCATTATTATTGTTTTTTCTTTTCTTTTCTTTTTTCTTTATTTTTCTTTTCTTTTCTGTCCTAATGAACTATCTCAACCCACAGGCTTCATTTTCCTGATTCTCTCCCCCATCCCAGAGAGGGAGGGGGGAGGGTGAGCGAACGGCTGTGTGGTGCTTAGCTGCCGGCCGGGTTAAACCACAACAGTCCATATAAATCACCTCCCATACAGCTAATTCCCTCAGGTACTGGATTCCCTTCTCCATAAAGGTCCACTTGCCTGGTAGACATACAAGTTCTTCCTTGAAGTGATACCTTTCCTTCACAGCTGACAGGAGACACCTCCAGAGGCTGTAGCCTGGTGCTCCATTTCCAATTGCTTTGTCAATGCCTGCATCTCTAGCAAGGGATCCCAGCCACCTGGCTTCCCTGCCCTCTAATTCCGGACTATTGGCTTCAGTGTCCCAGCACCTGAGCAGCCACGTGACAAGGTGCTCACCTACACAACAACCGAAGTCTTTTCGCACATCTCGTAGCTCATGCTGGTGTAGGTTCCGGGTAGTTATTGTTGTTTTTGCAAAATCTTCATCTTCATCGTCCTGTTCCTCTGATGGCCCAGCCTGGTCTTCTCCATACCTAGTCTTAGCAGGAGTTTCACTGCGTTCTAAACGATCTGACTCTCTAAACCATGTTTTCATCTTGATTACAGGTGCAACTGACACTGGTACAGTTTGTTTCCCTGGCTCAGCCTTGGGGCCCGTTGTAGGGCTTGGAGTGGCTGCTGGGCCTGTCTCAGAGGTTGAAGTGGCTGCAGGGTCTGTCACTGAGGTTATAGTAGCATCGATTGCAGCTCGGTAAGCATAGGCCAAGCCCCAAAACGTTGCAGTGATTTGTGTCTCTTCGGAATTGCCAGGGCGATGACACACCTTTTTCAAGCATTCTACCAGTTTTTTAGGATTTTCAGGGGTGAATTTCCAAAGCACTGGAGGTGCCCACTGCTCTAGATGCCTGCCCATATCCTCCCACTCTCCCTGCCACTCATAACTATCCCGCCTCAGGACAGATCTCTGGATGACATTCTTAAGTATTTGTTTAACCTTAGACAAGACCTGAAGCGCATTCAGGAGACATAACAATAAGAACATGCTGGTCTGAACATCCCAAGGATATTCGAAGTTTTGGCAAGCTACCATAACTTGACTGGAGGAGAAGAAAGGGGGAGTGAACAAGTGAGAAAAAACATCTTCCCCTGACACCTCCACAGATTGGCTCCCTGAAGAAAAAGGGTAAAAGGTGTAATTATTAAGTTTCTGAGGCAGGGTTTCCAAAGTATGGAGTTGATGGCAATGCTGAGTACAAATACCAGATTAGTCTCATGGCTGGTAATTTTATCATATCATAAGCCAGTGTTACACAGTAAAGCAAAATAATAACCCGTACCAACCCCCCAGAAGTGATAAGCAACATGTCAGGGAACACATACAGTAAGTAATGTGCTATATAACTCAGTTTGGAAAGCAGGCACAGCAGATTTGAGGTCACAAAAATCAACGTTGTGATTAGCAACCATTAAACTGATGTAATGCTTATAAGAATCTTGTTTTAACACGCTCTGGTCAGATCTGTTTTTATCTCAACCCTTCGAGCCCCATGTTGGGTGCCAAAAAGGACTGTTGTGGTTTAACCCGGCCGGCAGATAAGCACCACACAGCCGTTCGCTCACCCTCCCCCCTCCCTCTCTGGGATGGGGAATCAGGAAAATGAAGCCTGTGGGTTGAGATAAAGACAGTTTATTAGGACAGAAAAAAAAAAGAATAATGATAATAGTACTACTACTAATAATGTGTACAAAACAAGTGATGCACAATGCAATTGCTCACCACCCACTGACCGATGCCCAGCCTATCCCTGAGCAGCCGGTCCCCCCACCCCTGCCAGCCCCCCCATATTAATTGTTCAGCATGACGTCAGATGGTATGGAATACCCCTTTGGCCACTTTGGGTCAGATGTCCTGGGTCTGTCCCCTCCCAGCTCCCGCTGCACCCCCAGCCTGCCCGCTGGCAGGACAGAGCGAGAAGCTGAAAAGTCCTTGGCTTAGCGTAAGCACTGCTCTGCAACAATTAAAACATCAGTGTGTTATCAACATTATTCTCATCCTAAATCCAAAACATAGCACCCCACCAGCTACTAGGAGGAAAATTAACTCTATCCGAACTGAAACCAGGACATTTGGCCACGTCCTTTGAAGCAGGGCCTCAGTATGTGTAGCGGTTGTTTAAGAGGACAAACATCTTCATAACGATAGCCCACCCTTCTCCTTTCCCTTTCCCAGCTTTTATTGCGGAGTGTGACAACATATGGTATGAAATATCACAGAATCACAGAATCGTCTAGGTTGGAAGAGACCTCCAAGATCATCTAGTCCAACCTCAGCCCTAACACTAACAAGTCCTACACTAAATCATATCACTAAGGGCTACATCTAAACGTCTTTTAAAGACCTCCAGGGATGGCGACTCAACCACCTCCCCAGGCAGTCCATTCCAATGCCTAACAACCCCTTCAGTAAAGAAGTTCTTCCTAACATCCAACCTAAACCTCCCCTGGCACAACTTTAGCCCATTCCCCCTCGTCCTGTCACCAGACATGTGGGAGAATAGACCAATCCCCACCTCTCTACAGCCTCCTTTAAGGTACCAATAGAGAGCGATGAAGTCTCCCCTGAGCCTCCTATTCTCGAGGCTAAACAATCCCAGCTCCCTCAGCCGCTCCTCGTAAGACTTGTTCTCCAGACCCCTCACCAGCTTCGTTGCCTTTCTCTGGACTCGCTCGAGCACCTCCATGTCCTTCTTGCAGCGAGGGGCCCAAAACTGAACACAGTACTCAAGGTGCGGCCTCACCAGAGCCGAGTACAGGGGCACAATCACTTCCCTAGACCTGCTGGCCACACTGCTTCTTATACAGGCCAGGATGCTGTTGGCCTTCTTGGCCACCTGGGCACACTGCTGGCTCATATTCAGCCGACTATCAACCAATACTCCCAGGTCCTTCTCGGCCAGGCAGCTTTCCAGCCACTCATCTCCCAGCCTGTAGCTCTGCTTGGGGTTGTTGTGCCCCAGGTGCAGGACCCGGCACTTGGCCTTGTTGAACTTCATACAGTTGACCTCAGCCCATCGGTCCAGCCTATCCAGATCCTCCTGCAGAGCCTTCCTGCCCTCGAGCAGATCGACACACGCACTTAGCTTGGTGTCATCTGCAAACTTGCTGACGGTGCACTCGATCCCCTCATCCAGATCATCGATAAAGATATTGAAGAGGACCGGCCCCAACACTGAGCCCTGGGGGACTCCACTAGTGACCGGCCTCCAACTGGATTTGGCTCCATTCACCACAACTCTTTGGGCCTGGCCATCCAGCCAGTTTTTAACCCAACAAAGCGTACGCCAGTCCAAGCCACGAGCAGCCAGTTTCTTGAGGAGAATGTTGTGGGAAACGGTGTCAAAAGCCTTACTGAAGTCAAGGTAGACCACATCCACAGCCTTCCCCTCATCCACCAAGCGCGTCACTTGGTCATAGAAGGAGATCAGGTGAGTCAAGCAGGACCTGCCTTTCATAAACCCATGCTGACTGGGCTTGATCGCCTGCTTGCCCTGCAAGTGCCGCGTGATGACCCTCAAGACAATCTGCTCCATGAGCTTCCCTGGCACTGAGGTCAAGCTAACAGGCCTATAGTTCCCCGGGTCTACCCTCCGGCCCTTCTTGTAGATGGGCGTCACGTTTGCTAGCCGCCAGTCGACTGGGACCTCCCCTGATAGCCAGGACTGCCGATAAGTAATGGAAAGCGGCTTGGCCAGCTCCTCCGCCAGTTCGCTCAGTACCCTCGGGTGGATCCCATCCGGCCCCATCGACTTGGAGGTGGTCGGAAACTGTCTTGGGCAGAGTGACCACGAAATGGTAGAGTTCTCTATTCTTGGCGAGGCCAGGAAGGGGACCAGTAAAACTGCTGTATTGGACTTCCGGAGGGCTGACTTTGAGCTGCTCAGGACGCTGGTTGGCCGAGTCCCTTGGGAGGCGGTTCTGAAGGGCAGAGGAGTCCAGGAAGGCTGGGCGCTCCTCAAGAAGGAAATCGTGATGGCACAGGAGCGGTCCGTCCCCACGTGCCCAAAGACGAGCCGGCGTGGAAGAAGACCGGCCTGGCTCAACAGAGAGTTGCGGCTTGTGCTTAGCAGAAAAAAGAGGGCTTATAATCTTTGGAAAAAAGGGCGGGCCACTGAGGAGGACTACAAGGATGTAGCGAGGCTGTGCAGGGAGAAAATTAGAAAGGCCAAAGCTCATCTGGAGCTCAACCTGGCTACTGCCGTTAAAGACAACAAAAAATCCTTTTACAAATATATCAATGCGAAACGGAGGACTAAGGAGAATCTCCATCCTTTACTGGATGCGAGGGGAAACCTAGTTACTAAGGATGAGGAAAAGGCTGAGGTGCTTAATGCCGCCTTTGCCTCAGTCTTTAGCGGCAATACCGGTTGTTCTCTGGATTCCCAGTGCCTTGAGCTGGTGGAAGGGGATGGGGAGCAGGATGTGGCCTTCGCTATCCATGAGGAAATGGTTGGCGACCTGCTACGGAGCTTGGATGTGCGCAAGTCGATGGGGCCGGATGGGATGCACCCGAGGGTACTGAAAGAACTGGTGGAGGAGCTGGCCGAGCCGCTTTCCATCATTTATCGGCAGTCCTGGCTATCGGGGGGGTCCCAGTGGACTGGCGGCTAGCCAATGTGACGCCCATCTATAAGAAGGGCTGCAGGGCAGACCCGGGGAACTATAGGCCTGTCAGTTTGACCTCAGTGCCAGGAAAGCTCATGGAGCAGATTATCTTGAGGGTCATCACGCGGCACTTGCAGGGCAAGCAGGCGATCAGGCCCAGTCAGCATGGGTTTATGAAAGGCAGGTCCTGCTTGATGAACCTGATCTCCTTCTATGACCAAGTGACGCGCTTGGTGGATGAGGGAAAGGCTGTGGATGTGGTTTACCTTGACCTCAGTAAGGCTTTTGACACCGTTCCCCACAACATTCTCCTCAAGAAACTGGCTGCTCGGGGCTTGGACTGGCGTACGCTTCGCTGGGTTAGAAACTGGCTGGATAACCGGGCCCAGAGAGTTGTGGTGAATGGAGTCAAATCTGGTTGGAGGCCGGTCACTAGTGGTGTCCCCCAGGGCTCGGTACTGGGGCCGGCCGTCTTTAATATCTTTATCGATGATCTGGATGAGGGCGTCCAGTGCACCCACAGTAAGTTTGCAGATGACACCAAGCTAAGTGCGTGTGTCGATCTGCTCGAGGGAAGGAAGGCTCTGCAGGAGGATATTGATAGGCTGGAGCGATGGGCTGAGGTCAACTGCATCAAGTTCAACAAGGCCAAGTGCCGGGTCCTGCACCTGGGGCACAACAACCCCAAGCAGAGCTACAGGCTGGGAGATGAGTGGCTGGAAAGCTGCCTGGCCGAGAAGGACCTGGGAGTATTGGTTGATAGTCGGCTGAATATGAGCCAGCAGTGTGCCCAGGTGGCCAAGAAGGCCAACAGCATCCTGGCCTGTATAAGAAGCAGTGTGGCCAGCAGGTCTAGGGAAGTGATTGTCCCCCTGTACTCGGCTCTGGTGAGGCCGCACCTTGAGTACTGTGTTCAGTTTTGGGCCCCTCGCTACAGAAAGGACATGGACGTGCTCGAGCGAGTCCAGAGAAGGGCGACCAAGCTGGTGAGGGGTCTGGAGAACAAGTCTTACGAGGATCGGCTGAGGGAGCTGGGCTTGTTCAGCCTGGAGAAGAGGAGGCACAGGGGCGACCTTATCGCTCTCTACAGTTACCTTAAAGGAGGCTGTAGAGAGGTGGGGGTTGGTCTGTTCTCCTATGTGCCTGGCGACAGGACGAGGGGGAATGGGCGAAAGTTGCGACAGGGGAGTTTTAGGTTGGATGTTAGGAAGTACTTCTTTACCGAAAGGGTTATTAAGCATTGGAACGGGCTGCCCAGGGAGGTGGTGGAGTCACCATCCCTGGAGGTCTTTAAAAGACGTTTAGATGTAGAGCTTAGCGATATGGTTTAGTGGAGTACTTAGTGTTAGGTCGGAGGTTGGACTCGATGATCTTAAGGTCTCTTCCAACCTAGAAATCTGTGATACTGTGATACTGTGACTTGCGTACATCCAAGTGTTGTAGCAGGTCGCCAACCATTTCCTCATGGATAGCGAGGGCCACATCCTGCTCCCCATCCCCTTCCACCAGCTCAGGGTACCAGGTATCCAGAGAACAACCGGTATTGCTGCTAAAGACTGAGGTAAAGAAAGCATTGAGCACCTCAGCCTTTTCCTCATCTTTTGTAACTAAGTTTCCCCCCGCATCCAGTAAAGGATGGAGATTCTCCTTAGTCCTCCTTTTTGTGTTGATGTATTTGTAAAAATGTTTTTTGTTATCTTTAACGGCGGTAGCCAGATTGAGCTCCAGATGAGCTTTGGCCTTTCTAGTTTTGTCCCTGCACAGCCTTACAACATCCTTATAGTCCTCCTCAGTGGCCCGCCCTCTTTTCCAAAGATTATAAACCCTCCTTTTTCTCCTAAGCTCGAGCCACAACTCTCTGCTCAGCCAGGCCAGTCTAGTTCCGCGCCGGCTCGTCTTTGGGCACGTGGGGGGGGACAGACCGCTCCTGAGCCTTTAAGATTTCCTTCTTGAGGAGTGCCCAGCCTTCCTGGACTCCTTTGCCCTTCAGAACCTCCTCCCAAGGGACTCTGCCAACCAGTGTCCTGAACAGCTCAGTCTGCCCTCCGCAAGTCCAAGACAGCGGTTTTACTGGTCCCCTTCCTGACTTCGCCAAGAATAGAGAACTGAACAATTTCGTGGTCACTCTGCCTAAGACAGCTCTCGACCACCACATCTCCCACCAGTCCGTCACTGTTTGTGAACAGAAGGTCTAGCGGGACACCTCCCCTGATAGGCTCTCTAACCAGCTGCGTCAGGAAGCTATCTTCCACGCTCTCCAAAAACCTCCTAGACTGCTTTCTCTGGGCTGTGTTGTGCTTCCAGGATACGTCTGGGAAGTTGAAGTCCCCCACGAGAACAAGCGCTGACGATTTCGCGGCTTCTGCCAGCTGCCTGTAGAACTCCTCATCAGTCTCCTCATCCTGGTTCAGTGGTCTATAACAGACCCCCACCAGGATGCTTGCCTTGTTGGCCTTCCCTCTGATCCTAACCCATAGGGACTCAACCTTATCATTCCCAGCCTCAAGTTCCTCAACATCAAAACACTCTCTAATATAGAGAGCCACACCACCACCCCTTCCGTGCTGCCTGTCCCTTCTGAAGAGCCTATAGCCAGACATTGCAGCACTCCAGTCATGAGAGTGGTCCCACCACGTTTCCGTGATGGCAACCAAGTCATAGCCTTCCCGCTGCACGATGGCTTCCAGCTCCTCCTGTTTCTTGCCCATGCTGCGTGCATTAGGGTAGATGCACTTCAGTCGGGCCATTGCCTTCTTCCCCGGCTTTGCCATTGTTCCCCCCGGCACAGCTCCAATAAGACTTCTTTCAGCCCCATCCCCATTCTTTCCTAGTTTAAAGCCCTCTCAATGAGCCCTGCTAGCTCCTGGGCTAGGATCCGTTTTCCCCTTAGAGATAGGGACCCGTCTGCAGCCGTGTCCTGGTTCCAGTTAGGACAGAGTTAATTTTCCCTCATAGTAGCTGGTAGGGTGCTATGTTTTGGATTAGGATGAGAAGAGCGCTGATAACATGCTGATGTTTTAATTGTTGCAGAGCAGTGCTTACGCTAAGCCAAGGACTTTTCAGCTTCTCGCTCTGTCCTGCCAGCGGGCAGGCTGGGGGTGCAGCAGGAGCTGGGAGGGGACAGACCCAGGACAGCTGACCCAAACTGGCCAAAGGGGTATTCCATACCATCTGACGTCATGCTAAACAATATATAGGGGTGGCTGGCCGGGGTGGGGGGCCGGCTGCTCGGGGATAGGCTGGGCATCGGTCAGCGGGTGGTGAGCAATTGCATTGTGCATCACTTGTTTCTTACACATTATTATTATTAATACTATTATCATTATCACTATTATTATTATTATTGCTATTATTATATTCCTGTCTTAATAAACTTTCTTTATCTCAACTCACCGGCTTCACTTTCCCGTTTCTCTCCCCCATCCCAGAGAGGGAGGGGGGAGGGTGAGCGAACGGCTGTGTGGTGTTTAGCTGCCAGCTGGGTTAAACCACAACAGCCCTTTTGGCGCCCAACGTGGGGCTCGAAGGGTTGAGATATCGACAAATTTGACCAGAGTGTGTTAAACTAAAATTGGTATAAGTATTGGACCTGCTTAATAGTTGCTAGTCACGATGTTGATTGCCTTAATCTCCAGTCTGCTGTACCTGTATTCCAAATTCAGTTTTATGGTGCGTTACTTTCTGTATGTGCTCCCTGTTGCACTGTTTATCCTTTCCGGGCCCTGGTTTAAGATTGTTATGGTACTGTGCGGTGTAACAATGGCTTATGAAATGATGAAATATCTGGTCACGACTTTAACCTGGTATTCGTACTCAGCACTGACGTCGACTCTATACTTTGGAACCCATATCTCGGAAACTATTAGCAATTACACCTATTGCCTGTTTTCGTTAGGGAGCCACTCTGTGAAGGGGACAGGGGAAGACATGTTTCCCTACCTGTTCACTCTCCCTTTCTCCTTCACCACCACCCTCTTATCCCCTGAGCTAGTTACGGTGGTTCTCCGAGATGTTGAATATCCTTGGGATACTCAGACCAGCCTGCTCTTGTTGTTATGTCTCCTGAATGCGCTTCAGATTTTGTTGAGGGTTAAACAACTACTTAGGAATCTCATCCGGAGATCTGTCTTGAGGCGGGATAGTTGCGAGTGGCAGGGAGTGTGGGAGGATATGGGCAGGTTTCTAGAGCAGTGGTCACCTCCAGTGTTTTGGACATTCACCCCTGAACAACTGCAAAATCCTAAAAAGCTGGCAGAATGCTTGAAAAAAAGGTGTCATGACTCTGGCAGTTCCAAAGTGACACAAATCACTGTAGCGTGCTGGGGTCTGGCTTGTGCCTATCGAGCTGCAATTGATGCTACTAGCAACCTAGCTCCCGCTCCTGCAGCCGCTCCAGCTCCAGCTCCTGCAGCCACTCCAGTTCCTGCAGCTGCTCCAGCTCCAGCTCCAGCTCCTGCAGCCGCTCCAGCTCCAGCTCCTGCAGCCACTCCAGTTCCAGCTCCTGCAGCCGCTCCAGCTCCTGCAGCTGCTCCAGCTCCAGTTCCAGCTCCTGCAGCTGCTCCAGCTCCAGCTCCAGCTCCTGCAGCCGCTCCAGCTCCAGTTCCAGTTCCTGCAGCTGCTCCAGCTCCAGCTCCAGCTCCTGCAGCCGCTCCAGCTCCAGCTCCTGCGGCCGCTCCAGTTCCAGCTCCTGCAGCCGCTCCAGCTCCAGCTCCTGCAGCCGCTCCAGCTCCAGCTCCTGCAGCCGCTCCAGCTCCTGCAGCCTCTCCAGCTCCAGCTCCTGCAGCCGCTCCAGCCTCTGCAGCTGCTCCAGCTCCAGCTCCAGCTCCTGCAGCCGCTCCAGCCCCTGCAGCCGCTCCAGCTCCAGCTCCTGCAGCCGCTCCAGCCCCTGCAGCTGCTCCAGCTCCAGCTCCTGCAGCCGCTCCAGCTCCTGCAGCCGCTCCAGCTCCAGCTCCCGCAGCCGCTCCAGCTCCAGCTCCCGCAGCCACTCCAGCCCCTGCAGCAGCTCCAGCTCCTGCAGCTGCTCCCACTCCTGTGGCTGGGTCAGAGAAACGAGCTGTAGCAGTGCAAGTTGACCCCGCAGAGGGTATTCCAACCCCTGTGGCAGACCCTGTGGCTGGGTCAGAGAAACGAGCTGTAGCAGTGCAAGTTGCCCCTGTAGGCAAGGTGAAAAAATGGTATAGAGACTCAGGTCGTTTAGAACGCAGACAGTCTTCTGCTAAGTCTGGGCATAGTGAAGACGAGGCTGGGCCATCAAAGGTGCAGGAGGATGAAGATGAGGATGAGGATGTCAAAAAATCAACAGTAACTACCCGGACTCTATACCAGCGTGAGCTACGAGATGTGCGAAAAGATTTTGGTCGCTGTATAGGTGAGCAGCTTGTCACCTGGCTGCTCCGGTGCTGGGACACGGGAGCCAATTATGTGGAATTAGAGGGCAAGGAAGCCAGGCGGCTGGGATCCCTTGCTAGGGACGCATGCATTGACAAAGCAATTGGAGATGGAGCACGATCTCGCAGCCTCTGGAGGCGTCTCCTGTCAGCTGTGCAGGAAAGGTATCCCTTCAAGGAAGAACTTGTATGTCTACCAGGCAAATGGACCACCAAGTAGAAGGGAATTCAGTACCTGAGGGAATTGGCCGTACGGGAAGTAATTTATAAGGACCTAGACGACGCACAAACATCCACAGATCCAGATGAAATCCGGTGTACACAACCCATGTGGCGGAAGTTTGTACGGAGTGCACCATCATCATATGCCAGCTCATTGGCAATACTAGCCTGGAAAGCGGAGGAGAATCCCACAGTGAATGAAGTGACTAAATTACTCCGGCAGTACGAAGGAAATCTCTCCTCTTCCCTACAGGCCTGTGTCTCAGCTGTGGAGAAACTCTCTGAAGAGGTCCACCAACTTAAAGAGAATTTATCTTCCCCTCCACCTGAACGAACCAGTGTCCACCAGCTAAAAGAGAATGCTTTGGAGAAACTTTCTGAAAAGATCCACCAACTTGAAGAAAGATTATCTTCCCCTTCACCTGAACGAACCAGTGTCCACCAGCTAAAAGAGAATACTTTGGAGAAACTTTCTGAAAAGATCCACCAACTTGAAGAGAGATTATTTTCCTCCCCACCTGTACAAACCAGTGTCTCAGCTATTAGGGGTAAACGTTCATCTATGCAAGGAAGACAATATGGTGGGCACACACACCGCGCCACCCTGTGGTTTTACCTACGTGACCATGGAGAGGACATGAGAAAATGGGATGGAAAATCTACTGCGACCCTAGAGGCACGGGTACGTGAATTGCAAAAGAAAACAATTGGGAAAAAGGAGTTCTCTGAAAAGTTTGCTGCTCCAACTTCCAGCAGGCAGTCCTTTAAACACAGAAACGAAGATTCTGACCAGGACTAGAGGGGCCCTGCCTCCAGCCAGGGGGAGGAAAGGGACAATCGAGTTTATTGGACTGTGTGGATTCGATGGCCTGGCACGTCAGACGCACAGAAGTATAAGGCTTTGGTAGACACCGGTGCACAATGTACTCTAATGCCATCAAGCTATAAAGGGCCAGAGCCCATCTGTATTTATGGTGTGACGGGGGGATCCCAGCAGTTAACTGTATTGGAGGCTGAAGTGAGTCTAACCGGTAATGAGTGGCAAAAGCACCATATTGTGACTGGCCCAGATGCTCCGTGCATCCTTGGCATAGACTATCTTAGAAGAGGATATTTCAAGGACCCAAAAGGGTTCCGCTGGGCTTTTGGCATAGCTGCCTTGGAGACAGAGGACATTAAACAGTTGTCTACCTTGCCTGGTCTCTCAGAGGACCCTTCTGTTGTGGGGTTGCTGAGGGTTGAAGAACAGCAAGTGCCGATCGCTACCACAACTGTGCACCGGCGGCAATATCGCACCAACCGAGACTCCCTGAGTCCCATCCATAAGCTAATTCGTCAACTGGAGAGCCAAGGAGTGATCAGCAAGACTCATTCACCTTTTAATAGTCCCATATGGCCAGTGCGAAAGTCTAATGGTGAGTGGAGACTAACAGTGGACTATCGTGGCCTGAACGAAGTCACGCCACCACTGAGTGCTGCAGTGCCGGACATGCTAGAACTCCAGTATGAACTGGAATCAAAGGCAGCCAAGTGGTACGCCACAATTGATATCGCTAATGCATTTTTCTCCATCCCTCTAGCAGCACAGTGCAGGCCACAGTTTGCTTTCACTTGGAGGGGAGTCCAATATACTTGGAATCGGCTGCCCCAGGGGTGGAAACACAGCCCTACCATTTGCCATGGACTGATCCAGTCTGCGCTGGAGCAGGGGGAAGCTCCTGAACACCTGCAGTACATCGATGACATCATTGTGTGGGGTGACACTGCAGAAGAACTTTTCGAAAAAGGGAAGAAAATAGTCCAAATCCTTCTGAAGGCCGGTTTTGCCATAAAACAGAATAAAGTTAAAGGACCTGCACGAGAGATCCAGTTTTTAGGAATAAAATGGCAAGATGGACGTCGCCAAATCCCAATGGATGTGATCAACAAAATAACAGCTATGTCTCCACCAACTAGCAAAAAAGAAACACAAACTTTCCTAGGTGTCGTGGGGTTTTGGAGAATGCATATTCCAAATTACAGTCTGATTGTAAACCCGCTCTACCAAGTAACCCGTAAGAAGAATGCTTTTGAATGGGGCCCTGAGCAACGACAAGCCTTTGAACAAATTAAGCAGGAAATAGTTCATGCAGTAGCCCTCGGGCCAGTCCGAACAGGACCAGATGTAAAGAATGTGCTCTACACCGCAGCCAGGGAGAATGGTCCCACCTGGAGCCTCTGGCAGAAAGAACCTGGGGAAACTCGAGGTCGACCCCTGGGGTTTTGGAGTCGGGGATACAGAGGATCTGAAGCCCGCTATACTCCAACTGAAAAGGAGATATTGGCAGCATATGAAGGAGTTCGATCTGCTTCGGAAGTGGTCGGTACTGAAGCGCAGCTCCTCCTGGCACCCCGACTGCCGGTACTAGGCTGGATGTTCAAAGGAAGGGTCCCCTCTACACATCATGCAACTGATGCTACATGGAGCAAGTGGGTTGCACTGATTACTCAGCGGGCTCGAATAGGAAACCCCAGTCGCCCAGGAATCTTGGAGGTGATTATGGACTGGCCAGAAGGCAAATACTTTGGGATATCATCAGAGGAGGAGGTGGTCCGTGCTGAAGAAGCCCCACTGTACAACAAGCTACTGGAAAATGAGAAGAAATATGCCTTGTTCACTGACAGGTCCTGTCGTATTGTGGGAAAGCATCGGAGATGGAAAGCTGCTGTATGGAGTCCTACATGACGAGTTGCAGAAGCTGCTGAGGGAGAAGGTGAATCGAGTCAGTTTGCAGAAGTGAAAGCCATTCAGCTGGCTTTAGATATTGCTGAACGAGAAAAGTGGCCAGTTCTCTATCTCTATACTGATTCATGGATGGTAGCAAATGCCCTGTGGGGGTGGTTACAGCAATGGAAGCAGAACAACTGGCAGCGCAGGGGCAAGCCCATCTGGGCTGCGGCATTGTGGCAAGATATTGCTGCCCGGGTAGAGAACCTGGTTGTAAAGGTACGCCATGTAGATGCTCATGTGCCCAAGAATCGGGCTACTGAAGAACACCAAAACAACCAGCAGGTGGATCAGGCTGCTAAGATTGAAGTGGCTCAGGTGGACCTGGACTGGCAACATAAAGGTGAATTATTTATAGCCCGATGGGCCCATGACACCTCAGGCCATCAAGGTAGAGATGCAACATACAGGTGGGCTCGTGATCGAGGGGTGGACCTGACCATGGACACTATAGCACAGGTTATTCATGACTGTGAAACATGTGCTGCAATCAAGCAAGCCAAACGGTCAAAACCTCTTTGGTATGGAGGACGATGGCTGAAATATAAATATGGAGAGGCCTGGCAGATTGATTACATCACACTCCCTCAAACCCGCAACGGCAAGCGCCACGTACTTACAATGGTGGAAGCAACCACCGGATGGCTGGAAACATATCCTGTGCCCCATGCCACCGCCCGGAACACTATCCTGGGCCTTGAAAAGCAAGTCCTATGGCGACATGGCACCCCAGAGAGAATTGAGTCAGACAACGGGACTCATTTCCGAAACAACCTTATAGACACTTGGGCCAAAGAACATGGTATTGAGTGGGTGTATCACATCCCCTATCATGCACCAGCCTCTGGAAAAGTTGAACGATACAATGGACTGTTGAAGACTACACTGAAAGCAATGGGTGCTGGGACATTCAAAAATTGGGATACACATTTGGCAAAGGCCACCTGGTTAGTCAATACCAGGGGATCTGCCAACCGAGCTGGACCTGCCCAATCAAACCTGTTACGCACTGTAGAAGGGGATAAAGTTCCTGTAGTGCACGTAAGAAACATGCTGGGTAAAACAGTCTGGGCTACTCCTGCCTCAGGAAAAGGCAAACCCATTCGTGGAATTGCTTTTGCTCAGGGACCTGGATGCACTTGGTGGGTAATGCAAAAGAATGGGGAGGTCCGGTGTGTACCTCAAGGGGATTTGATACTGGGTGAGAATAGCCCATGAGTTGAATTGTAGTATGTTAATTATTATATAATACTGTATGTCATCACTACCATGATTGCTATATATCATAGATGAAAATGGTGATTAATTAGAATGCATTGGAAAGAGTGTAACCTGAGCATGACATAAATGGTATGGAATAAGGGGTGGATATCTGTCCTGGTTCCAGTTAGGACAGAGTTAATTTTCCCTCATAGTAGCTGGTAGGGTGCTATGTTTTGGATTAGGATGAGAAGAGCGCTGATAACATGCTGATGTTTTAATTGTTGCAGAGCAGTGTTTACACCAGGCCAAGGACTTTTCGGCTTCTCGCTCTGTCCTGCCAGCAAGCAGGCTGGGGGTGCAGCAGGAGCTGGGAGGGGACAGACCCAGGACAGCTGACCCAAACTGGCCAAAGGGGTATTCCATACCATCTGACGTCATGCTAAACAATATATAGGGGTGGCTGGCCGGGGTGGGGGGCCGGCTGCTCGGGGATAGGCTGGGCATCGGTCAGCGGGTGGTGAGCAATTGCATTGTGCATCACTTGATTTCTTACACATTATTATTATTAATACTATTATCATTATCACTATTATTATTATTATTGTTATTATTATATTCCTGTCTTAATAAACTGTCTTTCTCTCAACTCACCGGCTTCACTTTCCCGTTTCTCTCCCCCATCCCAGAGAGGGAGGGGGGAGGGTGAGCAAACGGCTGTGTGGTGTTTAGCTGACAGCCGGGTTAAACCACAACAAGCCGTCAGGCCGGGTGCCGAGTAAAGCGCCCCATGGTCAAAAAAACCAAAATTTCTGTGATGGCACCAGCCTCTGAGCCACGTGTTAATCAGGTGAGCTTTCCGTGTCCTCTCCGTACTCCTCCCTGCTACTGCAGGGATAGATGAAAACACCACCTGTACTCCCGCTCCACCCACTAACCGTCCCAGTCCCCTAAAGTCCTGTTTGATAGCCTTCAGGCTTCTCTCATCAATATCATCACTGCCAGCCTGGACTATCAAAAGAGGGTAGTAGTCAGAGGGGCAAACCAGGTTGGGAAGCTTCCTGGCAACATCCCTGACCCTGGCCCCAGGGAGGCAGCAGACTTCCCTACGTGTGGGGTCAGGCCGACAAACAGGGCCCTCTGTTCCCCTGAGGAGGGAGTCACCTACTACAATCACCCTTCTTTCTTTCTTGGTGGAGGCAGTCTTGAGGCATGGAGTCAGCTTCCTCACCCTAGGCATCCTCCTGGGTAGACTTTCTACCTCGTCCTCACCCACTGGTCTCTCAAGCTCCAGGGCCTCAAATCTGTTACGTAAGGGCACCTGGGAAGGTGGGGCTGGTAGGGGGGGGCGTTGCCTGAAAGGTCGATCAGGGACCTGTCTCCATACCTCCTCAACTTCTAGGTCCCCTCCCTCTGCCCGACAGCAACAGGGCAGGGGGTCCATCCCCATTTGGGATGTCTCACCCTGGTACCTCTCCTTCAGGCCCTGCAGGGAGTCACTCCACCAGTCTATCTCCCGCTCCCACTCCCTAATAGCCCTCAACCTCTCCACCTCCTCTTTGAGTTCTGCCACCAGGCGGACCAGGTCATCCACCTGCTCGCACCTCACACACACGGTGCCTCTGCCTCCCTCAGATGGCAGCAACAGGCTCAGGCAGTCCCTGCACCCAGAGACCTGAACTGCCGCATTGTTGAGCAGGCAGTCAGTCTGGGTGGCCACAGACTTTCTAGAGAGAGTACTCTGCCTGGTGAAGACCATCGCAGCCCGGCTAGCGGTCGACAGCCGTTAAAGATGTTGTTCTTATGGGCGGGGGGAAACTCTGCCCTCTCTGCTCGCCCTGCCTGCGCGAACTGCCGCGCGAACTGCCGCGCCCACCCTTCTGACGCGCCACGCCCTGTTTGCCCGCCCTGGTCGCCGCGCTCCCTAGGGGCTGCTTTTGAACAGCCGGGGAGGGGGCGCTTCTGGCTCCGCCTACGCCTCGTCAGCCTCCCTCGTGGGGGCTGCCGGGTCCTGGTGGCTCCCTCGAGCGGCCTCGATGTCGGAAAAAAAGCCCTGCCTGTCCCGATCCCCTGCTCCGCTGCAGGACGCGTCTGCCCCGGAGCCGATCGCCTCGGCAAGGAGAAAATATCCTTTTGGTCAGTTTAGGTCAGCTGACCTGGCAGTGTCCCCTCCCCACCTCTTACCCATCCCCAGCCTGCTGGCTCTTGAGGGGTTGGAAGGAGTCCTGATGCTCTGCCAGTACTGCTCAGCAGTACCTGATGCTCTGCCAGTATTGCTCAGCAGTAGACAAAACACTGGTGTTATACCAATGCTGTTCTAGCTACAAGTGCAGAGTACAGCACTGTATGGGCTACTGCAGGGAAAGTTAACTCCATCCCAGCCAGACCCAGTACAATTACACAGTGACTTCAAATTATTCTTAACTAATCATTTAACCTGAGGAAAAAACAGAAACACATTCTGGAGACCTAGCAATAGGAGTATATTGGTTACCCATGAATATTCAAAATACTCAAAAGATACTGTAATTATTACATTTCTTAGGGAAAGAAGGGGGAGGTACCATTCCTGATATCATCCACAAACTGACTTGCAGAGGAGAAAAAAAAGAGAATGTAGATGATAATATTCTCCAAGAGACTGTTCCCAAAGGACAGAGATGGGAACATGTTGCCCAGAGAAGTTGTGGATGCCCCATCCCTGGAGGTGTTCAAGGCCAGGTTGTATAGGGCCCTGGCAAACTGATCTAGTGGGTGGCATCCCTGCCCATGGCGGGGGGGTTGGAACTAGATGATCTTTAAGGCCCCTTCCAACCCAAGCTGTTCTATGATTCTACGATTACTAAACGAGCTAACTTCTGCTTCCATTGTTTCTTCTTAGCTATAGGGGTGACTGATATCATCGAGGGTTGGCTCTCTGGTTTAGCCACAGTATCTGTTGTTTTGTTGTTCTATAGAGAGACCTTCTCTTTCCCTTGTGGGTGCTTAATAGTGTTGAATAGTGCTTGGTAGGCATAGTCCAGGCCTCAGCACCTAGCAGTGATTTGCGTCTCTCTATCATTGCCAGGGTCAGGGCATAGTTCTTTCAAACATTCTATCAGCTCTTTAGCATTCTGCCCTTGTTCAAGGGTGGAGACCCAAAGCACTGGAGGTGCTCACTGTTCTAGGTGCCTGCCCATATCCTCCTCCACACCTTGCAACCCATGACCACACTGCCTTGGGGCAAATCCCCGACTAGTATTCTTAAATAGTCATTTAACTTTAGGAAAAGCTGGAAACACATTCTGGAGACATAGCAATAGGCATATGTTGGTTACCCAAGGTCGTTCAAAGTACTCAAGAGCTATTGCACCTGGCCTGTAGAAAAATAAGGGGTAGTTACAATTTCTTATTTGCTCCCCCAATTGGCTCCCATGGAAGGAAAGGGAGAAAGTGTATTTGTTAATTGTCTGTAAGAGATGGTTCCTAAAGTATAGGGATGACAGCAATGCAGGGCCCAAATTAGGCTCAAGGCCAGTGTTTTACAGCACAGCAGAATGAAAAAGCCAAACACAGCCTTTAACACGCTCTCAAACCTGATACTGTATTGGGTTTACATGGCAAGGATTTGGTAGAGGGGGGCAGCAGGGGTGGCCTCTGTGAGAAGAGTCCAGAAGCTGCCCCATGTTAGATAAGGGCCAGTTCCAGCCTCCTTCAGGATCCGACCTGAAGGAGGCTACAGCCTATGGAAAGCCCCCGCCGGAGCAGACTTTGGGCCAGACCTGTAGCCAGTGGAGAGGAGCCCATGCAGGAGCAGGTGATCTGACAGGAGCTGCTGCCCGTGGGGGACCCACGCTGGAGAAATTCGCTCCTGATGCGTGGTACAGACCCATATTTGGAGCAGTTCTTGAGGAGCTGCTGCCTGTGGAAAGCCCACGCAGGATCAGTTTGGGAAGGACTGTATCCCATGGGAGGGACCCCACATTGGAGCAGGGGAAGAGAGAGACCGTGAAGGAGTGGTGGAGATGAAGTATTACAGACTGATTGTAACCCCCATTCCCCGTTCCCCTGCACTGCTCAAGGGGAGGATGTAGAAGAGGGTGGATGGGGGGAAGGTGTTTTTAGTTTTGTTGTTGTTGTTGTTGTTTGTTTGTTTGTTTCTCACTGCTTTAGCTTGTTAGTAATAGGTAATAAATTTCATTAATCTCCCTATGCTGAGTCTGTTTTCCCATGACAATAATTGTTGAGTGATCTCCCTGTCCTTATTTCAACCCTTGAGCCCTTTTCATTGCATTTTCTCCCCCTTTTCCCTTTGAGGAGGGGGAGTGAGAGAGCAGTTGTGGTAGAGCTCAGCTTCCCAGATGAGTAAAACCACCACAGATATATAGCAAAAGAGGGAACATGGCACAGCTCACATAAAACAGGGTCACACAAAACAACATTGAGAGCAAATCAGTCAACATTGCAACAAGTAACTGTTAAATAGATATAATAATTATAAGTTCTATCTAATGTGCTCTGGGCAAATCTATTGTTATCTCAAACCTTCAGGCCCCACGTTGGGTGCCAAAAAGGACTGTTGTGGTTTTATCCTGGTAGGCAGCTAAACGCTTCCACAACTGCTCTCTCACTACCCCTCCTCAAAAGAAGAGGCAGGGGAGAAGAAAGTATGCTGGAAAGAAAAAAAAAAAGGGCAAAAAAAAAAAAAGCTCACCAGTTGAGATAAGGTTAATTTAATTACTAATTACTTAATTATTTAATTTAACTGCCAAATCTTGCTGGCCTACCTTTGCACTTCAACAGGCATGTAGCTACCAAAGCTCCTCCAGTGATATCTGCCACCAGTCCTTTACTTGTCAAACCCTTGTCTCTCATTGGTAAACCCAAGTATTTTGGCTGTTAAATTCTTGATTTTCTCTGCTGATCAGGCCCAGGATTACCACCTGTAAAAATCTGCTAACAAGTACATTTCATGTACATCATATACCACTGGAACATATGTTTGTAGTACAATTCACAGAAGCTGTATCGAATGCATGGTCAGATCCATATCTTGTATCTATGTAGCATGCCTGTATATTAGATCATTTAGCATATGATATTCACAAATTTGGCACCACAGGAACTTGTTACCTTTCATTTGACTTCCTTCTTCATTAGAAACACCTTTAATCTAGAAGTCTACCTAGGCAGGCTGTGGGCACCTCCCTCACTGGAGATTTAAAAAAAAAATCAGCTTAGACAAAACATCTCCCAGACTTGGTCTTGCCTCACTGCAAGATGGACTAGACAATTTGTTGAGGTTCCTTTTAATCTGACATTTCTTGGAAAGTATCAGTTGCTCTACGACACTGGATAGAGAAATGTGAAAATACTGGGTAAGTTGCTAGACCTTCCCACTTCTACATTATTTCTTTAATGCAAAGGGTTTATAAAAATATTTAGTTCTGGGAGGATCTCCTTTTCCTGTACACCACTACAGCTCTGATGGGGTATGATCTTTACTACAAAAATTATCATGGCAATCCAAAACTCCATAGGAAAGATAAAGGACCCTCATGGCAGGTGAGAATGTGTGTGTTTGTATGTGTATATAATTTATTGCACATATATGCAGGGGATCATCCCAATTCTATGGAATGTAATCTGTAAGATGCCCCACTGCATATATTTAACGTTATTGGTGTGAGTAGTGTTGTGGTTTAACCCGGCTGTCAGCTAAACACCACACAGCCGTTTGCTCACCCTCCCCCCTCCCTCTCTGGGATGGGGGAGAGAAACGGGAAAGTGAAGCCGGTGAGTTGAGATAAAGACAGTTTATTAAGACAGGAATATAATAATAACAATAATAATAATAATAGTGATAATGATAATAGTATTAATAATAATAATGTGTAAGAAAACAAGTGATGCACAGTGCAATTGCTCACCACCCGCTGACCGATGCCCAGCCTATCCCCGAGCAGCCGGCCCCCCACCCCGGCCAGCCACCCCTATATATTGTTTAGCATGACGTCAGATGGTATGGAATACCCCTTTGGCCACTTTGGGTCAGCTGTCCTGGGTCTGTCCCCTCCCAGCTCCTGCTGCACCCCCAGCCTGCTTGCTGGCAGGACAGAGCGAGAAGCCGAAAAGTCCTTGGCCTGGTGTAAACACTGCTCTGCAACAATTAAAACATCAGCATGTTATCAGCGCTCTTCTCATCCTAATCCAAAACATAGCACCCTACCAGCTACTATGAGGGAAAATTAACTCTGTCCTAACTGGAACCAGGACAGATATCCACCCCTTATTCCATACCATTTGTGTCATGCTCAGGTTACACTCTTTCCAATACATTCTAATTAATCACCATTTTCATCTATGATATATAGCAATCATGGTAGTGATGACATACATTATTATATAATAATTAACATACTACAATTCAACTCATGGGCTATTCTCACCCAGTATCAAATCCCCTTGAGGTACACACCGGACCTCCCCATTCTTTTGCATTACCCACCAAGTGCATCCAGGTCCCTGAGCAAAAGCAATTCCACGAATGGGTTTGCCTTTTCCTGAGGCAGGAGTAGCCCAGACTGTTTTACCCAGCATGTTTCTTACGTGCACTACAGGAACTTTATCCCCTTCTACAGTGCGTAACAGGTTTGATTGGGCAGGTCCAGCTCGGTTGGCAGATCCCCTGGTATTGACTAACCAGGTGGCCTTTGCCAAATGTGTATCCCAATTTTTGAATGTCCCAGCACCCATTGCTTTCAGTGTAGTCTTCAACAGTCCATTGTATCGTTCAACTTTTCCAGAGGCTGGTGCATGATAGGGGATGTGATACACCCACTCAATACCATGTTCTTTGGCCCAAGTGTCTATAAGGTTGTTTCGGAAATGAGTCCCATTGTCTGACTCAATTCTCTCTGGGGTGCCATGTCGCCACAGGACTTGCTTTTCAAGGCCCAGGATAGTGTTCCGGGCGGTGGCATGGGGCACCGGATATGTTTCCAGCCATCCGGTGGTTGCTTCCACCATTGTAAGTACGTGGCGCTTGCCGTTGCGGGTTTGAGGGAGTGTGATGTAATCAATCTGCCAGGCCTCTCCATATTTATATTTCAGCCATCGTCCTCCATACCAAAGAGGTTTTGACCGTTTGGCTTGCTTGATTGCAGCACATGTTTCACAGTCATGAATAACCTGTGCTATAGTGTGCTATAGTATAGAGATAGAGAACTGGCCACTTTTCTCGTTCAGCAATATCTAAAGCCAGCTGAATGGCTTTCACTTCTGCAAACTGGCTCGATTCACCTTCTCCCTCAGCAGCTTCTGCAACTCGTCGTGTAGGACTCCATACAGCAGCTTTCCATCTCCGATGCTTTCCCACAATACGACAGGACCCATCAGTGAACAGGGCATATTTCTGCTCATTTTCCGGTAGCTTGTTGTACAGTGGGGCTTCTTCAGCACGGACCACCTCCTCCTCTGATGATATCCCAAAGTATTTGCCTTCTGGCCAGTCCATAATCACCTCCAAGATTCCTGGGCGACTGGGGTTTCCTATTCGAGCCCGCTGAGTAATCAGTGCAACCCACTTGCTCCATGTAGCATCAGTTGCATGATGTGTAGAGGGGACCCTTCCTTTGAACATCCAGCCTAGTACCGGCAGTCGGGGTGCCAGGAGGAGCTGCGCTTCAGTACTGACCACTTCCGAAGCAGATCGAACTCCTTCATATGCTGCCAATATCTCCTTTTCAGTTGGAGTATAGCGGGCTTCAGATCCTCTGTATCCCCGACTCCAAAACCCCAGGGGTCGACCTCGAGTTTCCCCAGGTTCTTTCTGCCAGAGGCTCCAGGTGGGACCATTCTCCCCGGCTGCGGTGTAGAGCACATTCTTTACATCTGGTCCTGTTCGGACTGGCCCGAGGGCTACTGCATGAACTATTTCCTGCTTAATTTGTTCAAAGGCTTGTCGTTGCTCAGGGCCCCATTCAAAAGCATTCTTCTTACGGGTTACTTGGTAGAGCAGGCTTACAATCAGACTGTAATTTGGAATATGCATTCTCCAAAACCCCACGACACCTAGGAAAGTTTGTGTTTCTTTTTTGCTAGTTGGTGGAGACATAGCTGTTATTTTGTTGATCACATCCATTGGGATTTGGCGACGTCCATCTTGCCATTTTATTCCTAAAAACTGGATCTCTCGTGCAGGTCCTTTAACTTTATTCTGTTTTATGGCAAAACCGGCCTTCAGAAGGATTTGGACTATTTTCTTCCCTTTTTCGAAAAGTTCTTCTGCAGTGTCACCCCACACAATGATGTCATCGATGTACTGCAGGTGTTCAGGAGCTTCCCCCTGCTCCAGCGCAGACTGGATCAGTCCATGGCAAATGGTAGGGCTGTGTTTCCACCCCTGGGGCAGCCGATTCCAAGTATATTGGACTCCCCTCCAAGTGAAAGCAAACTGTGGCCTGCACTGTGCTGCTAGAGGGATGGAGAAAAATGCATTAGCGATATCAATTGTGGCGTACCACTTGGCTGCCTTTGATTCCAGTTCATACTGGAGTTCTAGCATGTCCGGCACTGCAGCACTCAGTGGTGGCGTGACTTCGTTCAGGCCACGATAGTCCACTGTTAGTCTCCACTCACCATTAGACTTTCGCACTGGCCATATGGGACTATTAAAAGGTGAATGAGTCTTGCTGATCACTCCTTGGCTCTCCAGTTGACGAATTAGCTTATGGATGGGACTCAGGGAGTCTCGGTTGGTGCGATATTGCCGCCGGTGCACAGTTGTGGTAGCGATCGGCACTTGCTGTTCTTCAACCCTCAGCAACCCCACAACAGAAGGGTCCTCTGAGAGACCAGGCAAGGTAGACAACTGTTTAATGTCCTCTGTCTCCAAGGCAGCTATGCCAAAAGCCCAGCGGAACCCTTTTGGGTCCTTGAAATATCCTCTTCTAAGATAGTCTATGCCAAGGATGCACGGAGCATCTGGGCCAGTCACAATATGGTGCTTTTGCCACTCATTACCGGTTAGACTCACTTCAGCCTCCAATACAGTTAACTGCTGGGATCCCCCCGTCACACCATAAATACAGATGGGCTCTGGCCCTTTATAGCTTGATGGCATTAGAGTACATTGTGCACCGGTGTCTACCAAAGCCTTATACTTCTGTGCGTCTGACGTGCCAGGCCATCGAATCCACACAGTCCAATAAACTCGATTGTCCCTTTCCTCCCCCTGGCTGGAGGCAGGGCCCCTCTAGTCCTGGTCAGAATCTTCGTTTCTGTGTCTAAAGGACTGCCTGCTGGAAGTTGGAGCAGCAAGCTGTTCAGAGAACTCCTTTTTCCCAATTGTTTTCTTTTGCAATTCACGTACCCGTGCCTCTAGGGTCGCAGTAGATTTTCCATCCCATTTTCTCATGTCCTCTCCATGGTCACGTAGGTAAAACCACAGGGTGGCGCGGTGTATGTGCCCACCATATTGTCTTCCTTGCATAGATGAACGTTTACCCCTAATAGCTGAGACACTGGTTTGTACAGGTGGGGAGGAAAATAATCTCTCTTCAAGTTGGTGGATCTTTTCAGAAAGTTTCTCCAAAGCATTCTCTTTTAGCTGGTGGACACTGGTTCGTTCAGGTGGAGGGGAAGATAAATTCTCTTTAAGTTGGTGGACCTCTTCAGAGAGTTTCTCCACAGCCGAGACACAGGCCTGTAGGGAAGAGGAGAGATTTCCTTCGTACTGCCGGAGTAATTTAGTCACTTCATTCACTGGGGGATTCTCCTCCGCTTTCCAGGCTATTATTGCCAATGAGCTGGCATATGATGATGGTGCACTCCGTACAAACTTCCGCCACATAGGTGGTGTACACCGGACTGCATCTGGATCTGCGGATGTTTGTGCGTCGTCTAGGTCCTTATATATTACTTCCCGTATGGCCAATTCCCTCAGGTACTGAATTCCCTTCTCCATAGTGGTCCATTTGCCTGGTAGACATACAAGTTCTTCCTTGAAGGGATACCTTTCCTGCACAGCTGACAGGAGACGCCTCCAGAGGCTGCGAGATCGTGCTCCATCTCCAATTGCTTTGTCAATGCATGCGTCCCTAGCAAGGGATCCCAGCCGCCTGGCTTCCTTGCCCTCTAATTCCACATAATTGGCTCCCGTGTCCCAGCACCGGAGCAGCCAGGTGACAAGCTGCTCACCTATACAGCGACCAAAATCTTTTCGCACATCTCGTGGCTCACGCTGGTATAGAGTCCGGGTAGTTACTGTTGATTTTTTGACATCCTCATCCTCATCTTCATCCTCCTGCACCTTTGATGGCCCAGCCTCGTCTTCACTATGCCCAGACTTAGCAGAAGACTGTCTGCGTTCTAAACGACCTGAGTCTCTATACCATTTCTTCACCTTGCCTACAGGGGCAACTTGCACTGCTACAGCTCGTTTCTCTGACCCAGCCACAGGGTCTGCCACAGGGGTTGGAATACCCTCTGCGGGGTCAACTTGCACTGCTACAGCTCGTTTCTCTGACCCAGCCACAGGAGTGGGAGTGGCTGCAGGAGCTGGAACTGGAGCGGCTGCAGGAGCTGGAGTGGCTGCGGGAGCTGGAACTGGAGCGGCCGCAGGAGCTGGAACTGGAGCAGCTGCAGGAGCTGGAGCAGCTGCAGGGGCTGGAGCGGCTGCAGGGGCTGGAGCGGCTGCAGGGGCTGGAGCGGCTGCAGGGGCTGGAGCTGGAGCGGCTGCAGGGGCTGGAGCTGGAGCGGCTGCAGGGGCTGGAGTGGCTGCAGGAGCTGGAGCTGTAGCGGCTGCAGGAGCTGGAGCGGCTGCAGGAGCTGGAGCGGCTGCAGGAGCTGGAGCGGCTGCAGGAGCTGGAGCTGGAGCAGCTGCAGGAGCTGGAACTGGAACAGCTGCAGGAGCTGGAGCGGCAGCAGGAGCTGTCACTAGGTTGATAGTAGCATCAATTGCAGCTCGATAGGCACAAGCCAGACCCCAGCACGCTACAGTGATTTGTGTCACTTTGGAACTGCCAGAGTCATGACACCTTTTTTTCAAGCATTCTGCCAGCTTTTTAGGATTTTGCAGTTGTTCAGGGGTGAATGTCCAAAACACTGGAGGTGACCACTGCTCTAGAAACCTGCCCATATCCTCCCACACTCCCTGCCACTCGCAACTATCTCGCCTCAAGACAGATCTCCGGATGAGATTCCTAAGTAGTTGTTTAACCCTCAACAAAACCTGAAGCGCATTCAGGAGACATAACAACAAGAGCAGGCTGGCCTGAGTATCCCAAGGATATTCAACATCTCGGAGAACCACCGTAACTAGCTCAGGGGATAAGAGGGTGGTGGTGAAGGAGAAAGGGAGAGTGAACAGGTAGGGAAACATGTCTTCCCCTGCCCCCTTCACAGAGTGGCTCCCTAACGAAAACAGGCAATAGGTGTAATTGCTAATAGTTTCCGAGTTATGGGTTCCAAAGTACAGAGTCGACGTCAGTGCTGAGTACAAATACCAGGTTAGAGTCGTGACCAGGTATTTCATCATTTCATAAGCCATTGTTACACCGCACAGTACCACAACAATCTTAAAGCAGGGCCCGGAAAGGATAAACAGTGCAACAGGGAGCACATACAGAAAGTAACGCACCATAAAACTCAATTTGGAAAACAGGCACAGCAGACTGGAGATTAAGGCAATCAACATCGTGACTAGCAACTATTAAGCAGGTCCAATACTTATACCAATTTTAGTTTAACACACTCTGGTCAAATTTGTCGATATCTCAACCCTTCGAGCCCCACGTTGGGCGCCAAAAGGGCTGTTGTGGTTTAACCCAGCTGGCAGCTAAACACCACACAGCCGTTTGCTCACCCTCCCCCCTCCCTCTCTGGGATGGGGGAGAGAAACGGGAAAGTGAAGCCGGTGAGTTGAGATAAAGACAGTTTATTAAGACAGGAATATAATAATAACAATAATAATAATAGTGATAATGATAATAGTATTAATAATAATAATGTGTAAGAAACAAGTGATGCACAATGCAATTGCTCACCACCCGCTGACCGATGCCCAGCCTATCCCCGAGCAGCCGGCCCCCCACCCCGGCCAGCCACCCCTATATATTGTTTAGCATGACGTCAGATGGTATGGAATACCCCTTTGGACAGTTTGGGTCAGCTGTCCTGGGTCTGTCCCCTCCCAGCTCCTGCTGCACCCCCAGCCTGCTCGCTGGCAGGACAGAGCGAGAAGCCGAAAAGTCCTTGGCCTGGTGTAAACACTGCTCTGCAACAATTAAAACATCAGCATGTTATCAGCGCTCTTCTCATCCTAATCCAAAACATAGCACCCTACCAGCTACTATGAGGAAAAATTAACTCTGTCCTAACTGGAACCAGGACACCCAGGGACACCATGGGGGTTGGCGGCACCGTGGGTGTCGGGGGCAAACGGCTCTTTCTGCTTCAAGCTGAGACAAGGGTCCAGCCCCTTTTGTCTTGTGGGCAATCAAGCCCTCTGTACTGCATGTGATCAGCTGGGTCACCTACTACCCCTTGTAGGGACTTCGGAAGGGGCTGCTGAGCATCAGAAGGGGCAGGTTGACACCTCCTATCCGTCTCCCTCAGAGACTCCCAGGAGCCCCTCAGGCTGCAAATTTCTCACTTCAGCCCAGCCACCTGCTTGAGGAGTTCCTTGAGCAGGGCACACCTGCACCCATGACAGCCCTCTCTTCCCTCAGGACCCAGGGTGGGCCTCCAGATTCCGGAGCTCCCTGCAGTCACCTGTCTGGACTGCTACTTCCCCTCTCAGGGGATCCACCTGAGTGCCCACATGAACCCAGAGAGGCATCATCTCCTCCGTTTGGGTTGCTGCCTCAGCCTGGCTGCTGCAACAGGTGCTCACCAGGGTGAATTCTAGGTGCAAAGAGGCAGAGTTCCCCGACGAGAGAAGGGGAGGGGAGGGGAGGGGAAGAGAACGGGAGGCAGGAAAGGGAGGAGAGGATCCACCTCGCACTCCTCCCTGCCCCGCGCAAACTGCCTGTGCTAACTACCAAGCCGGTCCTGCTTGCAGCGCTCTCGCATCGCGGCGCTCCTTAGGGACTGCTTTTATAGCGCCAGGGGGTGGGCTGCTATCACCCCTGGCTCCGCCCTCAGCACGTCAGCGCCCGCGGCGGCACAAGCACATCTCCTGCCTGCTCGGGGGGGGGGGGGGGGGGGGGGGCGGGGCGGGGCTGCGGCTCTGACCAAGCGGCTCTGTGCCTCGTTATTGGGGGGGAGGGGATTAGAGGTTGGATCCGTTCGTCTCCCTGCCAGGAGCCCTCGCTGCAGCCGATCCGCGCGAGGTCCTCGTGAAAAAAATAAGGGCCTTGGCAAATTGGGTAAGTATAAAAATGGATGTATTCCAATCATTTTTCCCCAATTTAAATTTCAAGCATTGCAAAAAGAACGTCTTTTCCTGTTGGCCAGTTGCTCCTATTACATTTACAGACTCAGCGCTTTTCCAGAATCAATTTTTGAATTAACACAGAAAGAAGCTGCTGTATCCAACAAAAAAGTCCATGCCTCTCTCTTTGTTCCCTAGGTTCCCGTCATTCCTGCTCTGACTGTTGCAAGTTTATCCTGCAACCTAAGGCAATCTTTTTTTTTTTTTTTTTTTTTCCCCCAATGTCCTTCCTTCTTGCAGTACGCATGCTGGTTCTGTCCTAATGTTCCTCTAAACCCTCCTAAAGTCCTCTCTTTACCTTTCTCAATTCCCCCTTCCCTCCCCCCCTTCTCTCTTTCTGTTCTAGTGCAGCCACTGTTAGCCTTATCTAAGGTGATAGCCGTGGCTATCACCTTAGATAACTTCTGTCCTTCGCGTCTTCCCTATTCCTAAATACTTTACACGCTGCATTCAATAACTTTTCTGGGTTTCCCAAGTCTTGTTCCTCCAATTTCTGTAATTTCTTTCTTATATCAGGGGCCGATTGCCCTAGAAAGAGGCTAGCCAATTGCATCCGTTCGTCTTCCGAAGCTGGGTCCAGATTGGTATATTTTCTCATTGCATTTCAAAGTTGGGCCAAAAATTCCGCAGCGGTCTCTTTCAGACCTTGCTGGATACTATACAGGGTTGAATGATTTATAGCTTTTGGAACCACGTTCTCAATTCCCAATTTAATCTGATTTCGGTATTTACATAACTGTTCATAATTTACGGGGTGATTAGGGTCTCAGTGGGGGTCGGTCAGGGGAACGCAATCATCTACAGTTCCCTGAGTGGTCCCATTGGCAATCTGAGCTTGCACATGAACTCAGGCTGTTTTAAGAATTAGCTGTTTTTCTGTTTCCATCATCTCCCTCAATATTAGATCAATGTTTCCCCAGTCTGGATCCTGATTTTTTTTTTCTTCTCTCTATTAAATCCACCATTGGTTACAATACTTAGTTACGGTCTTACAATTAACGTTTCTTCCATGTGGCCCACCAATGTCCTTCCAATGGGCCAAGATACAACCCAGAGGGGTCTTTTTATTAATAGTACTCAAAGTTCTTCCCATTCTGATGTCTTTTCTCAATCTCTTACACTTCATCCGTCTCTGGCTGTATTCCTCGCGGAATAGCAGAACTGCGGATCGGGACTCCGCACTTGCTTCTCAGCGATGCTGCTTCTCACTCACACAGCACAATCACGCAATCACACAAAGAGGCCTCTTACACTTCTCACTCAAGCAACACAGAATAGCAATCACTACTATAAATAGTGTCACTTATTACAACAAATTTCCCAGCATAAATCATGATCCGTTAAGTGTTTTCCGTTATTCAATGTCAAGAACATGTTCAGAGTCAAAGTGCCAGAAAAAATCCAAAACTAAACAAAGTTAAAACAACGTACCAACGAAATCACACCCAGTAACTAGTAGTACAGCACCCAACGTAGAACGTCTTCTGTGCTTTACAGGTACCTTCCAAAACAACGGTACACCAATCAAACAAAATTCCAAAAAGAATACCTTTGCAAAAGATGGTCCTTGTCTGTCCCCATGGTGAGCCAGCTGAGGCGAGGAGTCCCTCCAAGAATTTTCCGGGGCACGCCTAGAGAGTCCCATGTCTCCGTGGCTCCCGCAGCCGAACAGAGAGTATCCCACCTGGGTCGCCAAACTGACACAGTGCTAACTCAATAACCAAAGTTATTAAGCAGGTATTAAAATGGTCAAAAAATGGAGCACAGGAAGTTCCGCACCAACATGCGAAAGAACTTCTTCATGGTGAAGGTGATGGAGCACTGGAACAGGCTGCCCAGGGAGGTTGTGGAGTCTCCTTCTCTGGAGATATTCAAGGCCCATCTGGACGCCTACCTGGGCAACCTGCTCTAGGGAACCTGCTTTGGCAGGGCGGTTGGACCCAATGATCTCTCGAGGTCCTTCCAACCCCTACAATTCTGTGATTCTGTGATTCTTTATTACGGCACCGGGTGGGTGGGGGATCGCATAACACACACACCAAGGGTTACTGGCAGTGTGCTTATATTAGTGGGATAAATATGTATTCATTTCATTTCCCATAAGTCTCTTGCATATTCATCAGATCTCCAAAGAATCATTAACATAGGTTCCGTCTCTATTCGTACGCATACTGGAGTCCTTGGGTGGTCGTCCAGGGTACTCTGTTGGTCTTTTGCTGAAGGCCAGAAGTCTTCCCCGCTGCTAATCTTCTGGCCTTTCCTGTCTTGGACAGACCTCAGCAGTCAAGCCAGTCCTTGCTGGTTCCATTATGTATGCATACAGTCTTTTACTCCCTTATCTCTGGAGTCGTTAACACGCAATTATGTTAGCTAAAACCTACAGAATCAACATCCTTTATCTTGTTCCTTGTCTCACATTCTTGCTAACATTCTGAGATGTAGAACTTCAGTTTTGTGGTAGGGTGTTCACTGATAACTAATGAATGCATGTTAACTAATATTTTTATAATATAGCTATAATAGGCTGATCTAAAACAGCAATGGTTATACCCAAACAACTGTGGGGAACAAAAATGAATCAGCTCTAAGTAAGAGACTCTAAGTAAGAGACTCTAAGTAAGAGACTGCTAAAAGCAAAGGTTAAAACAGCTACTGAGGAATGTGAACTATGTTGTGAGGAGTTGGTTAAATATTTGTTCTGATAGCAATAGGTATGGATGGTGGGGAGAAATGATTCATTTCAGTTAAGACTGCGTGACTGGAGCTGCTGCTCTTTTGTGTGGTCCTGTTGGAAACCTTAGAGAAGAAGGATTTAAGCAGTTCATGTCTGAACAGATTTTTGAGGTCTCGGAGTGATGAAATATTCTTTTGATGTTTTATTCTTCCTTTGTTCTGGGAACAGGACTTTTACATAAAGAAGAAATACCAGACCTTGCTACTTAGTCTTTTTTTTACTACCTGAAGATGCCTGACCCTACTAGCTTAGTCATATTGATGTTAGGTTTGAATTTTTGTTTCTTGAATGCTTATTTTTCAGAGGATGGAGTTCACTTCTAGTTTTAGTTCATACTGTGAGAAACAAAGTTGTGGTTTTGCAGTAGAATGTGTTTTTGCATTGGAAAATTCCACTAACCTTGCATGTTCAAAAGTGATTGTGTGGCATAGCAGTGGGGAGTATGTTACGCAGATAAGGGGAAGGTCCCACTGTCCCAAAATCAGGAGGATAGCTAAGAAAAACAGGACAAGCAGTGCGAAAGCAGGAAAAACAAACAAACAAAAAAAATGCAGGCCCTCTAGGCTCTAGAGAAGAAAGAAAAATAAAAGGAAAACGAGAAATTAATGGTTGGTCAAATCAAATTGTACATATATGGATGCCCGCCATTGCAATCAAGAATAAAATAGCTTCACAGAAATCCCTGTCTGAGAAAATTATTGAGGTATTTCTCACAATTTGGGGGCTCATCCAGGATCTTGTCGCCTACTGGAGAGTTCTTGCCATCATGGACGGGAAGGTGCACCCCCCTGATTTCAGCAGTCCCGTCGGGGGTGGTGGGTTGTCTCGGGATGGCTGACAAAGAACCAAAACTGTTAAACTGAAGACAGGTTCTCTGAAGGACTAGGGAGAAGGGAGAACAGTAGGTACAGGTACAATTATTGAAAGAGACCCAATAATTCCATGCACTGACCAAGGTAAGGCAAGCTTTAGTGTATTGCCTGGGGGGTTCGGGGAGACTTCTGTGTGGAGTGTGAATGAGACGCACTTTTAGTGCGAAGCGAGTGTGGAGTCCCAATCTGCGGTTCTGTGGTCCTGTGAAGGGTGCGGCCAGAGACAGACGAAGTGAAACATAGAGTGAAAGAGAGTCTCGGGGAATTAGGAGCCTTTAGGTGTATGGTAACCTGGGCACAGTAAATTGTTTGGCAGTGTGACCCACCTCTCTCCTTATCTTAG
Organism: Anser brachyrhynchus; assembly: GCF_964034855.1. Taxonomy (NCBI): domain Eukaryota; kingdom Metazoa; phylum Chordata; class Aves; order Anseriformes; family Anatidae; genus Anser; species Anser brachyrhynchus. The sequence goes on from NC_137704.1 coordinate 12,367,216, forward strand.
ATACAGGCGTGTGGTACCCCTATGGGCGGTGAAGTCCACAGCAGCACATCAGGAAGAGATGGGGAATAAGGGCTCCAAGGAACAGCAGAATGGTGATGGAGACCCCAGAATTGTGCCTAAAGATAGTCCTTTGGGAAGAATGATAAGGAATTGGAAAAAAAAAACCCAAAAACAGGAAAAAAAAACAATTGTAAGATATTTTGTAATTGTCTGGCCTAAAGAGCCAATAAAAGGAACTTCAGTATTCTGAATACGAGTCTGATGAAACTTCAGGCAAAAAATTTATATGTAAACAGTAAGACTCCTTTTTCAGAAAAGGAGTCAAGTTATGCTCCCTATAATCCTAATATTGCACCGGTGGCAGCAGCAGCCACTCCAGGAAGGGAGATAGGGCCTGCAATTAACACTGTCCCTGGAGAAGGAGTGCACTCTAGGCTCTGGCAAGAATTAGAACAACCTAGAAGAGATACTGAGAATTTCGCCTTCCCTGATACTAGCAGTACTAACACTCCTATGTATCCTCTTAGGGAGGTCCCAGTGGGAGAAGGACAAATAGGTTATGTGAACTCCCCCCACCTTCCCAGCAGAGCGGTTAGGAGTTTTAAGAAGGAAATGAACTCTTTAATTGAGGACCCTACAGGACTAGCAGAACAGTCAGATCAGTTTCTAGGGGGTAATTTGTATTCCTGGGGGGTAATGATGTCAATCTTGAGTATGTTATTCCCTGGAGAAGAATGTTCAGGAGGGGAATGATTAGGCGGGCATCTATGTAAGAATGGTAAAGAACCAATGCCCCCCCACCCCTCCAACTGGGAGTAATTCCTATAGAGCAGAAATATCCGCTTATCCAACTGCAATAATAACAACCAGCAAAACAGAAATCATATGAGAGACTTAGGGTCAGAATGAGTGTCCTGGTTCCAGTTAGGACAGAGTTAAGTAGCTCATAGTAGCTGGTAGGGTGCTATGTTTTGGATTAGGATGAGAAGAGCGCTGATAACATGCTGATGTTTTAATTGTTGCAGAGCAGTGTTTACACCAGGCCAAGGACTTTTTGGCTTCTTGCTCTGTCCTGCCAGCGAGCAGGCTGGGGGTGCAGCAGGAGCTGGGAGGGGACAGACCCAGGACAGCTGACCCAAACTGGCCAAAGGGGTATTCCATACCATCTGACGTCATGCTAAACAATATATAGGGGTGGCTGGCCGGGGTGGGGGGGCCGGCTGCTCGGGAATAGGCTGGGCATCGGTCAGCGGGTGGTGAGCAATTGCATTGTGCATCACTTGTTTTCTTACACATTATTATTGTTAATACTATTATCATTATCACTATTATTATTATTATTGTTATTATTATATTCCTGTCTTAATAAACTGTCTTTATCTCAATTCACCGGCTTCACTTTCCCGTTTCTCTCCCCCATCCCAGAGAGGGAGGGGGGAGGGTGAGCGAAAGGCTGTGTGGTGTTTAGCTGCCAGCCGGGTTAAACCACAACAATGAGAAAGTATTCGGGGTACTTACGTATTGCTGACGGGCTGGAGCAGTGAGAAACAAAGAAACAAGCTGAGGGCACCTTCCCCCATCCACACTCTTCCACCTCCCCGCCCTGAGTGGTGCAAGGGGTCCAGAGTGGGGGCTGCAGTCGGTCCATGGTGCTTCATTTCCTTTGCTCCTTCACGGTCACTCTCTCCCCTGCTCTGGCATGGGGGTCCCTCCCACAGAATCACAGAATCACAGAATCATCTAGGTTGGAAGAGACCTCCAAGATCATCTAGTCCAACCTCTGACCTAACACTAACAAGTCCTCCACTAAACCATATCACTAAGCTCTACATCTAAACATCTTTTAAAGACCTCCAGGGATGGTGACTCAACCACTTCCCTGGGCAGCCCATTCCAATGCCTAACAACCCTTTCGGTAAAGAAGTTTTTCCTAATATCCGACCTAAACCTCCCCTGGCACAACTTTAGCCCATTCCCCCTCGTCCTCGTCCCACCAGGCACGTGGGAAAATAGACCAATCCCCACCTCGCTACAGCCTCCTTTAAGGTATGGAGAGTGATAAGGTCGCCCCTGAGCCTCCTCTTCTCCAGGCTGAACAATACCAGCTCCCTCAGCCGATCCTCGTAAGACTTGTTCTCCAGACCCCTCACCAGCTTCGTTGCCCTTCTCTGGACTCGCTCGAGCACGTCCATGTCCTTCTTGTAGTGAGGGGCCCAAAAGTGAACACAGTACTCGAGGTGTGGCCTCACCAGAGCCGAGTATAGGGGGACAATCACTTCCCGTGTCCTGCTGGCCACACTGTTTCTGATACAAGCCAGGATGCTGTTGGCCTTCTTGGCCACCTGAGCACACTGCTGGCTCATATTCAGCTGGCTATCAACCAATACTCCCAGGTCCTTCTCTGTGTGGGAATGGAAATGTTGTTCTTGCAGTGTTACATTGTATAGAAGGAAGGAATGTGGTATTGAAATATGCTTGCAGTGATAAGAAAGCTTAACAGAAAACCTTGTAAAATGCAGACAGCCGGACTCCTTAGAGCAATTAGGTGAAAATCACGGTGTCAAGTCAAATCAGATAAGTGATGAAACATTACCACTTCAAACAGTAAAAAAGTCAAAAGAAGCTTGAAATTTAACAGGCCAGCAACTGAAGGCCAGGCATTGTCTGTGAAGCATCAGATAGATTGTGAACCTGGATTACCCAGTCAATGGGGAAACAGGGGAGGGTCCTGTCATCAAAAAGTATATAAACTGTGTTTTGGAACTAGTGGGTGCGCTCTCCTGCTTGTGGGGCGCCCGCCATTGCAATCGCGAATAAATTACTACTTCACTGAGATCCTCGCCTGAGCCTAAGTTATTGGCTGCGGAGTGTTTCTCACAATTTGGGGGCTCGTCCGGGATCCAGTCACCTACCGGGGAGCCCCACCGCCGCAGCAGCAGGAAGGCATGCCCCGCTGATTTCAGCGGTCCTGTGCATTGACGGTGGCGGTTCTGCGGAGAGCTGACAGAGGGCCCGAGAGTGATTAAAGAGGCAGGATCCGTGAAGTAGTGGGGAAAAGGAAGAAGGTAGGCACTCAGGGTTTTAAGAATTGATCCGGTAACTCTGTGCACAGACCAAGGTAAGAAATATTAAGTATTGCCTCGGGGGTCGGGCGAGACTGTGTGATGTGTGATGTGTGATTGAGACGTACTTTTGTACGAAGCGAGTGTGGAGTCCTGATCCGCGGTTCCGTAGCTCCGCGAGGGGCACGGCCGGAGACGGACGAAGCGTGAGATAAGGGAGAGAAAGGAAGAGTCTCGGGAAATTTGGTGTGCGGTAAGCCTTGCACGGGGTAGTGCTCGGAAGTACACCAGGGAAATTTGGAGTGCGGTAAGCCTTGCACGGGGTAGTGCTCGGAAGTACACCAGGGAAATTTGGTGTGCGGTAATCCTTGCACGGGGTAGTGCTCGGAAGTACACCAGGGAAATTTGGTGTGCGGTAAGCCTTGCACGGGGTAGTGCTCGGAAGTACACCAGGGAAATTTGGTGTGCGGTAAGCCTTGCACGGGGTAGTGCTTGGCAGTACACCAGGGAAATTTGGTGTGCGGTAATCCTTGCACGGGGTAGTGCTCGGAAGTACACCAGGGAAATTTGGTGTGCGGTAAGCCTTGCACGGGGAAGTGCTTGGCAGTACACCAGGGAAATTTGGTGTGCGGTAAGCCTTGCACGGGGTAGTGCTCGGAAGTACACCAGGGAAATTTGGTGTGCGGTAAGCCCTTGCACAGGGAAGTGCTTGGCAATACACCAGGGAAATTTGGTGTGCGGTAATCCTTGCACGGGGTAGTGCTCGGAAGTACACCAGGGAAATTTGGTGTGCGGTAATCCTTGCACGGGGTAGTGCTCGGAAGTACACCAGGGAAATCTGGTGTGCGGTAAGCCTTGCACGGGGTAGTGCTTGGCAGTACACCAGGGAAATTTGGTGTGCGGTAATCCTTGCACGGGGTAGTGCTCGGAAGTACACCAGGGAAATTTGGTGTGCGGTAAGCCTTGCACGGGGTAGTGCTTGGCAGTACACCAGGGAAATTTGGTGTGCGGTAAGCCTTGCACGGGGTAGTGCTTGGCAGTACACCAGGGAAATTTGGTGTGCGGTAAGCCTTGCACGGGGAAGTGCTTGGCAGTACACCAGGGAAATTTGGTGTGCGGTAATCCTTGCACGGGGTAGTGCTCGGAAGTACACCAGGGAAATTTGGTGTGCGGTAAGCCTTGCACGGGGTAGTGCTCGGAAGTACACCAGGGAAATTTGGTGTGCGGTAATCCTTGCACGGGGTAGTGCTCGGAAGTACACCAGGGAATCTGGTAAACTCATAGGTGTGCGGTAGCTCTTGCACGGGGAAATGCTTGGCAGTACACCCCCATTTTCCAGGATAGGAAAAATGGGAAATATGAGTTCCAGGGGACAGGGAGATATCCCTGGGGGAGTGCCTCCCGACTGTCCTTTAGGAAGGATGTTGAGAAATTGGAAGAATAACCCCAAAACTAAGGAAAAAGATAGGAAGAAAATGGTTAAATATTGTGTATCAGTCTGGACGAAAGAACCAATTAAAGGAGCTGCAGTATTTTGGCCAAAACACGGGTCTGACAAAGATTGGGTATGTCAGGCCTTAAATTTTTATGTTAATAACAAATTTCCATTTTCGGAAGAAGAATCGGAGTATGCAGCTTGTTGGATACAAGGAATAAATTTGGTTTTGAGCAAAAATCAGAATAAAGAGGGAAAGAAAAAGGAAGAGACAAGTGATAAATGGGACCTTCTGGATAACTTACCTCCTCCTTATAACCCCCAAGTTGCTGCAGCAGCAGCGGCTGCTGTAGCAGTTCCTCCGAAAGAAGAGACAGGAACTATAGATAACATTAGCTCTGGGAACAGGAGGTACCCCAAACTGGTAAAAGAATTAGAACAAGGTAGAAGAGGTACTGAGAATTTTGCCTTCCCTGATACTAACAGTACTAGCACTAACTGTGTATCCTCTTAAGTGAACTTCCCCCCCTCCTTACCAGCAGAGAGGTTAGGAGTTTCCTAGGACCTAACTTATACTCTTGGGGAGGGGGAATTATGTATATAAATATGTTGTTTACAGGGAAAGAAATGGGAATGATCAGGAGGAGAGCTGCAATACAAAAATGGGAAAGAACTCATCCTCCAGGACCAGGGGTAATACCGGCAGGGCAGAAATAACCACTTGCCGATCCTGGCTGGAAGAATAATAGTGTGCAACACAGAAATCATATGAGAGACTTGGGGTCAGAATGAGAAAGTACTTGGGGATGAATCCTGAGGACCCGGTATCCCAAGGGCTCTTGAAAGTTCATTTTGTGATTGAAGCCTGGCAAGATGCACAGAAGATGCTCCAGAAGGTGGGGGGGATGTAGTGAACAGTCACTGGGGGGCCCTCCTGTGGGAGGCCCTGAAGGTGTGTGTCAAGAGGGGAGATGAGAAGGAAAAGCAGAGAGTGAAACTAATGGTATTGACAGTGTAGCAGGTAGTGAGGCAGAGGGTTGGAGAAAGAGGAAGAAAATCTTCAGGGGGAGTCAGGGCCAGGATGGAAAAGAGGGGAAGAGAGATGAAGGAATGGCAGGCAAGGAAAGCTACCCGTGTTGTGGCCTGAATCTTAGCAGGGACAGGCTTTGATAGGATGTTTTAAGTGTGGGCAGGCTGGCCACTTCAGGTAGGAATATCCGGAGTGGAAGAAGGAGGAGAGAAGGAAAATGGGATGAGGGAGAAAGGTATGGAATTAAGTTGGCTAATGACTGAGACTTTGGAGAAAGTACAGGCTGGAGAAAGATAAGAAGAAGTGTTAAAAAGGGTTATTAAAGGTGTTAAAGGTGTGGTATGTATTGTTTGACAGAGCTGTTTTTTTTGAATGAGTTGGGAAAGTTGAATGAGCAGGGAAAGAGGATGTAGGCACTATCTAAGTAACAGTCTAGAAGTTTTGGTATATTTGCTGTGGTGTTTGGTCAGTTTCCCAAGTATCGAGAAGGGGCGGGGGCGGGGGGGGGGGGGCAGCATGCTCCACCAGGGGCCTCTCCACAGGCCGCAGGGGGCTTCGGCTCCGGCGCCTGGAGCGCCTCCACCCCCTCCTTCTGTGCTGACTTTGGTGTCTGCGGGGAGGTTTCTCGCTCCTTGCTCTCCCAGCTGCTGTTGAGCAGCAGGTTTTTGTTTGTTTGTTTGTTTGTTTTCGTGGATGTGCTCTCACAGAGGCACGGACTGTGTTGCTCATGGCTTGGCTCTGGGCAGTGGTGGGCCCCTCTGGGGCCGGATGAAATTGTCCCTTATCTGCTACGGGGTGGTTTCTGGATTCTCCTCGATTCTCCCGAACCTTGCCATCAAACACAATACACAGGGGCAGCTAGGTCATTACTGGCCTGTAAAGTATCAGGGATTAAATTAACTAATGAAACCCTAACAAAATTAAATTAACTAATTAAATTAACTAATGAAACCCTAACAAGTGATGGGGGTAGAAGGGGCTGGGATAACAGTGCCACCTTTGGGGGATACCAAGCTGAGACTAGGGGATAAAATGATCTCTGGGCAATTATTGTATGTGCCCAAGGCAGGGACTAACTTGTTGGGAAGGGATTTGATGATGAAATTGGGCATTCAAATAGTAAATTGTTAGACTGGAATAACAGTGGTATTAATGGAGTGCTCTCAGGCCCTGAGAGCAAAGATATATTCACCTCTGACTGGAAAGACTCTGAAGTGGGGGCGGAAGCAACAATACATATGGACAGTTTTACCTCAGGGGTTTACAGGGCCTCCGATTAATTTGGGCAAAGTTCTAGAACAGATTTTGGAGCAATTCCAACCTCCCAAGGAGGAATTTCTGTTACAAAATGTGTATGATCGTTTATTGTCAGGACAGGAGAAAACAGTTGTGAAGGAAGCTACTAACAAGCTATTCAACTTTCTGGGAAAGCAGGGCTTGGGAGTATTGAAAAATAAATTACAATACGTAGAAAGAGAAGTCAGGTATTTAAGGCATCTAATGTCTGAGGGAAAACTGAGAATAAATCCAGAGAGGATTCAGGGAATTGTTGAAAACTAAGAAAGAACTAAAAAGTTTTTAAGAGAGATTTCTTTAAGGAATCAGGAGCCACGAAGCCTGAGGGAAAATGGATACTCCCTGATGGGAGAGAAATGCTGAATAAAGCACCAATGAGGCAAATATGATGTTTTACATCAAGAGAGTCATTGGGAGATGCAAGCAATGTGTGATGTTGTGCTAAGAAAGTATGTCTGTGTAGGAATACACACTTTAGTGAAGCAAATATGCAGAGGATGTACCATATGTCAAAAGGCAAATAAAAAGGTCATTTGTAACTAACCTAGAGGGGGATGGGAGCCAGGGATTCGACCTTTACAAAGTATACAGGTAGACTTTACTGAGTTACGTAAAGGAGGGAGATTTAAGTACTTGTTTGTCCTAATTGACCACGTGACTGGATGGGTGTAAGCTTTCCCCTCTGTATCTGCCACTGCAAACACGGTGGCTAAGGTATCACTGGAGCAAATAGTCCCTAGATATGGGATAGCTGAAAACATTGATTCAGATCAAGGAAATAATTTCACTTCACAAGTACTGCAAGGGTTAATGCAGGCCTTAGAGATTGAGTGGGATTTTCACACCCCCTGGCATCCCTCCTCTTCTGGGAAGGTGGAGCGAATGAACCAGACATTAAAGAAGCAATTAACTAAATTAGTGTTAGAAACCCAACTTCCTTGGGTAAATGCTTACCTTTAGCACTCCTCCAGGTTCAAACAGCACCAAGAAAGGATATAGGAATATCACCATATGAGATGCTGTTCGGATTACCCTATCTGGGCAGAAGGGATGAGATACCACAATTCGAAACAAGAGAGTTTTCTTAAGAACTGTATTCTGGGGTTGTCCTCTTCTTTGTCATTTCTCAGGACCCGTGGGAAATTGGGTCCTGATTCAGACCTGGAAAGGATCAACTCCGGCCCGAATGGGAAGGACACTTCCAAGTACTACTAACCACTGAAACAGCCATAGGAACTGCAGAAAAAGGTTGGACTCACTATACTCAAGTGAAGGCATCCGTCGACCCTAGTACCTGGGAAGCTGTTCCTACAGAAGACTTGTTGGAAGCTGAAATCGAAGAGAAAAATCTCATAGTGGACTCTGAGCAGGATAAGAGCTTGCAATTGTAAACTAACCTTTTATTTTCACAGGTAACTAATGAGTGTGACTTGTGCTTGAGAGAAAGGACTGGCCTATAGTGAACTGAAGTGTTCCCAAGGGGGGTTTGTTATGGTAGTAGTGTATATCTTATTCTTTGTATTGATAATTATTTGGAAACCTAAGGTTTAAAAATAATGACAGGGAAAAATCAATTATTAATTTTGTTTTTAGTGATTGTAGGCCTCAGAGAAAGTCTTGGTCAATTGGCAACTTGGAAAAGGCATGACCAGATAATAGTAAGATGGGATACCCCATAAAAATATGGGTGAATGTGACAGAGGGTTATGTACCGCAATCTGTCATGTTTGATGCTTGTGAGGTGTTAGCTTGTGGAGATTTAAATGCCCAACGACAATTGAGCAGAGGGAACAAATAACTGGTAGAGACCCAACAGCCAGATTGAGAATAGCTGTATGGAAACGATCCTCTATTGCCATCAGAGAAAGGGAGAAACTCAAGGAGAAAACAGGAGAGAAAACAGGAGGCCCTCTTTGAAATGCGGCAGTTCAAACATTTGAGATTGAAACAGGGTATGGGGATGTGAATGCCTGGATAGAATGGGTCAAATATACTGTCCAGAGTCTCAACCATAGCAATTGCTATGCTTGTGCCTCGGGATGACTGATTGCCCAGATAGTGCCCTGCCCATTGGGGTGGACCAAGGATTCCCAGGGAATGCGATGTATGATTGCATTGTACCAAGAAAAGACTGCCTGGGGAAATGAGGCCTGTAAGTCTCTCTCTTTGCTATTCCCTTCCTCGCATGATAGCAATATCAGGGTTCCCCCTGTATTCTCTACAGCTATAGGTAACCATACAGCTTGCCTCTCACGGCAGGGTGTGAGTGCTACCCGGCATCTGGGAGAATTTGCCTTGTGCACGAGGACCTTGAATGCTACCGAGGACTTGATGGGAAACTATTCAAGACTTGAGATCCCTAGGGCAGATCTCTGGTGGTACTGTGGAGGGAAGATCTTACGGTCCACCCTACCATCTAACTGGGGAGGCACTTGTGCACTTGTTCAATTAGCTATACCCTTCACCCTGGCATTTGAAAGCGAAACATCACAAATACCCAGAAGAAGTAAAAGAGGCTTAGGAATATCATTTGATGATAGAGTATACATAGATTCTATAGGGGTGCCTAGAGGAGTTCCTGATGAACAGGAAGCCAGGAATCAAATTGCTGCAGGGTTTGAGTCACTGTTCTGGTGGGTAACAATTAATAAAAATGTGGATTGGATTAATTATATCTATTATAATCAGCAGAGATTCATAAACTATACAAGAGATGCGATAAGAGGAATCGCTGAACAACTAGATGCCACCAGCAAAATGGCTTGGGAAAACAGAATAGCATTAGATACGATTCTTGCGGAGAAAGGTGGTGTGTGCGTGATGCTGGGCAACCGTTGTTGTACTTTTATCCCTAACAATACTGCCCTGGATGGCACAGTAACTAGAGCATTGCAAGGGCTTACCACCCTTGCCAATGAATTGGCAGAAAACTCAGGAACAGACACTTCCATCACAGGATGGTTGGAATCTTGGTTTGGTAAATGGAAAGGAATGGTAGTGTCCATATTTACATCCTTGATTGTAGTAGCAGGAGTTTTGACAGCCATTGGTTGTTGCATTATCCCCTGTGTAAGGGGACTTGTCCAACGGTTAATTGAAACTGCACTTTCGAAACAAATGACCATGGATCCACCACCCTACTCAGATAAGATGATGATATTAGAGGAAATGGAAAGCAAAGAAAGTGAAGAAGAGGAAGACATCTACCAAATTACACCTTAGAGCAAAATTTTGCAAAAATCAACAAATTATAAAAAGAGAAAAGGGGGGAATTGTGGGAATGGAAATGTTGTTTTTGCAGTGTTACATTGTATAGAAGGAAGGAATGTGGTATTGAAATATGCTTGCAGTGATAAGAAAGCTTAACAGAAAACCTTGTAAAATGCAGACAGCCGGACTCCTTAGAGCAATTAGGTGAAAATCACGGTGTCAAGTCAAATCAGATAAGTGATGAAACATTACCACTTCAAACAGTAAAAAAGTCAAAAGAAGCTTGAAATTTAACAGGCCAGCAACTGAAGGCCAGGCATTGTCTGTGAAGCATCAGATAGATTGTGAACCTGGATTACCCAGTCAATGGGGAAACAGGGGAGGGTCCTGTCATCAAAAAGTATATAAACTGTGTTTTGGAACTAGTGGGTGCGCTCTCCTGCTTGTGGGGCGCCCGCCATTGCAATCGCGAATAAATTACTACTTCACTGAGATCCTCGCCTGAGCCTAAGTTATTGGCTACGGAGTGTTTCTCACATCTGCCAGGCAGCTTTCCAGCCACTCATCTCCCAGCCTGTAGCGCTGCTTGGGGTTGTTGTGCCCCAGGTGCAGGACCCGGCACTTGGCCTTGTTGAACTTCATACAGATAGCCTCAGCCCATCGGTCCAGCCTATCCAGATCCTCCTGCAGAGCCTTCCTACCCTCGAGCAGATTGACACTCGTGCCTAATTTGGTGTCATCTGCAAACTTGCTGACAGTGCACTCGATCCCCTCATCCAGATGATCGATAAAGATATTGAAGAGAACTGGTGTGGGAGTGTGGCCATGGGGGTCAACAAGCCCCATGGTTGGTGATAACATCGGACTCTTAACGATGAGGCCATCAGGAATGTAAAGAGTTTTGAGGGAGCAAAGAAGGGTGATTCAGGAGATGCCATGCCGTCTAGGGTTGCTTGTTCTCCAGCCGTTAAAGCATGGAAGTTGCTGGGTGTTTGCTGTTGCCGGGCAAAGTTGTTGACCAATGAAGAGGTAGTGGAAAAGTACTGCTGTGGGGCGAATGGTATAAGAAGGGAGCCTGTCCTGAATAAGGGATAGAATGAAGTTGTGCCCTCACTCTGAGAGATGAAGTTACGCCCTCAGTAAGAGAGAGTTGAAGTTATGTCATCAATAAAGTAGTAGCAGTTACTGATCCTGAAAGAACCCTGGTGTCCGTGTGGTCATTTCGCCACAAACTGGCCCTAATACTGAGCCCTGGGGGACTCCACTAGTGACCGGCCTCCAACTGGATTTAACTCCATTCACCAGGACTCTTTGGGCCCGGCTATCCAGCCAGTTTTTAACCCAGCGAAGCGTATGCCGGTCCAAGCCATGAGCAGCCAGTTTCTTCAGGAGAATGTTGTGGGAAACGGTGTCAAAAGCCTTACTGAAATCAAGGTAAACCACATCCACAGCCTTTCCCTCATCCACTAAGCGCGTCACTTTGTCATAGAAGGAGATCAGGTTCGTCAAGCAGGACCTGCCTTTCATAAACCCATGCTGACTGGGCCTGATCGCCTGGTTGCCCTGCAAGTGCCGCATGATGACACTCAGTCTGCTCCATGAGCTTCCCTGGCACTGAGGTCAAACTAACAGGCCTATAGTTTCCCGGGTCTACCCTCCGGCCCTTCTTGTAGATGGGCGTCACGTTTGCTAGCCGCCAGTCGACTGGGACCTCCCCTGATAGCCAGGACTGCTGATAAATGATGGAAAGCGGCTTGGTCGGCTCTTCCGCCAGTTCTCTCAGTACCCTCGGGTGGATCCCATCCGGCCCCATCAACTTGCGTACATCTAAGTGCTGTAGCAGGTCGCCAACCACTTCCTCGTGGATTATGAGGGCCACATGCTGCTCCCCATCCCCTTTCACCAGCTCAGGGTACTGGGTATCCAGAGAACAACTGGTCTTGACGCTAAAGCCTGAGGCAAAGGCGGCATTAAGCACCTCAGCCTTTTCCTCATCTCTTGTCACTAAGTTTCACCCCGCATCCAGTAAAGGACGGAAATTCTCCTTAGTCCTCCGTTTCGTGTTTATGTATTTATAAAACCATTTTCTTTTATCTTTAACAGCAGTAGCCAGATTGAGCTCCAGATGAGCTTTGGCCTTTCTAATTTTGTCCCTGCACAGCCTTACAACATCTTTATAGTCCTCCTGAGTGGCCCGCCCTCTTTTCCAAAGGTCATAAACCCTCTTTTTTTTCCTATGCTCTAGCCACAGCTCTCTGTTCAGCCAGGTCGGTCTTCTTCTGCGTCAGCTCATCTTTGGGCACGTGGGGGGGGACAGACCGCTCCTGAGCCTTTAAGATTTCCTCCTTGAAGAGTGCCCAGCCTTCCTGGACTCCTCTGCCCTTCAGAACTACCTCCCAAGGGACTCTGCCAACCAGTGTCCTGAACAGCTCAGTCTGCCCTCTGCAAGTCCAAGACAGCAGTTTTACTGTTCCCCCTCCTGACTTCGCCAAGAATAGAGAACTATACCATTTCGTGGTCACTCTGCCCAAGACAGCTCCTGACAACCACATCTCTCACCAGTCCGTCACTGTTTGTGAACAGAAGGTCTAGCGGGGCACCTCCCCCAGTAGGCTCACTAACCAGCTGAATCAGGAAACTATCTTCCACGCTCTCCAGAAACCTCCTAGACTGCTTCCTCTAAGCTGTATTGTATTTCCAGGATACGTCTGGGAAGTTGAAGTCCCCCACAAGAACAAGTGCTGACGATTTCACAACTTCTGCCAGCTTCCTGTAGAACTCTTCATCCGTCTCCACATCCTGGTTTGGTGGTCTATAACAGCCCCCCACCAGGATGCCTGCCTTGTTGGCCTTCCCACTGATCCTAACCCATAGGGACTCAACCTTATCATTCCCAGCCTGGAGTTCCACAACATCAACATCAAAAGATTCTCTAATGTAGAGAGCCACACCACCACCCCTTCTGTGCTGCCTGTCCCTTCTGAAGAGCCTATAGCCAGTCATTGCAGCACTCCAGTCATGGGAGTGGTCCCACCACGTTTCCGTGATGGCAACCAAGTCATAGCTTGCCTGCTGCACGATGGCTTCCAGCTCCTCTTGTTTGTTGCCCATGCTGCGTGCATTAGTGTAGATGCACTTCAGTTGGGCCATTGCCCTCTCCACCGGCCCTGACTTTGTTCCCCCTGGCACACCTCTAACGAGCCTTATTTCATCCCCGTCCCCCTTCTTACCTAGTTTAAAGCCCTGCCAATGAGCCCTGCCAGCTCCTGGGCTAGGATCCGTTTTCCCCTTAGATAGGTGGGACCCACCTGCAGTTATCAGGCCGGGTGCCGAGTAAATCTCCCCGTGGTCAAAAAAAACAAAACTTCTGTGTTGGCACCAGCCTCTGAGCCACGTGTTTATCAGGTGAGCTTTCCGTGTCCTCTCTGTACCCCTCCCTGCCACTGTAGGGATGGAGGAAAACACCACCTGTACTCCCGCTCCATCTACTAACTGCCCCAGTCCCCTAAAGTCCCGTTTGATAGCCTTCAGGTGGGGGTGCCACCCTTGCTGGGCTGGTCCTGTGTTGGTTTCTCCATAGGCAGCGGTTCTTTGGTAGCTGCTCCATGTGTGGGTCTGTGCTGTAGGATCCGTTGGGAGCGGGTTGCACCATCTTGGGACCTGCATGGGCAGCAGATCCCCCCCCGATCACCTGCTCCTGCATTGGCTTCTCTCCACGGGCTGCACTGTGGAGTTCTGCTCTGCCATGGTACACCATGGGCTGCGAGGGGGGACAACAACCTGCTCCATCATGGCCCTCTCCACGGGCTTTGGCTCCAGCACCTGGAGCACCTTCTCCTTCTCCTTCTTCACTGACCTTGGTGTCTGCAAGGGTATTTCTCACTCCTCACTCTCCCAGCTGCTGTTGTGCAGCAGTGTTTCGTTTTGGTTTTGTTTTCTTCCAGCTGAAACTGGCCCTTTTCTGACGTGGGAGCTTTTGTATTCTTCTCACAGAGGCCACCACTACAGCCCCCCACTACCAGAACCTTGCCATGTGAACCCAATACACTAGGGCAGCTAGGTCATCGTTGCCCTGCAAAGTATCAGGGCTTAAATTAACTAATGAAACTCTAAAAGGTAAAGGGGGTAGAAGGGACTGGGATAACAGTGCCACATTCTGGGGACACCAAGCTGAGACTAGGGGATAAAATGATCAATGGGCAATTATTGTATGTACCTGAGTGTGGGAGAAGAATTCGCAGGGAGCTTTGTGCTGTTTTGTGGGAAAGGAATTCGCAGGTGGCTTCATGCTGTTTCACACGTCCCTGAGTTAATGAGGAAAACAGCGGTAGAACCAAAAACTTGAGCAAGGACGAGATAAAGTAAATTGGCTACAGTGTTAAAGATGAGCTTTGGGCAGTAGCCAATTGCTGGCTGGCTCGAGGCGCGTCTGAGGGTCTCTAACCAATTGTAAGACAGATTCGGGTGCATGGACAGCGTGTGGGGCTACGGGAAAAGTATATGTAGTGGTGAAAAATGGCAATAAAGGTCCTGCTGTTGAAGAGCCATCAGCTGTCCGTGTCGTGCTTGCCTTCAATTGGTGACCCCGACATGATCAGGAAGGAGCAGCGCTGTACGAGAGTCTGAACGGAACCCAGCCAAACGGATCAAGCTCGCAGCTGGACTGCAGCTTCGACCCTGGGACATCACCTGGAGGACAGGTGAGCGTCTGGGCATTAATCATGGGAGCTAGCCTTTCGGCAGAGGAAGAGGCTATAGTGAAATTACTAAAGCAACTCCTAATAGACAGGGGAGTAAAATATGATCCGTTTAAGATAAAGCTATTATTGAAAATTTTGCAAAAACAAGGGTTCCCCTCAATGGCTTCTACAGTATTTGATGTAAAAACTTGGGACCAAGCGGGGGAAAAAATATGGGAAGCAGCATCCAGTGGGGATACTAATGCTGCTGAGGTGATGACTACGTGGTGGCTGGTGACAGAGACTTTAAGATCGTGGCAGGCAGAAAAGGAAGTACAGAATGCCGCTGCCCAGGCAATAACAGCAGCCGAACCGAGATCAGAGCCTGCAAGGTCACCAGAGCACTGCAATTTGATAGACCTGGGGGATGACAAGGAAGAGGGCCGCGGACCGCCGCCGCAGAGCCCCTCCCCGCTGCCGCCGCAGAACCCCTCCCCGCTGACCCCCTCGGCTCCCGCCTTGCTTGCCCCTGATAATGCCTCTCTGGGAGCCCGAGCTTTCGACCCGCGGGAACGATGGGAGCTGGTGCGCCGAGAAGTGCTAAAAGACGGGGACCCGGTGGGAATGGCTTTCCCGGTGCAGGTGCGACCCAACGGTCCAAATGAATATAATGCCTTCCAATGGGATCTAATTAAGGAATTGAGAAAGACTGTGACTACATATGGATTACATGCACCATTTACTCAGTCATTGTTAGAAAACGTTATGACTGGTCACTTGCTGGTGCCGTACGATTGCCGTCAGATAGCCGCGATGATTTTAACGCCAACACAAAAATTACTGTGGGAGCAAAAATGGAAAGAAGCGTGCGAATTGGCCGCCCTGCGTAACCTGGACCGGCAGCCCGGCGACCCCCTCCGGGGAGCCGGGATCCCACAGTTGATGGGGACTGAGCCGTTATTTGATCCGAGATTGCAGGCTAGGCTCAACGATGCCATCTTGCGGCAGTCCGCGTCTCTGGCCTTCCAGGCTATGTTGAAGTTGCCTGAAGTTGGAAAAGTCCAGCCATCATTTACCAGCATTAGGCAACAAATTACCGAGCCTTATATGCAATTCATTGATAGATTGCGAGACGCTTTGGACAAACAAATTGACAACCGCGAGGCCAAAGAGGTCCTTATACTAAAACTGGCAGTGCAAAATGCAAACACAGACTGTAAGAAAATACTCCAAGCCCTGCCTGCTAATACTACACTGGTACAAATGATAGAGGCTTGCAATCGAGTCGGATCCATAGAACATCACACTGCCGCTTTGGCCGGAGCTTTTGCTGCTGCGCTTAAAACCGGGCGAAAACGGTGTTTTCGCTGTCGAGCCACGGGGCATTTTGCCACCGAATGCCCACAGCGAGGAGCGGGGGGGGGAACGCGGTAACTCTGCCCCTCCCACTGTTTGCCCACGGTGCGGCACGGGATGGCACTGGGCTAGCCAGTGCCGTTCGACGCATAATGCAGAGGGACAACCTTTACAACCGCGGCAGGGAAACAGGAAGCAGAGCGCGGGGCGGGGCCGCGCGATGACACAAGTGCCCCGGCCCTCCTTCGTGGGCGGGCCGTCCTCGCGGAAGTCACCGCCCTGGGCGATGATGACTACCGGGCTGCGACCGCAGCCGCCCACTGCTCCAGCGATCCCGTCCACTACGTCACCGTGGATTCCCTCACAGCCAGAACCTGAGGAAGCGCCGGATTAGATGTTTCCACAGTAACGAGCTGCACCCTTTGGGACACTCGGGTCCGCAAAATACCTCTAAACGTAAAGGGACCAATAGGGAAGGGATGCAGCCCCCTCTTGCTAGGGCGGTCTAGCACCCCACTAACGGGTCTTTTTGTACTGCCTGGAGTAATCGATGCTGAATATGAAGGAATAATACAAGCAATGGCATGGACTCCTTTGACTTGCGGAAAACGGACTCCACAATCAGTAAGATTGTGAAGTAGGTATGTTTATTCAGCGCTGGGCAGCACGGGGGGTAGTCCCGCCAAAGTCGTGCGTGCCTGACGCGGCAACTTGCCTTGGTTATATGCAGTAAAGAGTTACATATGCATGAAGTTTCACAATACGCCTATACATACTCATAACCTGTCCCTGCTTCGTATTAAAATTAGTTCCAAGGAGTCATTTCCATAAACTCCTCCCACCTGCGCTTGCGCAGTGTATTCTGGTGGTGGTCGTCGGGGGTCGTGGGGATGAAGATTGATGACTCTTCCTCATCACCGCTAGTTGACCTCTTGTCTCTGCGCAGACTCAGTTGCTTCTTGGATCTTGTCCATCCACAGGACCAGTTTCTACCAGTTTCTTAAGATAGGCTCACACTCTTATTAAGAGACTGACCTTGGTAAAGGGGCCCAAGGCTTCTTGCTTTAATTAATTTGCACAAGCACCATAGTTAGTAAAGACACTAAGTAGGATCCTAGTTTCATGCCGTCAGCACTCTATCTCTACTTGATAAGATTCCCCTAACTCCCTCTCTCAGTCCCCCCTTTTCTAAAAAGTTAGTAAATTCTTTTACTATTTCTAGGTTCAATATAGTGTTTCTCTATCTAACACTCCTTCAAAGTATCTGTTAGACTCCAGTTTCCGTCTGAGTTGGTTCTTTTTCTACTCGCTGTAGGAGTTTCCCGTACTCTTAAAACACCATAAGATACATCGGATCACTACACAAAGAACCATGAACAAAACCACGACCACGATTACTGTGATAAACAACTGTTTCAACCAGGTTAGGTTTGGCAACCAGGAAGTCAATTTTTCTACCAAGTCTGTAAATCCCCAGGACGTGTCATCCTGAGCTACTGCATGCAAAATTTTATTCCTTTCCCAAATCTTCTCCAGGTCGGTCTCAATCTGTTTTTGTTTGTTAACATATACACAGCAAGTTTGGTTTATGATTGTACACAGTCCTCCCTCCTTGGCTAAAAGCATATCTAATCCCATCCTATTCTGAAGTACTACTTTGTGTAGGGAGGAAATTTCTTCCTGTAATGCCGAAAGAACATCAGCTGTGGTATTTTCAATAATTTCTAATGTGGCTGAGATATTATAGGTTTTTCTATTTCACTTATTCCCAGGGATGGAATCAACCACCTTACAAAACTATGGAATCCCGTGGGTCTCATCACGAGGGGGTTATTCGGAACAGTACGTGTTTGTCTCCATAAGGTCCGGACTATTCCCGGAGGTGGTTTAGTGAATATACCCCCTCGAGGGCTAAGATAGCCCCCAATACAATGACCCTTCCAATTTAAGGGTAAGCTTTTCCTAGCACGCCCATCTCCACATAGGCAATAGAATCCTTTTTGTAGCTTGCAAATTTGCATGAGAGAATTGAGGCTGTGAGATCCTGAGTTCGTATCCTTTTTATCAGCACATATTGTGACACCTACACCATAATCTCTAATTTTAGTAAGATTAAAAGTTCCTACATATTCTGCCATACTACAGTTGTCAGGTTCCTGGGCTAAATAACTAAGTGGACCTATACCTATGCATGAGGTTTTATCATTTAAGCATCTCGTGTATACGTTAACATTTTCGTGTGGGAGTAGTTCAAATCTCTCCCCTAGATGTTCACGATCATCCTTGCCAAATGGACATGTTCCATTTCTTGGGTACGCAAAGGTCAATGTCCAATTCATACTGCGTATGCCCCATACGGGGAATTCTAGGTTGCCTCTAGGCAGCACTGTGCACACCCAACAGTCAGAAAGGTTGAAACTATCACTCACTGCCTGGGTGAGTTTCACATAGGTATTGTGCACCCACTGTTCAGTTTCCTTGACCAATGATACCATTAAGACTGTGAGAAATGTAACCTTCCAGGTTGCACCTGAGTAACCTTCCATGGGGTCTTGGGTGCCTTTTTCACTCTGGTGTGATAGATCCAGGCATTCTGCTCCTTGATTCTTGTCGCTGTGACCTGGAACAGTCCTTCCCGCTGTGGTTTCAAGGTCTTCTCTGCAAGAGACTTTACATACACATAATCTCCAGGTTGTATATTGTGCACTGGTCCATCTAACCCTCTACCCCAAGTCCCACTCACATGCTGTCCAATTTCATCGAGCTGTTTACCTAAGGCCACCATATAGGAGGTCATAATTTCATCCCCAGCTTGCATGGATATCCCTCTTTGTATTCCATAGAGTCATCCATATAAGATTTCAAAGGGGCTTAACCCTTCCTTTGCCCTTGGTATACGCAAAAGGGCTAAAGGAAGAGACTGAGGCCAGACCAAATTTGCATCTTCTCCCAGTTTCACAATTTGCTGTTTGATTAAGTGGTTCATTTTTCTACTTGGCCACTCGACTGAGGGCGATATGAAGTTGCCAGTCTGTACCCAAATGGCGGCTAATTTCTTGTACCACTCTTGAGATAAAGTGTGGTCCCCTGTCAGAGGATATAGTTGCTGGAACTCCAAAATGTGGTATTATTTCTTGTATCTTAATTACCTCCCGAGCCTTGGCTGTTCTAGTTGGGAATGCTTCTGGCCATCCTGAAAAGGTGTCAGTTAATACCGATAAATACTGATACCCCCCTTTTCTTGGGAGTTCAAAAAAATAATTTGCCACTGTTTGGAGCTTGATTACTTTTATACCTGTCTAACAATGGTATACAAATTAGGCCCTATCCATTTTCTATTTAAAAACTCTTATACTACTTCAGCTCCCCAGCATGTTTTATTATGTTCTACAATTACCATTCAATTTAATATGATATCACAATTCACCCATCATTTATTTACATTAAACCTGCAGGTAACATTTTCCATTTACATCTTAGAATATTATACTTCATTTTCTGAAGCTTTTGTTAATGCCTGATTTTCTGTTCTTGGTACTAGTGCCAAAATTTGACTCTCAGGGGCCCGTTCTGCCACCCCTTTGGCTCCTGCATCAGCCAATCTATTTCCCTCTTCAATATCAGTATCCCCTAGTTGATGTCCTTTAATGTCAACTTTAGTAGGCAGGTATACTGCTTGGAGTAATTTCAGTATCTCTTCTGCATGTTTAATTGAGGAAGATAAAAGTCCTCTCTCTCCTTCCAAATTGCCCTGTGTGCATGCACCACACCAAAGGCATATTTCAAATCTGTCCAAATGTTTGCCAGCTCAAAAGCTCTTATCAAGGCGATGATTTCTGCCTTTTGGGCTGATGTTTGTTACCGCATATCCTGTGAGGCGAAGTCCGTGGCGGACGAAGCTGCTGCCATCTGTATACCAATCCTCCGCATCTTCTAGGGGTGTATCCTTTAGGTCTGGTTAGCTGGAGTATACAGTGTCCATGGTCTTGATGCAATCATGAATGGGTAATCTGGAAACTCTGTTACTAAGGAAAGAGGCTGGGTTCACAGTATTAGTGCCAAAAAACATTTAGTAAACTAATAGTCCATTATACACATTCCTTTTCTTCTTCATACTGCAACAGTGTCCCCTTTTCCCGAAGGGGACTTTCAAGCTTCAAGATCACAGGCTAGTTGTTTCCCGAATATGGTGGGGCTATTCTTGAACCCCTGTGGTTCTTTCTTTCTTTCTAGGCTCACACTCTTATTAAGAGACTGACCTTGGTAAAGGGGCCCAAGGCTTCTTGCTTTAATTAATTTGCACAAGCACCATAGTTAGTAAAGACACTAAGTAGGATCCTAGTTTCATGCCGTCAGCACTCTATCTCTACTTGATAAGATTCCCCTAACTCCCTCTCTCAGTCCCCCCTTTTCTAAAAAGTTAGTAAATTCTCTAAAAGTTAGTAAATTATTATATTCTCCTAACTCCCTCTCTCACCTTCTCCTGCAATGCTCATACCCAAGGGGACTAGAATTGCACAGTTAATACTATTTAAAGCCATAGTTCCACAAGCAGAGACGCGTGACTGACACGACGCGGGGTTTGGATCGGTGGGACTCCCATCAGTTTTTTGGGCCTCGGCCATCACCATTAAGAGACCTACACTGACCCTAACACTTCATCACCCAAAGGCCAACCCCTCAAGTGCACAAATAACCGTATTAATGGATACCGGGGCAGATGTCACAGTAATTGCTCTTCAGGATTGGCCCAAAGGTTGGCCGTTAGATTCCACCACAAAAGGCCTTGTGGGAGTTGGTGGTGTCTCCGATACTTTTCAGAGC
This sequence comes from Anser brachyrhynchus, assembly GCF_964034855.1. NCBI lineage: Eukaryota > Metazoa > Chordata > Aves > Anseriformes > Anatidae > Anser > Anser brachyrhynchus. The sequence continues at coordinate 12,388,108 of NC_137704.1, forward strand.
CGGTATATGCTTACCATTAAGACTCATGAAGGCTCACTCTATAACATCCGGCCATATGCTGCCCTCATACCTGTCAGTCTCCTGGGGAGGGATGTGATGGGACAGGGTGAGTTCACTCTGAGCTTTCCGGAAAATTTTCAATAGCGGCCATTGACGAGCGACCGCGCATGAGACTCACCTGGAGAACTGATACTCCAGTGTGGGTGAATCAATGGCCGCTTCCTGCGGAAAAGGTCGCTGCTCTCCAAGAACTTGTCCAAGAACAGTTACAATTGGGACACATTACCCCCACAACCAGCCCCTGGAATTCATCTGTGTTTGTTATTAAAAAGAAAAGCAGGAAATGGCGATTACTTCACGATTTACATCAAATAAACAATGCAATGGAGGACATGGGAGCTCCCCAGCCTGGATTACCTTCTCCTGCTATGATCCCTTGAAATTGGAATATAGTAATTATTGATTTAAAGGACTGCTTCTTTACTATTCCACTTACTTCACCCTGCTGATGCTCCTCAATTCGCGTTCCCCAAATCAGTAAGACCGAACCAATGGATAGGTATTATTGGACTGTGCTGCCTCAAGGGATGAAAAATTCCCCAACAATTTGCCAAACATACGTAGCAGGAGTGCTACGCCCCGTATGCAAGCGATTCCCGCACGTATACATCTATCATTATATGGACGACATATTGCTCTCCAGTCCGACAGAAAACTTAACGCAAGAAGTACTGCCTGCTCTATGGCAGGAGTTCCAGACATGGGGATTACAAATCGTGCCGGAAAAAATTCAAATGGAGGCGCCTTGGAAATATTTAGGCTGGAAGGTACTGCAGCACAGTATTCAACCCCAAAATGTAGCCATTACAATGGAAATTCGCACGCTCAATGATGTCCAGAAGCTTATAGGGAATATAAATTGGATAAGGACGCAATGCGGAATTGACAACCATACACTAGCACCCCTGTTCGAGTTGTTAAAAGGGGACACTGATATTAATGCGCCCTGCCGCCTGACTAATGAAGCCAGGGCAGCACTAAACCGTATAGAGGAGAAGATCTCTGCCCAATAATGCCAGCGGCAAGCAGAAAATTTACCCATTCAGCTCTACATATGCAACCAGAATCCACAACCTTTAGCTATTATTGCGCAATGGGACTCCAATGCAACAGACCCGTTGCTGCTATTAGAATGGGTGTTTCTACCCCACCAACCGACAAAGACGCTTGCCACCCGCATTGAAATGTTTTCAGATTTGATTAGGAAGGGTAGAGAACAAATTATAGAAATGGCCGGAGAAGAGCCAAAATCCATTATCATTCCGATAGTTAAAGACTATCTTGATTGGTGCCTCCAGAATAGCTTAGAGCTACAATCAGCCCTTTCGGGTTTCAAGGGTCAACTTGATATACATCTCCCATCTCATAAAATGCTTACTTTTTATAATAATGTACAGGTTGAGGACAAGCCACTATATTGATGGCACCCAGTCCAAGGACAAACAGTATTCACAGTCGGGTCAGGGAGAACAAGAAAAGCTGTAGTCGTGTGGGAACAAGGAGGCCACTGGCAACATGTGATAGAAACAATACAGGGCTCCCCTCAGATAGTAGAATTACATGCGGTAGCAATGACATTCAAGCAACGGGACCAGGCTCCACTAAATATTGTCTCTGATTCATATTATGCAGTAGGAGTAGCACAACGAATTGAAAGATCTCAGATCAAACACACCCAGAACGAGGCACTATTCTTAAAATTTAAAGAGTTATTATTTCTTGTAGAGCACCGTACCCACCCTTATTGCGTGATCCACATTAGAAGTCATACGACACTCCCGGGATTCTTTACAGAAGGAAATGCCCGGGCCGATCAATTGACTAACATTGCATTCCAAGTCCCAGTGCCAAATACATTGTCCCAGGCTCATTTATCACATCAATTCTTCCACCAGGCTGCAAAGGCATTGTCCAAACAGTTTGCCATCCCCATAGGAGATGCTAAGCTTATAGTACAGACCTGCCCGGATTGTCAAAAATGATCAGGCCCACTGACTACAGTTAATCCTAGGGGCCTCTCTTCTCTTCAGCTTTGGCAAACTGACGTTACTCACATTCCCGAGTTCGGGAGGCTAAAATACGTTCACGTGTCCATAGATTCTTTTTCGCATGCGCGCTGGGCCTCTGCGATGACGGGCGAAACAAGCCGTCACGCACAGGCGCATTTCTGTGCGGCCTTCACTGCCCTTGGAATCCCTAAAGAAATAAAAACTGATAATGGCCCAGCTTATGCAAGCTGCTCTACGCGACTTTTTTCCCATACCTGGGGTATCACTCACAAGACAGGCATCCCACACTCACCCACAGGACAAGCAATAGTAGAACGTGTTCACCGCACATTAAAGGACTTATTGGCTAAACAGAAAAAGGGGGAGACACAGGAGACCCTGCAGAATAGATTAAACAAAGTGGTATATGTCATAAATCATTTGACACTACCTTTTCAATACAAAGAAATACCACCTATAATTAAGCATTTTAAATCAATGGAATCAGGACTAACATCCATTCCAACAGGAAAAGCAATGGTTATGATGAGAAATCTGGATACTGGGGGGTGGGAAGGACCATATCCCCTAATAACCTGGGAGCGAGGGTACGCTTGTGTTTCCACAGGGCAAGGACCACGATGGGTGCCAGCTCGTGGCATGCGACCATGATTGGGACCATCATCCTCGTCCACCTCTGCAGCTTCGGTGCCTCCTGGGTCTCAGTCCAGCCCAGACTGTGGGTGACCCATTCGGTGATAATCTGGAGCTGATTAATACAGCAGTGCACTAAAGGTTAGATGGGAGGAGGTTCCTGGATCTGGTGGAGCCAATGAAACGACCCATCTACAACATGTCTGGTGGGGAACCCAGCAGATAACAAAGACTGGACTGTCTACTTACTGCAAACGCCCCTAGAGCCACAGGAATTAGATATCCTGAGATGTGTAACAGTAATAGCATGTGTAAGATTTAATTGCTCAAGAAAAAAAAAATAAGGTCAATGCCACACTTGCTCCTTATTGCAATGCATCTCTTTGCTGTCATTATACAAATTATAATAGCATCCTTCCTTGCGCCAGGAGCCGCTCTGCTCGGCTGTGGGATTGACTGTGGAACGGACGCCCCTAGGTGCACCCCGAGCATTTTTTCCTCGGAGGGGTCTCCACTCTCAGCCGCTCACCACGGGAGTAGACAAGGACCTCCTGAAGCTGTGGACAAATTATTTTAAGTGATATTTTCTTGTGGTATGAATGAGAAATGCAAGAGGCCTCTTTGCGTGATTGTGTGATTGTGCTGTGTGAGTAAGAAGCAGCATCGCTGCGAAGCAATATCCCTAGCGCTTAATGACTTGTTGACTGATGTAGATTCTAGTAGGCACGCTACTTTACAATTGTAGTTCTGCATGTGATTTTTCACCCTGTTGCTTATTGTACCTTGCTTATTGCAGTGTCTGCGGTGATTGATAGAAAAATCTATAGAAAGTGTTTGGTTGATTGAAAATAAAAAAGGGGGAATTGTGGGAGAAGAATTCGCAGGGAGCTTTGTGCTGTTTTGTGGGAAAGGAATTCGCAGGTGGCTTCATGCTGTTTCACACGTCCCTGAGGTAGAGATAATGAGGAAAACAGCGGTACAACCAAAAACTTGAGCAAGGACGAGATAAAGTAAATTGGCTACAGTGTTAAAGATGAGCTTTGGGCAGTAGCCAATTGCTGGCTGGCTCGAGGCGCGTCTGAGGGTCTCTAACCAATTGTAAGACAGATTCAGGCGCATGGACAGCGTGTGGGGCTACGGGGAAAATAAATGTAGTGGTGAAAAATGGCAATAAAGGTCCTGCTGTTGAAGAGCCATCAGCTGTCCATGTCGTGCATGCCTTCACCTGAGGCAGGGACTAACTTGTTGGGAAAGGATTTGACAATGAAATTGGGCATTCAAATAGTAAATTGTTAGACTGGAATAATGGTGCTGTTAAAGGGATGCTCTCAGACTCTGAGAGCAAAGATATATTCGTCTTGGAGTGGGAAGACCCTGAAATCGGGCGGAAGCAACAATACAGATGGACAGTTCTACCTCAGGGATTTACAGAGTCACTGAATTTATTTGGGCAAGTTCTAAAACAAATTTTGGAGCAATTCCAACCTTCTCAGGAGGCATTACTGTTACAATATGTGGATGATCTTTTGTTGTCAGGACAGGAGAAAACAGTTGTGAAGGAAGCCACTTACAAGCTATTCAACTTTCTGGGAAAACAAGGCTTGAGAGTATTGGAAAATAAATTACAATATGTAGAAAGAGAAGTCAAGTATTTAAGGCATCTAGTGTCTGAAAGTACCCTCCCCACTGGAAAAGCAGATATTTAGTGGAAAAGAGTTTTTAAGGAATTTAAGGAATTTAGTGGAATATGTTTTTAAGGAATTATGAGCCACAGAGTCCAAAGGAAAATGGATACTTCCTGATGGGAGAGAAATGATGAATAAAGCGCTAATGAGGCAAATATTAACTGTTTTACATCAAGGGAGTCATTGAGGAATTTAAGCAATGTGTGACGCTGTGCTATGGAAATATGTATGTGTCGGAATACACATACTCTGGCTAAACAAGTATGCAGGAGTTGTGTAGTATGTCAAAAGGTAAATAGGAAAATTATCCGCAGTCAGCCCAAAGTGGGGCGAGAACCAGGAATTCAACCCTTCCAAAGTGTGCAGGTAGATTTTACAAACTCCTCAGAGTAGGTAGATTTAAATACTTATTAGTCTTGGTTGATCACTTGTCAGGGTGGGTGGAAGCTTTCCCTTCAGTATCTGCTACTGCGAGCTTGGTAGCTAAGGTAATTCTAGAACAGATAATTCCCAGGAATGGAATTGTTGAAAATATTGACTCTGATCAAGGAACTCACTTTACATTACAAATATTGCGAGGACTAATGTGGATTCTAGGAATTAAATGGGAATTTCACAGTCCTTGGAATCCTTCCTCTTCTGGAAGGGTGGAGAGGATGAACCAGACAGTAAAGAAGCAACTGACTAAGTTCTGGAAACTCGGCTCCCCTGAACAAAGTGTTTACCTTTGGCACTTCTCCAAATTCAAACACCTCCAAGAAAAGATGTGAGAGTTTCACCATATGAAATATTATTTGGATTGCTGTACATGGACAAAGGGAATGAATTACCTCAATTCGAGACAAAAGATGCTTTTCTTAAAAACTATATACTTGGGCTGTCATCCTCTTTGTCATCTCTCAGGACCTGTGGATTGTTAACTCAAACCCCACCCTTGGAAGCCCCGATCCATCCATCCTGAGCAGGAGACTGGGTTCTGATACAGACATGGAGAGAATCGAAGCTACAACCTGAGTGGGACAGACCATTCCAGGTACTCCTGACTACTGAGATGACAGTAAGAACAGCTGAGAAATGGTGGACTCATTGCACTCATTATACCCAGGTGAAGGCATCAGTTGACCCTGAGACCTGAGAGACTGTTTCTATAGGAGAACCTTTAAAATTAAAAATTAGGAGGAGGTGTGAATCGTGGTTGTAAACTAACCTTTAAATTCTCCTTAGGAAAAAATTATGAATACCACATGTAATTGGGGAAAAAGAGTTGGATTACATAGAGTGTTCCCAGGCTATTCTGTTTTTTATAATAATATGTATATCATTCTTCATACTGATGGAAATTCAGGGGGCAATAATACTGACCCTGGGTGTGGAAATGTTACCTGTGAGGTAGGGAATTATCCATACTATACCAAATATGGTAGCTACAGGAATGCTAATATATATAATGCACACCAGATACAACATGGGAATCATCCTGTAACTGGCTGGCCAGTCCTGAACGGCCAGGGGTAATATTGGCTATGTGGTAATAGGGCTAGGAAGGTGTTGCCCCCAGGGTGGAAGGGAGCTTGCACCCTGGGGGCAATAATTCTAAATGGAACTATTACTGAAGACATACAAAGCCAAAGCTCCCTTGGGACCCATAAACACAGAATTAAGAGGAATCCAGCTAGTCCTGTAGTGAAAAGGAACAGGGCATTTCACAGTTTTGTGAGGTGGTTTAACACTTGGTTAAGTGTGAGTGAATTAGAAAAAGCTATTTTGATATCTCAGCTGTAATCAAAGAATTAGAAAACAACACTCTGGATGCCATCTGGGCACTGCATGAGGAGGTGACAAGTCTGTCAAAGATGGTATTCCAGAATCTAATGGTACTGGATTTATTACTGGCGTTTCTACACTGAGTCTGTTTTGCCCATGATGATAGTTGTTGAGTGATCTCCTTGTCTTTATCTCAATCCTTGAGCCCTTTTCATCATATTTTCTCCCCCTTTCCCTTTGAGGAGGGGGAGTGAGAGAGTTGTCGTGGTGGAGCTCAGCTGCCCAACTCTGTAAAACCACCACAAGGTTCCTTCCAACCTCAACTATTCTGTGATACTGTCCCGCACGGCATCCTTTGGGACAAATTGTCCAACTGTGTATTGAAGAGGTTCACACTATGCTGGGTAATGAGCTGGCTCAACTGTAGAGCTCAAAGAGTTGTAGTGGATGGGGCTACATCTGGCTGGCAGCCAGTCACTAGCTGTGTTCCCCAGGTCTCAGTTCTAGAGCCAGTCCTATTCAAAATTTTTATCAATGATCAGGATGCAGGAGTGGAATTCATCCTCAGCAAGTTTTCAGATGATACTAAACTGAGAGGTTCTGTTGACTGCCTGGAGGGACAGGAGGCCTTGCAGAAGGATCTAGATCCATTGGAGCACTGGACAATCATCAGTGGCATGAAGTTCAGCAAAGATAAATCCAGGGTTCTGCACCTGGGATGAAGTAATGCTGGACACAGGCACAGCTTGGGAGACGAGTGCCTAGAGAGCAGCTCAGCTGGTCTCTAGGGGTGATCTGGGGGTGCTGGTCGACAACAGGCTGAACATGAGTCAGCAGTGTGCCCTGGCAGCCAAGAGGGCAAACTGCATTTTGGGATGCATTAAACACATCATAGCCAGCCAGTAAAAAAAGAGGTGATCCTCCCAGTATATTTAGCATTGTTCACAGAGTCATAGAATCATAGAATATCCCGAGTTGGAAGGGACCCACAAGGATCATCAAGTCCAACTCCTGGCTCCACACAGGTCTACCCAGAAATTCAGACCATATGGCTAAGAGCATAGTCCAAACACTTCTTAAACTCCAACAGGCTTGATGCTGTGACTACATCCCTGGGGGGCCTGTTCCAGTGTGCAACCACCCTCTCGGTGAAGAACCTTTTCCTGATATCCAGCCTGAACCTCCCCTGTTGCAGCTTGACTCCATTCCCTTGGGTCCTACCGCTGGTCACCAGAGAGAATAGATCAATGCCTGCCCCTCTGCTCCCTCTCGTGAGGAAGCTTTAAACTGCGATGAGGTCTCCTCTCAGCCTCCTCTTTTCCAGGCCAAACAGACCAAATGACCTCAGCCACTCCTCATACATCTTCCCCTCTAGGCCCTTCATCATCTTTGTAGCCCTAAGGTTGTTGCAACCTCACCTTGAATATTGTGTGCAGTTCTGATCTCCACAATATAAAAAGGATGTTAAGGTCCTTGAAAGTGTCCAGAGGAGGGAAAGAAAGCTGGTAAAAGCACTGGAAGGCATGTCCTATGAGAGAGTCTGAGGACACTTGGGTTGTCTAGTCTGGAGAAGAGAATGCTCAGAGGCAACCTCATTGCTCTCTACAACTTCCCGAGGAAGGGAAGTGGAAAGGGAAGTGCCGATCTCTTATCCCTGGTAACCGATGATAGGTTGCTTTCCTCAGCAACCACCTTGACAGATGGGGCCAAAGTCATTCCCAGGTCTTATGGTTATTTTGGAGAAAGCTTATGGAATGGGAAGATAACTGTTAAGAGAAAGAGAATAGAATCATAGAAGCATAAAATGGTTTGGGTTGGAAGGGACTTTAAAGATCATATAGTTCCATCTCCCCTGCCATGGGCAGGGACACCTTCCACTAAAGTAGGTTGCTCAAAGCTCCATTCAACCTGGCCTTGAACACCTCCAGGGATGCGGCACCCAGAGCTTCTCTGGGCAACCTGTTCCAGTGCCTCACCACCCTCATAGTAAAGAATATCTTCCTTATATCCAACCTAAATCTTCCCTCTTTTAGTTTAAAGCTATTACTCCTTGTCCTTTCACTATATTCCCTGATAAAGAGTTCTTCCAGGCTTTCCTGTAGGCCCCCTTGTAGGTAATGGAAGGCTCCAGTGGAGCCTTCTCTTCTCCAGGCTGAACAACCCCAACTCTCTCAGTCTTTATTCGTAGGAGAGGTGATCCAGCCCCTTGATCATTTTTGTGGCACTCCTCAGGACTTGTTCTAATATGTCCACGTCCTTCTTGTGCTGGGGGCCTCAGAGCTGAATGCAGTACCCCAGATGGAATCTCATGAGAGCAGAGTAGAGAGGCAGAACCACCTCCCTCGACCTGCTGGCCATGCTTCTTTTGATGCAGCCCAGGATACGGTGGCTTTCTGGGCTGGAAGCGCACATTGCCGACTCACGTTGAGCTTCTCATCAACCAACACCCCCAGATCCTTCTCATCAGGGCTGCTTTCAATCCATTCTCTGCCCAGCCTGTATTTGTGTTGGGATTGCCCCAATGCAGATGCAGGACCTTTCACTTGGCCTTGTTGAACTTTATGAGGTTTGCACAGGCACACCTCTCAAGCCTGTCAAGGTCCCTCTAGACAGCTTCCCTTCCCTCCAGCGTGTCGACTCCACCGCACAGCTTGGTGTCATCGGCAAACTTGCCGAGGGTGCACTTGATCCCACTGTCCATGCTGCCGACAAAGTTGTTAAACAGCACCGGTCCCCCCCATACCGACTCCTGAGGAACAACATCGTTACTGATCTGTACTTGGATATTGAACTGTTGACTGTAACTCTTTGAGTGCGACTATCCAACCAATTCCTTACCCGCTGAGTGGTCCATCCATCAAATCCATGTCTGTCCAATTCAGAGACAAGGATATTGTACAGGACAGTGTGAAATGCTTTGTGCAAGTCCATGTCCGTTGCTCTTCCTCTATCCACCAATGCTGTAACCCCATCATAGAAGGCCACCAGATATGTCAGGCATGATTTGCCCTTAGTGAAGCCATGTTGGCCGTCACCAATCACCTCCTTATTTTCAACGTGCTTTAGCATGGTTTCCAGAAGGATCTGCTCCATGATCTTGCCAGGCACAGAGGTGAGACTGACTCACCTGTAGTGTGAGAAAAACCTCAATAATTTTCTCAGACAGGATCTTCTGTGAAGCTATTTTATTCACGATTGCAATGGTGGGTGTCCTGCAAGCAGGAGCGCCCAGCAAAAGTATATCATAACCTTATATCCCCTATTACCCGATGCTTGATTCCTCCCGTTTCCTCATTGGCTGAGTACTACAGGTTCACAAGCTACTCGATGCCTTTCTATACCTTCTTCACAAAATCATTGAAGGAGGGGAGAAGGTGCTCCAGGTTCTAGTGTCTTGGGTCTACATGGCAAGAATTGCTCTAAAATCTGCTCTAAAACATGCCCAAATAAATTTGGTGATTCTGTGAACCCCTGAGGTAAAACAGTCCATCTATATTTTTGTTTCTGACTTGTTTCAGGGTCTTTCCACTCAAAGGCAAATATGTTTCTGCTCACAGGGTCCAGTGGACAGGGTCAAAAGGCATCTTTTAAATCTATCACACTGAACTACTTATGCTCATGTGGGATCTTGCTCATCACAATGTATGGATTTGGAACCACAGGGTGGCGCTTCCGCACTATCTCTGTATTTTTTCTTAGATCCTGTACCAGTTGGTAAGAACCATCAGCCTTTCTTACTGGCAGGAGTGTTAAAAGGAGAGATGCATGGTTCCAATAATTCATCTTTAATCAATTCTCTTATTACTGATTTAAGACCATTTTGTCCCTCAGCTGAAATACGGTATTGCTTCTGCTTTATTGCCTCATATCCTTCCTGTATATCTATCTTTAGGGAGGTAATATTAATTCCTCCTCTATTTCCCTCCTTGACCCAAACTATGAGGTCTACTTCTTTTTCATCATCTTCTGTCAATAACTTCATTGATACCGTTATTCCCACCTGACAACTTAATATTTGAATACCCAATTTCATCATCAAATCCCTCCCCAACAAATTAGTCTCTGCCTCAGGTACATACAGTACTTGCCCAGTGATTGTTTTATCCCCCAGTCTCACTTTGGTATCCCCCAAAAGAGGCACTGTTATCCCCATCCCTTCTACCCCTGTCACCCTTAGGATTTCATCAGTTAATTTATGGGCCAGTGATGATCTATCTGCCCCAGTATCTACTAAAAATACAACTTCTTCTTCAGTAGGTCCCACCACTAAATTTATCAAGGGCTCTCAGTGGGACCAGCTTTCTGAGAAGCCCTGACTCCCCTATTCTGAATTTATAACAGCTGTGGTGACCAGCTTGACCACACTTGAAACATCTTCTTTGTCCCTGTTGTAATTTAGACTGCAACACAGGTAGCTTCCTCTGCTTATCATTCTTTCATCTCTCTTCCTCAACCTTCCACCCTGGGTCCGACTTATCCTGACAATTTCTCCCTTCATCTCCAATCCTCTGCTTCATTACCTGATTCACTGTGGATATCATTAGTTTCACTCTCTGTCTTTCCTTCTCCTCTCCCCTCCTGACATAAACCTTCAGGGCCTCCCGCAGGAGGGTCTCTAGTGGCTGTTCACTCCATCCTTCCATCTTCTGGAGCTTTTTCTGTATGTCCAACCAGGTTTTAGTCACAAAGTGTACTTTCAAAAGCCCTTGGGCTAGAGGGTCCTCAGGAATCATCCCCGAGTACTTCCTCATTCCATCCCTCAGTCTTTGCAGAAAGTCATTAGGGAATTCATCCTTTTGTTGTCAGATTTCAAATGCTTCAGTAAAATTCTGGGACTTTGTTACTGCTTCCCTAATCCCCATTATTATGTCCCTTAAGTCTCTCATATCGGCAAGTGGATATTTCTGCTCTACTGGAATTGCTCCTGGTCCGGGGCGGGGAGGGGTGGTTAGGTGCACTCTTAATTAATCCCCACTCTTCTCCAGTGAATAACATACTCAGGATTGAAATCATCTCTCCCCAGGGATATAAATTAGGCCCTAGAAACTGATCTAAGTGTTCCTCTAGTCCTATGGAGTCCTCAATTAAAGGTTTAATTTCCTTCTTAAAACTCCTAACCTCTCCACTGGTGATGGGGGGGGGTCACACAACCTATTTCATATAATCATAGAATCATAGAATCATAGAATGGCTTGGGTTGGAAGGGACCTTAAAGATCATCTGGTTCCAACCATCCTGCCATAGGCAGGGATGCTGCCCACTAGATCAGGTTGCTCAGGGCCTCATCCAGCCTGGTCTTGAATACCTCCAGGGATGGGTGTACTGGGTCGGGCTGGGATGTTAACTTTCCCTGCAGCAGCCCATACAGTGCTGTGCTCTGCACTCGTACCTAAAACAGCAGTTGTATCACACCAGTGTTGTGTCTGCTGCTGAGCAGTGCTGGCACAGCATCAGGACTCTCTCTAACCCCCCTAGGGGGTGGGCAAAAATGTGAGAAAAGAAACATCACCAGGGCAGCTGACCTAAACCAACCAAAGGGATATTCCATACCATATGATGTCACACTCAGCAATAAAAGGTGGAAAAAGGAGGAAGAGGGGAGGGGTGGGTTCTCGTTGTGAAAACGTCCGTCCTCCTCCCGAACACCGGCTACGTGCATTGAGGCCGTGCTTCAAGGACGTCGTCAAGCATAGCTCATTTGTGGGAAGCAGAGAGTAATTTCTTTCCTCTGCACTTTCACATAGCCTTTACTTGTTTTGTTTAGTTTTCCCTTTTCCCCCTCCCTTTTCCCCTTTCCTTTTTTTTTTTCCCCTTTAGTTAAATTGTTAATTGTTTAGTTAAATTGTTTAGTTAAATTGTTTAATTAATAATAATCTTTCCTTAATAATTATTTTTTCCCTTTAATTAAATTACCCTTATCTCAACCCGTGAGTTGTTCTTTCCTTTACTTCTTCCCCTCCTCATCTAAGGAGGGGGAGTGAGAGAGCGGTTGTGGTGTTCAGCTGCCTAGCACGGTAAAACCACCACAGTCCTTTTTGGCGCCCAACGTGGGGCTCGAAGGGTTGAGATAACAGTAGAATTGATTAAAACGCTTACAACTAACACACTTACTTGCTAGTCACCATGTTCAGTGTCCTGTTAATATTGGCGTGTTTGATCATGTGTCGTGCAATCCATGTCATGTTCTCCTTTCTCCTCTATATCCGATCCGAGAATGTGCTACTATCTGTTTTTTTTTTTAATTCACTGTGCTGCCAAGCACTGGCCTTGAGTTTAATCTGGCATTCAGGCTCTGCACTGCTATCATTTGGGTCTCATGGAAACTATCTTTTAGAGAATATTCAGAATTACACTGCCTTCCTTTCCTCATCTGGAAGTCAGTTTATGAATAATATCAGGAATGGTACCTCCTCCTTCTTTCACAGCGGGCTAATTACAACGCTTTCTGAGTATTTTGAATATCCATGTGTAACCCATATATTGCTATTTCTAATTCTGAATAACGGGTTTCCTCTTCTCTCTAAGATTATTCGATTGTTTAGAAAGCTTACCCGGGAATCTGTCCCGAAAAAGTTTTGTGGCAGGTGGCAAGGTGTGTGGGAGGATATCGGCAGGTACCTGTCACGGGTGTCTCCTCCAATAGTTTTGAACTTCACCCCTGAACAAGTGCAAAATCCTAAAAACCTGATAGAATGTTTGAGAGTCGTATGCCCTGACCCTGATAATGCCAGAGAACGACAGCTTGCAGCATTGTGCTGGGTCCTGGCTTACGCATATCAAACACTGTTTAACATCATCCAGCACCTTGAAGAGAGGGAGGAAGTATCTGAATCTGATGACCAGATAACACATGCTGTGGCTGACCCAGAGGACCAACCGACTATGGTATCAGTCACCCCCATAGTCAAGTCAAAACAATGGAAACAGAAGTCAGCTCGTTTAGTAAGGGAAGAAGCCTCTCCTAAGAAGGAGGGAGAAGGGGAGAAGGCAGGCACCTCTAAAGCAGAGCCATCACAAAAACAGCAGGAAGAAGAGATGGAAATCATAAAGGAATCAGAAACCACTCGATCCCTATCCCTGAGTGAGTTGCGAGAAATACGAAAGGATTATGGTTGACACCCAGGTGAACACATCCTCACCTGGCTGCTTCGATGCTGGGATGCTGGGGCCAATAGCCAAAAATGAGAAGGCAATGAAGCCAAGCAGCTGGGATCCCTCTCTAGAGAAATGGTAATTGACAAAGGAATTGGGAGAGGGACACAGGTTCTCAGCCTCTGGAGGCGACTCCTGGCAGCTGTGAAATAAAGGTATCCCCATAACGAAGATATTGTATATCAAGTAGGCAAGTGGGCCACTATGGATGAAGGTCTCCAACATCTGCGGGAATTAGCTGTGCTGGAGATGATTTATAGTGATTTGGACAATGCCCAGACACCTCAAGATCCCGATGAAGTCCAGTGCACAACATCCATGTGGCGTAAATTGGTGCGGAATGCACCATCATCACATGCCAGTACACTGTCAGGAATTCATTGGGATGAGGGGATGGGACCAACAGTGTATAATCTGTCCTGCCATCTTCAAAAATATGAAGACAACCTCTCTGCTCCGCTACGGGCCTGTGTCTCAGCTGTGGAGAAACTGTCTGAAAGACTTGACCACCTCGTAGAACGAGCATATCCCTCCTCACCCAGATGGAGTGATATTTCAGCCACTAAGAATCAGTATTTTCCTGCTCGAGAGAGAGTACCCAAGACGCACACCACATGGCACCTTGTGGTTTTATCTGCGTGACCACGGGGAAGATATGAGGAAATGGGATGGTGTACCTACTTCAACCCTAATTGCTCGGGTACGTGAACTGAAAGGAAATGCAGCAGCAAGAAGAGGGGCTCCTAAGAAAAATGCTACTCCTGTTGGGCAGTTCCACAGAGGCAGTAGAAGGGCTGATGTTATTCTTGACCCTGATGAAGGGACCTCTGCTTCACATTTGCAAGAATTAAGTGGCAGATACTCCAACCAGGACTAGAGGGGCCCTGCCTCTGGCCAGGTAGAGGAGAGGGATAACCGGATTTATTGGACTGTGTGGATCCGATGGCCTGGCATATTGGAACCACAAGAATACAAAGCTTTAGTGGACACTGGCACACAATGTACCTTAATGCCATCAGGCTACCAAGGGACAGAACCCATCTGTATCTCTGGAGTGACAGGGGGATCCCAGCAATTAACTGTATTGGAAGCTGAAGTGAGTCTAACTGGGAATGAGTGGCAAAAGCATCCCATTGTGACTGGCCCTGAGGCTCCATGCATCCTTGGCATAGACTACCTCAGGAGAGGGTACTTCAAGGATTCAAAAGGGTACCGGTGGGCTTTTGGCATAGCTGCTTTGAGCGCAGAGAAGATTAGGCAGCTGTCTACCCTTCCTGGTCTCTCAGAAGACCCTTCCATTGTAGGATTGCTGAAGGTCGAAGAACAGCAAGTACCAATCGCTACCACAGCGGTGCACTGATGGCAATATCGCACCAACTGGGACTCCCTGATTCCCATCCATGAGTTGGTTCATCGGCTGAAGAGTCAAGGAGTGATCAGCAAGACTCACTCACCCTTTAATAGTCCTATATGGCCAGTGCGAAAGTCTAATGGTGAGTGGAGGCTAACGGTGGACTATTGCGGCCTGAACGAAGTCACACCACCACTGAGTGCTGCAGTGCCGGACATGCTAGAACTTCAGTACGAACTGGAATCAACGGCAGCCAAGTGGTACGCCACAACTGATATCGCTAATGCATTTTTCTCCATCCCTCTGGCAGCAGCATGCAGGCCGCAGTTTGCTTTCACTTGGAGGGGCATCCAACACACCTGGAATCGACTGCCCCAGGGGTGGAAACACAGCCCTACCATTTGCCATGGACTGATCCAGTCTGCACTGGAACAAGGGGGAGCTCCTGAACATCTGCAGTACATTGATGACATCCTCGTGTGGGGCAACACAGCAGAAGAAGTTTTTGAGAAAGGGAAGAAAGTAATCCAAATTCTCCTGAAAGCTGATTTTGCCATTAAACAGAGTAAGGTCAAGGGACCTGCACAGGAAATCCAATTCTTGGGGGTAAAATGTCAGGATGGACGTCGCCATATTCCGATGGATGTGATCAATAAAATAACAGCAATGTCTCCACCAACTAGCAAAAAAAGAAACGCAAGCTTTCCTAGGCCTTGTGGGATTCTGGAGAATGCATGTTCCAGGCTATAGTCAGCTTGTGAGTCCTCTATATCAAGTGACTTGAAAGATGAACTGTTTCGAGTGGGGCAGCGAGCAACAACTGGCCTTTGAACAAATCAAATAAGAAATAGCTCGTGCAGTAGCCCTTGGGCCTGTCCGTACCGGACTAGCTGTGCAAAACATACTTTCCACTGTGGTCAGGAAGCATGGCCTCACCTGGAGCCTCTGGCAGAAAACCCCAGGAGAAACTCGAGGTCGACCTCTGGGGTTCTGGAGCCGGGGCTATTGAGGATCAGAAGCCAATTACACCCCAACTGAAAAGGAGATACTCATGGCATATGAGGGTGTTCGAGCTGCTTCAGAAGTTGTTGGTACAGAAGCACAGCTCCTCTTGGCACCACGGCTACCTGTGTTACATTGGATGTTCAAAGGGAAAATTCCCACTACACACCAAGCAGCCGACGCTACATGGAGTAAGTGGGTAGCGTTAATTACACAGCGGGCTCGAATGGGAAAACCTAATCACCCAGGAATCCTGGAAGAGATCATGGACTGGCCGGAAGGCAGAGATTTCGGAGTGCCGACAGAAGAGGTAACCCGTGCTGAAGAGGCACCACCATATAATGAATTGCCAGAAGACAGAAAGCAGTATGTGTTGTTCACTGACGGATCCCGCCGTGTGGTAGGGAGCCATCGGAAATGGAAAGCTGCTGTGTGGAGTCCCACACGAGGAGTCGTGGCTGCCATGGAAGGGGAAGGCGAGTCACAGATTCACAGATTCACAGATTTCCCTAGGTTGGAAGAGACCTCAAGATCATCGAGTCCAACCTCCGACCTAACACTAAGTACTCCACTAAACCATATCCCTAAGCTCTACATCTAAACGTCTTTTAAAGACCTCCAGGGATGGTGACTCCACCACCTCCCTGGGCAGCCCGTTCCAATGCTTAATAACCCGTTCGGTAAAGAAGTACTTCCTAACATCCAACCTAAAACTCCCCTGTCGCAACTTTAGCCCATTCCCCCTCGTCCTGTCACTAGGCACGTGGGAGAATAGACCAACCCCCACCTCTCTACAGCCTCCTTTCAGGTAACTGTAGAGAGCGATGAGGTCGCCCCTGAGCCTCCTCTTCTCCAGGCTGAACAAGCCCAGCTCCCTCAGCCGCTCCTCATAAGACTTGTTCTCCAGACCCCTCACCAGCTTGGTCGCCCTTCTCTGGACTCGCTCGAGCACGTCCATGTCCTTCCTGTAGCGAGGGGCCCAAAACTGAACACAGTACTCGAGGTGCGGCCTCACCAGAGCCGAGTACAGGGGCACAATCACTTCCCTCGACCTGCTGGCCACACTGCTTCTTATACAGGCCAGGATGCCGTTGGCCTTCTTGGCCACCTGAGCACACTGCTGGCTCATATTCAGCCGACTATCAACCAATACTCCCAGGTCCTTCTCGGCCAGGCAGCTTTCCAGCCACTCATCTCCCAGCCTGTAGCTCTGCTTGGGGTTGTTGCAGCCCAGGTGCAGGACCCGGCACTTGGCCTTGTTGAACTTCATGCAGTTGACCTCAGCCCATCGCTCCAGCCTATCCAGATCCTCCTGCAGAGCCTTCCTGCCCTGTCGAGTCAGTATGCAGAAGTGGAAGCCATACAACTGTCCCTAGAGATTGCCGAAAGAGAAAAATGGCCAGTACTGTATCTCTACACTGATTCATGGATGGTGGCAAATGCTCTGTGGGGGTGGCTGCAGCAATGGAAACAGAGCAACTGGCAGCACAGAAGTAAACCTATCTGGGCTGCTACCCTGTGGCAAGATATTGCAGCTCGGGTAGAAAACCTGGATGTAAAAGTGCGTCGTGTAGATGCCCACATGCCCAAGAGCCGCGCAACTGAAGAACATCAGAACAACGAAGAAGTGGATCGAGCTTCAAAAATTGAAGTGGCTCAGGTGGACCTGGACTGGGGACGTAAGGGTGAGCTGTTTGTAGCTCAATGGGCCCATGAAACATCAGGACATCAGGGGAGGGATGCCACATACAGATGGGCTCGTGATCGAGGGGTAGACTTGACCATTGAGGCCATCACACAGGTTACCCATGAGTGTGCGACCTGTGCTGCAATTAAGAGAGCCATGAAGGTAAAATCTCCCTGGAACAGGAGGAGGTGGCTAGGGTTTCAATATGGCAAATTGACTATATCGGACCACTCCCACAAACCCGCTAAGGTAAACGGCACATACTCACCATGGTAGAAGCAACTACTGGGTGGCTGGAAACATACCCCGTAAACCATTCCACGGCCCGAAACACTATCTTGGGCCTAGAAAGGCAAGTGCTGTGGTGTCATGGTACACCAGAGAGAACTGAGTCTGACAATGGGAGTCATTTTCAAAACAATTTGGTCACCTCCTGGGCCAAGAGGCATGGCATTGAGTGGCTGTATCACATCCCTTATCACCCACAAGCCTCTGGGAAGGCTGAGAGGTAGAAAGGACTGTTAAAGACTATGTTACAAGCATTGGGAGCTGGGACATGGAAACAATGGGACATAAATCTACCAGAAGCCACTTGGCTAGTTAACAACAGGGGGTCTGACAGCCGTGCTGGTCCTGCCGAAAAAAAAACCCTACACACGGTGAAAGGAGCTAAAGTCCCCGTAGTGCATGTAGGGAAGTGGATGGGGAAGGCAGTGTGGGTTGCTCCTGCCTCGGGAAAAGGCAAACCCACTCATGGGATTGTCTTCGCCCAAGGACCGGGGTATACCTGGTGGGTAATGCAAAAGAATGGGGATATCAAGTGCATGCCTCAAGGAGATTTAACCTTGAGCGAAAACTAATCTGTAATCTAAGTTATATGTTGTAGGAAGACGCTGCAGGATCAACGACAGGTCAACTTCGCAAGGAACCGGACAAGTGCAACAAGGACTTGAGCTAAGCTGGTGCTGGCGTCCAGACATCCAACTCCGCCTGCTCTGAGTGACCACTTTGGCAGATGAAGACCAAATAGTCAACAGTTCTTATGAACATTTTCCGAGAAAGACCTATAGAATGAAAAGACATTTCAGTGTGGCCAGGAGGTCTAGGGAAGTGATTGTCCCCCTTTACTCGGCTCTGGTGAGGCCACACCTCGAGTACTGTGTTCAGTTTTGGGCCCCTCGCTACAAGAAGGAAATGGAGGTGCTCGAGCGAGTCCAGAGAAGGGCAACGAAGCTGGTGAGGGGTCTGGAGAGCAAGTCTTACGAGGAGCGGCTGAGGGAGCTGGGATTGTTCAGCCTGGAGAAGAGGAGGCTCAGGGGTGACCTTATCACGCTGTACAATTACCTTAAAGGAGGCTGCAGCGAGGTGGGGATTGGTCTATCCTCCCACGTGCCTGGTGACAGGACGAGGGGGAATGGGCTAAAGTTGCACCAGGGGAGGTTTAGGTTGGATGTTAGGAAGAACTTCTTTACTGAAAGGGTTGTTAGGCATTGGAATGGGCTGCCCAGGGAAGTGGTTGCGTCACCTTCCCTGGAGGTCTTTAAGAGACGTTTAGATGTTGAAC
This sequence comes from Anser brachyrhynchus, assembly GCF_964034855.1. Taxonomy (NCBI): domain Eukaryota; kingdom Metazoa; phylum Chordata; class Aves; order Anseriformes; family Anatidae; genus Anser; species Anser brachyrhynchus. The sequence goes on from NC_137704.1 coordinate 12,407,015, forward strand.
TTAGTGATATGGTTTAGTGTAGGACTTGTTAGTGTTAGGTCAGAGGTTGGACTAGGTGATCTTGGAGGTCTTTTCCAACCTAGACGATTCTGTGATTCTGTGACATACCTACCCATCTCCGGTCTTCTAGAAGGGCAAGAAGGAGGATCCGGGAAACTACAGGCCAGTCAGTCTCACCTCTGTCCCTGGAAAGGTGTTGGAACAGCTTGTTCTGGATGCCATCTCCAAGCAATTGGAAGAGAAGAAGGTTATGAGGAGTAATCAGCATGGATTCACCAAGGGGAAGTCATGCTCGACCAACCTCATTGCCTTCTAGGATGGCATCACCAGCTGGGTAGATAGGGGGAGAGCAATGGATGTCATCTACCTTGACTTTAGCAAGGCCTTTGATACTGTCTCCCACGACATCCTGCTAGCAAAGCTGAGAAAGTGTGGGATGGAGATGAGTGGACAGTAAGGTGGGTTGAGAACTGGCTGACTGGCCGAGCTCAGAGGGTGGTGATCGGCGGCGCAGAGTCCGGCTGGAGACCTGTGACTAGCGGTGTTCCCCAGGGGTCGATGCTGGGTCCGGTCTTGTTCAACATCTTCATCGACGACCTTGATGAGGGAATAGTGTCCGCCCTCAGCAAGTACGCCGATGACACAAAGCTGGGAGGAGTGGCCGACACGCCAAAGGCTGTGCTGCCATTCAGCGAGACCCGGGCGGGCTGGAGAGATGGGCAGGAAGAAACCAAATGAGGTTTAATAAGAGCAAGTGTAGAGTCCTGCACCTGGGAAGGAGCAACCGGATGTATCAGTACAGGCTGGGGGATGACCTGCTGGAGAGGAGCTCTGAGGAGAAGGACCTGGGGGTCCTGGTAGATGACAGGTTGACCATGAGCCAGCAGTGTGCCCTGGTGGCCAAGAGGGCCAATGGGATCCTGGCGTGCATTAAAAGGAGTGTGGCCAGCAGGTCAAGGGAGGTGATCCTCCCCCTCTACTCTGCCCTGGTCAGGCCTCACCTGGAGTACTGTGTCCAGTTCTGGGCTCCCCGGTACGAAAAAGACAGGGATCTCCTGGAAAGAGTCCAGCGGAGGGCCACAAAGATGATACGGGGCCTGGAGCATCTTCCCTATGAAGAAAGGCTGAAAGATCTGTTCAGCCTGGAGAAAATTGTATGTTAACATCAAGGACAGGTCGACCCCAAAGATAAGGGAGTAAAAGACTGTATGCTTAGGTAAGGGAACCAGCAAGAACTGGCTTGACTGCTGAAGTCTGTCCAAGACAGGAAAGGCCAGAAGATTAGCAGCGGGGAAGACTTCTGGCCTTCATCAAAAGACCACCAGAGTACGCAAGACGACCACCCGAGGACTCCAGTACACATGCGAATAGGGGCGGGAACCTATGTTAATTATTCTTCGGAGACCTGATGAATACGCAAGAGACTTACGGGAAATGAGATGAATATGTATATATCCCACTAATATACTGGCACACTGCCAGTAACCCTTGGTGTGTGTGTTAGGCGGAGCGATCCCCCCCCACACCCGGCGCCGTAATAAAGAATACCTGCTTAATAACTTTGGTTATTGAGTTTTTACTGCGTCAATTTGGTGACCTAGATGGGACCCTCTGTTTAGCTGTGGGAGCCGCTGAGATGTGGGACTCTCTAGGTGCGCCCTGGGAAATTCTTGGAGGTACTCCTCGCCTCAGCTGGCTCACCGCAGGGACAGACAAGGGCCATCTTTTGCAAAGGTATTCTTTTTGGAATTTTGTTTGATTGGAATACCGTTGCTTTGGAAGGTACCTGTAAAGCGCAGAAGACGTTCTACGTTGGGTGCTGTACTACTAGTCACTTGAAGTACATGTGATTAATGGGTGTCACATTAAGGGGTGTAGCCAATTAACCGTTACGGGTCTGGTCAGATTCAGGGTACTGAACTATCACGGTCACAGATTCGCCAATAACGTATTAACTGATATGGGTCCGGTCGGATTCAGAGTACTGAACTATCATGGTCACGGATTCACCAACAACGTAACATGCCCTTACTCTAGTCGCGTTCACTGAGAACTATCACGGCTAGGAACAGTGCAATTAAGTGCAATTTATTACAGCAACAGGTACACAGGTTCTTTGGATTGCTGGTGATAAATTCACTGTCTGCAAAAGCAAGCTAGCATGCATGAAATACACAGGTGCACAGCCTGGAAATCAACGCGTAAAAAGGCACAAAGACTTTATAGAGAGTTCTAAGTTTCCGCGGAGACACCTGGTATAACCAAGTGTTCAAATCTCACCCAAAGGCATCCCAATGGGGGGGGGGGGAAGAGAGGCTCAGCCTGTTGACTGATCCCAGAAGTCAGGAGGTCCTCGTGATGGTATATTCCCTCATGATGGTATCTCCCCTGACGATGGTATCTTCCCTAACATCCCCTCTCTCTTAAGACAATTTATATTATTTTCTATCTTTTAGGTGGAACTTGAGTGACTCTAGTCAAGCATATCTTAGTTATGACTGATGAAAAGTTTTCTCGCCTTCGTTTAAAGGTATAGGCTCTGAGAAATTCAGAGCGCGTGCTCAGTGAGGGGTGGTCGCACCTTGGAGGCGGGTAGCTTTTGGGATGGAGGTGTGTTTTGGTATTATGATGATATTATAATGAGCAAAAGTTCACTAGAGTACAGCATTTTGTCAAAAACATGACAGGTCGTTGGCTCAGGGTAGCAGAAGTGCAGCTTATCGGTCTCGGTGTGCACAAGAACAATTGAGTCCCCACCTGGCCACAGAGCCTAGCCGCAGTGTCTCCACTCTGCTCTACGGTCCATACTGTTCCTTAGAATCAGCACACTAGGTTCCCCCAGTGTGACAGCATATAAGGTTGGAGGCCTAGGGAAGGCTCAGGTAATGCAGCCATGCCCTACCCTGAAAGCCTCTTCAATGCTGTACATTTTCTTTAAAATGTGAATATTAGTTTTATTTTCCTAGTTACTTTAGGCAATTACACCACATAATCCACCCCATGACTATAGTCACTCAAGCTTCATGACATTCGGAATATGTCGGGGATATCACATACATTCTCGGGATGAGTTTTATGGAGTGTATGTACATTGTGTAGGGATGCTAAACGTTTCATCATAATCCAGACTTTAACATACAATCTAATTGTCATCATAAAGCATAATACAGTGAGCATTAACAAAATGACAACAGGGTGAAGCATCTTGTTGAAGATTCCTGTGGCAGCTGGCGACCATCCACACAAAGTGTCCCACCAATGGTGTTTTTCATCTTTCTTTACTCTTTCCATCACTCGATGTATTTCTTCTTTATCATGATGGACAGTAATCAGTCTTTCATCCATTTTCTCGGACTTGTTTCATCAGCCCCTTTAAGTCTTCATGTAACAGTAATTTCTTCACCAAGGCAAGGTTCATTCCAATAGGAGTAGGCAGCAGATCATGAAGCAGAATATAATTGAATATAACAAGTTGATAAGAGGTGACAGGAGCTGAGTAACTAAAATCACATCCTAGAATTTTGGTAAAGTTACAAACACAAACATTAGAGTGATCACTTGCATTTACAATAGTATTAGCTATGACTATAGAATCACAATGGGTTCTCCTGCAAACACAGACTTTCCCAATATATACAAGTACAGTTTCAAGGGTTTCATTAGGATGTATCTTGAAGTGGCAAATATTTTGTTCAGTGTCAAGACTTGGCCGTCGAATGTGTTACTTTCACAGATGAAGCCTTTTTGTTCACACACAATACATGCATTTACATCAATTGTTTGCCACTTTCCTCCCTTTTGATGGGCCCATACTTTATGCTCCTTAGGATAAAATATAGTTCCATTATGATTGAGTCCTAATGCAATGATTGGATATACATTGCATACGGTGGCATTGCTTATGGTAAGTATAAAGGCAATAATTTTATAATTTTCTGCATAACAGGTAAAGTTGACTAATTGTCACCATGTTTGAAACTCCTTTTCAAATTCTGAAGCATTATCCCAAATCAATTTTTGAATTTCAGTGGGTGAAGTTCTTCCTTCTCCCTCTCTAATAATAGCTGCTGCTACAGACTGTATCCGTAACTGCGCTTGGATGCAGCTCAAGGCAAGGGAGGTATTGCCTTGGGTTTTTCCAAGGGCATTTACAATTAATTGATGATCATTTTCTTCAATTTGTTCCAAATGGTGTAAAATGTCTGATAAGGATGATTTTATTGGTCATTCCAATTACCTTAGGTCATCTGTAGTAGCAGTTATTCTACTCATTAGGACCTCAGCATCTATGCTATTTAATATACCTAATCCTGTTCCCAGTAACCCAGTTGCATCCCATGGCATGCGCCGAGATTGTTTCAGAGAACGTCCATGTAACCATGCTAACCAGCCGGTGTAGGCAGTTTCTCACAAAGGTGGTACATTTTGAGTTGATTTCTGAGATATTAATGTGCAGCGCTAGCTCTACCTTTTTTAGAGACCAGCTAGGGTTAAAGAGAACTTGTTGTTGTCCCACATTTTTAATTCTGTAAGGACCTGTGTGAAGATGGAAGGAGTTAGACTAATGGGAGGCCGAGTTGGTACAGTTTCAAATATCTGCGGGGGCAGAGGCTTCTTATCCTTTGAATTCTGTGCCTCTATAACCCCAAAGACAGTACACAATTTTCGGTTTGGTGAAAATAAAATTGTGACTATAATTTGGTGGTCTGGAAGAATCAGCATAAATTGTCTTAATTTCAGCTGGCCTATTGTAAGTAGATCCGTTAGTTATCCGGCAACTGATTTGTATTGTCTGGCCAGAAGTGGCTTGAAGTTCAGCCATTCTTAGAGAATCATTCCAACTCTAAGTGAATATTAGTTTTATTTTCCTAGTTACTTTAGGCAATTACACCACACTGGTCAAACTTAGGCAAAAGAAGGAACTGCACAGGCAGTGGAAACAGGGCCGTGTGCCCTGGGAAGAGTACAGAAATGCTGTCCGGACGTGCAGGGATGGGATCAAGAAAGCCAAGGCACTGACTGAGCTAAACTTGGCGAGAGATGCAAAAAAATAACAAGAAGGGATTCTACAGGAACATTGGCCATAAAAGAAAGACTAAGGAGAGTGTACCACCTCTGAAAAATGGAGATGGAGGACTGGAAACAACAAACATGAATAAGGCTGAGGTACTTAACAACTTCTTTGCCTCAGTCTTCACTGGCAGTCAGGCTTTCCACATCTCTCAAGACTCCGAACCTCTACGCAGGGGCTGGGGGAGCAGAGTCCCTAACACTGTAAACGAAGAGCAAGTTTGAAGCCATCAGGCTACCAAGGGACAGAACCCATCTGTATCTCTGGAGTGACAGGGGGATCCCAAAGGTTAACTGTATTGGAAGCTGAAGTGAGTCTAACTGGGAATGAGTGGCAAAAGCATCCCATTGTGACTGGCCCTGAGGCTCCATGCATCCTTGGCATAGACTACCTCAGGAGAGGGTACTTCAAGGATTCAAAAGGGTACCGGTGGGCTTTTGGCATAGCTGCTTTGAGCGCAGAGAAGATTAGGCAGCTGTCTACCCTTCCTGGTCTCTCAGAAGACCCTTCTGTTGTAGGATTGCCGAGGGTTGAAGAATAGCAGGTGCCAATCGCTACCACAACAGTACACCGGTGGCAAGATCACACCAACTGGGACTCCCTGATTCCCATCCATGAGTTGGTTCATCGGCTGGAGAGCCAAGGAATGATCAGCAAGACTCATTCACATTTTAATAGTCCCATATGGCCAATGCGAAAGTCTAATGGAGAGTGGACTATCTGAACGAAGTTAAGCCACCGCTGAGTGCTGCAGTGCCGGACATGCTAGAACTCCAGTACGAACTGGAATCAACGGCAGCCAAGTGGTACGCCACAACTGATATCGCTAATGCATTTTTCTCCATCCCTCTAGCAGCAGAGTGCAGGCCACAGTTTGCTTTCACTTGGAGGGGTGTCCAATACACCTGGAATCGGCTGCCCCAGGGCTGGAAACAGAGCCCTACCATTTGCCATGGACTGATCCAGTCTGCGCTGGAACAGGGGGAAGCTCCTGAACACCTGCAGTACATCGATGACATCATTGTGTGGGGTGACACAGCAGAGGAAGTATTCGAGAAAGGGAAGAAAATAGTCCAAATCCTTCTGAAGGCCAGTTTTGCCATAAAACAAAATAAAGTCAAAGGACCTGCACGAGAGATCCAGTTTTTAGGAATAAAATGGCAAGATGGACGTCGTCAAATCCCAATGGATGTGATCAACAAAATAACACCTATGTCTCCACCAACTACCAAAACGGAAACACAAGTTTTCCTAGGTCTTGTGGGATTCTGGAGAATGCATGTTCTAGGCTTGTTGGAGAATGCATGTTCTAGGCATGTTCTATTCAGCTTGTGAGTCTTCTATATCAAGTGACTTGAAAGATGAACTGTTTCGAGTGGGGCAGCGAGCAACAACTGGCCTTTGTACAAGTCAAACAAGAAATAGCTCGTGCAGTAGCCCTTGGGCCTGTCCATACCGGACTAGCTGTGCAAAACATACTTTCCACTGCAGCAGGGGAGCATGGCCTCACCTGGAGCCTCTGGTAGAAAACCCCAGGAGAAACTCGAGGTCGACCTCTGGGGTTCTGGAGCCGGGGCTATTGAGGATCAGAAGCCAATTACACCCCAACTGAAAAGGAGATACTAACAGCGTATGAGGGTGTTCGAGCTGCTTCAGAAGTTGTTGGTACAGAAGCACAGCTCCTCTTGGCACCACGGCTACCTGTGTTACATTGGATGTTCAAAGGGAAAATTCCCACTACACACCAAGCAGCCGACGCTACATGGAGTAAGTGGGTAGCGTTAACTACGTAGCAGGCTCGAATGGGGAAACCCAACCAGCCAGGAATCCTGGAAGAGATCATGGACTGGCCAGAGGGCAGGGATTTTGGAGCACTGACAAGAGGTAATTCATGCCGAAGAGGCACCACCATATAATGAATTGCCAGAAGACAGAAAGCAGTATGTGTTGTTCACTGACGGATCCCGCCATGTGGTAGGGAGCCATCAGAAATGGAAAGCTGCTGTGTGGAGTCCCACACGAGGAGTCGTGGCTGCCATGGAAGGGGAAGGCGAGTCGAGTCAGTATGCAGAAGTGAAAGCCATACAACTGTCCCTAGAAATTGCTGAAAGACAATCATAAAATTATAAAATGGCCTGGGTTGAAAAGGACCTTAAAGATCATCTAGTTTCAAACCCCCTGCTCTGGGAAGGGTTGCCAACCGCTAGAGCAGCCTGCCCAGAGCTGCATCCAGCCTGGCCTTGAATGCCTCCAGGATGGGGCATCCACAACCTCCCTGGGCAACCTATTCCAGTGCCTCACCGCCCTCTGAGTGAAAACCTTTCTCCTAATTTCTAACCTAAATCTCCCCTGTCTTAGTTTAAAACCATTCCCCCTTGTCCTATCACTATCAACACATGTAAACAGGCGTTCCCCCTCCTGTTTATACGCTCCCTTCAAGTACTGGAAGGCTGCAATGAGTTCTCCCCGGAGCCTTCTCCTCTCCAAGCTAAACAAGCCCAGTTCCCTCAACCTTTCTGCATAGGAGAGGTGCTCCAGCCCTCTGATCATCTTAGTGGTCCTCCTCTGGACCCGTTCCAAGAGCTCCACATCCTTCTTGTGCTGGGGGCCCCAGGCCTGCACGCAGTATTCCAGGTGGGGTCTCACAAGAGCAGAGTAGAGGGGGACAATCACCTCCCTCTCCCTGCTGGCCACCCCTTTTTTAATGCAGCCCAGGACATAGCTGGCCTTCTGGGCTGCAAGCGTGCACTGCTGGCTCATGTCCAGCTTCTCGTCCAGCAGGACCCCAAGTCCTTCTCTGCAGGGCTGCTCTCAAGTTCTTCTTCGCCCAGTCTATATAAATACCTGGGATTGCCCCAGCCCAAGTGCAACACCTTGCACTTGGCCTTGTTCAACCTCATTAGGTTCTCATGGGCCCACTTCTCCAGCCTGTCCAGGTCCCTCCGGATGGCATCCCTTCCCTCTATTGTATCCACTGCACCGCTCAGCTTGGTGTCATCTGCAAACTGAGGGTGCACTCAGTTCTATGTCGTTGATAAAGATGTTGAAGATGTCCGCCCCAAGACAGACCCCTGAGGGACACCACTTGTGACTGGCCTCCACCCAGACATAGAACCGTTGACCACAACCCTTTGGCTGCGACCGGCCAACCAATTCTTTATCCACCTAACAGTCCATCCTTCAAATCCATACCTCTCCAATTTAGAGAGAAGAATGTGGTGAGGGACCATATCAAAGGCTTTGCTCAAGTCCAGGTAGATGATATCCATCACCCTTCCTTTGTCCACCGATGCCATCACTCCATCATAGAAGGCCACCAGATTGGTTAGGCAAGATCTGCCTTTGGTGAAGCCGTGCTGGCTGTCTCGGATCACCTCTTTATCTCGTGCATGCCTTAACATGTCTTCCAGGAGGATCTGCTCCATGAGCTTCCCAGGCACAGAGGTGAGGCTCACCGACCTGTTTTTCCCCGGGTCTTCCTTTCTCCCTTTCTTAAAAATGGGAGTAATGTTTCCCTTTTTCCAGTCACCAGGGACTTCACCCGACAGCCATGATTTTTCAAATATGATGGAGAGCGGTTCGGCAACCACATCAGCCATCTCTCTCAGCACCCTGGGATGTATACCATCTGGCCTCATGTACTTATACACATCCAGTTTCCTTAGGCAGTCCCGGACTTGTTCCACTGTCACAGTGGGACAGAATCTGCTCCTCTCACCCTCTCCTTGAGGTTCAGGGTCCTGAAAGACATAGGAAACTTGACCACCAGTGAAGACCGAGGCAAAGCACTTATTGAGTACCTCAGCAGCTAAGCACCATACAGCCATTCACTCACCCTCCCCCCTCCCTCTCTGGGATGGGGGAGAGAAACAGGAAAATGAAGCCTGTGGGTTGAGATACAGTTTATTAAGACAGGAAAAAAAATATAATAATGAAAATAGCACTACTAATAATAATGTGTATTGTGGTTTAACCCGGCCAGCAGCTAAACACCACAAAGCCGTTCGCTCACCCTCCCCCCTCCCTCTCTGGGATGGGGGAGAGAAACGGGAAAGTGAAGCCGGTGAGTTGAGATAAAGACAGTTTATTAAGACAGGAATATAATAATAACAATAATAATAATAGTGATAATGATAATAGTATTAATAATAATAATGTGTAAGAAACAAGTGATGCACAATGCAATTGCTCACCACCCGCTGACCGATGCCCAGCCTATCCCCGAGCAGCCGGCGCCCCACCCCGGCCAGCCACCCCTATATATTGTTTAGCATGACGTCAGATGGTATGGAATACCCCTTTGGCCAGTTGGGGTCAGCTGTCCTGGGTCTGTCCCCTCCCAGCTCCTGCTGCACCCCTAGCCTGCCCGCTGGCAGGACAGAGCGAGAAGCTGAAAAGTCCTTGGCCTGGTGTAAACACTGCTCTGCAACAAATGAAACATCAGCATGTTATCAGCGCTCTTCTCATCCTAATCCAAAACATAGCACCCTACCAGCTACTATGAGGAAAATTAACTCTGTCCTAGCTGAAACCAGGACAGATATCCACCCCTTATTCCATACCATTTATGTCATGCTCAGGTTACACCTTTTCTAATACATTCTAATTAATCACCATTTTCATCTATGGTATATAGAATGTCCACTGAGTTTGCATAGTCCGTGACTGACTTCGGGCTCCATCTGTCACAGCAGTCTTTCAGGGCAGAAGAGATGGTATATGATGTTGGATCGTCATACGCTGAAGCCCGTTCTCATTCCATCACCTCTCTGTGCTTGTCCAATTCTATCAAAATTCATTCATTATTATCTGTGTGGCTGTTACTGTGATACCATTAATAGGACACTGACATATAGCAATCATGGTAGTGATGACATACAGTATTATATAATAATTAACATACTACAATTCAACTCATGGGCTATTCTCACCCAGTATTAAATCCCCTTGAGGTACACACCGGACCTCCCCATTCTTTTGCATTACCCACCAAGTGCATCCAGGTCCCTGAGCAAAAGCAATCCCACGAATGGGTTTGCCTTTTCCTGAGGCAGGAGTAGCCCAGATTGTCTTACCCAGCATGTTTCTTACGTGCACTACAGGAACTTTATCCCCTTCTACAGTGCGTAACAGGTTTGATTGGGCAGGTCCAGCTCGGTTGGCAGATCCCCTAGTGTTGACTAACCAGGTGGCCTTTGCCAAATGTGTATCCCAATTTTTGAATGTCCCAGCACCCATTGCCTTCAGTGTAGTCTTCAACAGTCCATTGTATCGTTCAACTTTCCCGGAGGCTGGTGCATGATAGGGGATGTGATACACCCACTCAATACCATGTTCTTTGGCCCAAGTGTCTATAAGGTTCTTTCAGAAATGAGTCCCATTGTCTGACTCAATTCTCTCTGGGGTGCCATGTCGCCATAGGACTTGCTTTTCAAGGCCCAGGATAGTGTTCCGGGCGGTGGCATGGGGCACAGGATATGTTTCCAGCCATCCGGTGGTTGCTTCCACCATTTTAAGTACGTGGCGTTTGCCGTTGCGGGTTTGAGGGAGTGTGATGTAATCAATCTGCCAGGCCTCTCCATACTTATATTTCAGCCATCGTCCTCCATACCAAAGAGGCTTTGACCGTTTGGCTTGCTTGATTGCAGCACATTTCACAATCATGAATAACCTGTGCTATAGTGTCCATGGTCAGGTCCACCCCTCGATCACGAACCCATCTGTAGGTTGCATCTCTACCTTGATGGCCTGAGGTGTCGTGGGCCCATCGGGCTATAAAAATCTGACCCTTCTGTTATCAGTCCAGATCCACCTGGGCGACTTCAATCTTAGCAGCCCAATCCACCTGCTGGTTGTTTTGGTGTTCTTCAGTAGCCCAATTCTTGGGCAAGTGAGCATCTACATGGTGTACCTTTACAGCCAGGTTCTCTACCCGGGCAGCAATATCTTGCCACAATGCCGCAACCCTGATGGGTTTGCCCCTACACTGCCAGTTGTTCTGCTTCCATTGCTGTAACCACCCCCACAGGGCATTTGCTACCATCCATGAATCAGTATAGAAATAGAGAACTGGCCACTTTTCTCGTTCAGCAATATCTAAAGCCAGCTGAATGGCTTTCACTTCTGCAAACTGGCTCGATTCACCTTCTCCCTCAGCAGCTTCTGCAACTCGTCGCGTAGGACTCCATACAGCAGCCTTCCACCTCCGATGCTTTCCCACAATACGACAGGACCCATCAGTGAACAGGGCATATTTCTTCTCATTTTCTGGTAGCTTGTTGTACAGTGGGGCTTCTTCAGCACGGACCACCTCCTCCTCCGGTGATATTCCATGATATTTGCCTTCTGGCCAGTCCATAATCACTTCCAAGATTCCTGGGCAACTGGGGTTTCCTATTCGAGCCCGCTGAGTAATCAGTGCAACCCACTTGCTCCATGTAGCATCAGTTGCATGATGTGTAGAGGGAACCCTTCCTTTGAATATCCAGCCTAGTACTGGCAGTCAAGGTGCCAGGAGGAGCTGCGCTTCAGTACTGACCACTTCCGAAGCAGATTGAACTCCTTCATATGCTGCCAATATCAGTTGAAATGGTAAATCGTCGCTTCTGCTTCGGGACTTTGCAAGGAGGATTTACTATTCAATCTGTAACTGTTTTGTGTGAATTCGCAAAGTGGGATCCTGTTGTGCTGCCCATGCCTGCCAAAATGGTGACTGTAAAAGAGTACCACATTCGGGGGGCGGGGGGGGAGGAGGAAATTGCTGAAAACTTTCAGGCACTTCAACAAGTGGGAATCGTTAAAGAAACCATGACTGCTTTTAATAATCCTAGTTGTCACGTTCAAAAATCAGACTGCATTTGGAGAATGGCTGTAGATTATAGAAAAATAAATAAAGCCACCTCCCCACTTGCAGTTATGACTAACAGGCATGGTTACTCCCATAGAAAGAATTAACAAAAATTTACAACACCGGAAGGTGGTGATGGATCTTCCTAATGCTTTGTTTTCAATAGCCCTTGCTTCAGAAAGCCTGGACCGGTTTGTCTTTACCTGGCAACAAAAGCAATATACTTTCCAAGTATAGCCCCAGGGATATAAACACAGTCCCTCTATTTGCCACCAAATGATAGCAACTGATGTAGCAATATTGTTGGCTATGGTTACTGTTTACCATTATATTGATGATCTATTGATTATGGCCACTCTTCTAGTAAGCATATCCTTTAATCATGTGCCCACACTAATGGACCCCCCCCGCCGAGATCTCCCTCCATCTCCTGTGGATGAAGCACCCCCTTATGATGAGTTAATAGAAAAGCACAAAAAAGATGCCTGGTTTACAGACAGGAGTACAATATACACGGCAACTGGACAAAGACAAGGGAGAGCACTTGCATGTGCTCTGGCTCCAGAAATTATATCATGGCAAACAGGTGTACAGGCATCTAGTCAGTGGGCTTTGAATACCCAGCAGATGGATTACATTGGCCCCCTGCCCCCATCAAGGGGGTGGCGACATGTATTCACTGCTGTGGATACAGTATCAGGATTGTTCTTTGCTAAACCCACCAAATATGCTAATCAGCATAGCATAATTGAAGCACTGGAACAACTCATCCATCAGTACATACCTCCTCATCAAACTCAAAGTGACCAAGGAACAGATTGGATATTCCACGCTGCCTACCATCCCCAAGCTAATGGCTTGATTGACAGAATGAATGGGATGCTGAAAGAACAATCTAGAAAGTTAACCAGTACTAGAACTTTACAACACTGGAGTTTACTTTAAGCCGCTTTTTTGTTAATCAACCAGAATATTCACAATCAGATACCCTATGATTATAACATGGTGAGGACTGAAATTCTACATTGTGTCTCCCCCAAAATACTAACCACAGGGGAAATGAAACTGTTTACACTGACAGATTGTATGGTGGGACCACAACCTATTAATCTAGATGTGAAAATCCACATAACAACTCCTGAGAATGCAGTATGGTTCTGTACTCCAGTTTCTCTCCTTATTCTACATCCTCTGTTAATATCAGATTCTCGAGTTCTCATATTTCAGGTATCTTCGACGAATACCTGTGCCTTATCTAGGGGAGATAGTATTGGGATGATGTTGTTGGTGTCACGAATCCAATATCGAATTGAAGTTCAACCTGAAAATGTGCAAATCATAGCTCTTTGATCTGTATGGGCAATCGATCTGTCTCAAGTTACTAATCTCAAGGTAATATTAGCTGAAGAAGCTGGAGCAATGGCGTATGTATTACTGGAAGGAAATGACACTCCTATTTTCCTCCCTTATCACAGGCTGGCTCATTGTGCCTTGTAACTTTGTACTACAAGCACACACCCTGGATACATTTCTGCAAGATCAGTATGTAAATACTTGAATGTGGTTGGCTTTTTACTGTAACTAACTTCTTATTGTTATTCTTTTCAAGTAGCAAATATAGAGCACCTGGTGTGTGCCCTTGCACAGGGCTTACATTGGACATAAAAGGAAATTATTGCCTTAAATTCAAAAGTGACTGCTGTACCCCAAGAAACCCTACAACACTGATTGATGATGGACTACTTTCTTCTTCAACATCATAGACGCTGCTCTGGGTTTGAAGGCATGTGATGCTTCAATTTAACAGATGAATCAGCTAGCGTGGAGGACAACATTCAACGTCTTCAGGACTTAATGCTTTAAATTAAACAATCTACTGGTGCTACCTGGCTAGCTGAGTGCTTCAATTCCCTGACAGGGAGGGGAATGGGTTATGTTTATTCCTTTCCCTATGTACTTTATTGTGTGCCTTATAAATTAGCCTGTCCCACATTCCCAGGCCCAGCAGCAGTGGTCACTTGAGCAAAACGGGGTGGAATGTTGGGAGGAATGGGTTAAAAGCCAAAGACTGGTGAGGAGGATTATAAATACGCTCAAGTGACCTTGCAGCTGGGAATGCGTAAAGTCTGGGGAGCAGCAATGTAGAAAAACATATAAATTATGTCTGCTGCTGTTTGTGCTCTGTGTGTTTGACAAATAGCACACCTGTGCATAGATAACATAGGTGTTTGGTGAACTTGGAGGTGGCCTATTGGTTGTGCTTGAGCTCCCGGTCTTGGTACAGAGATCAAAGAAGCACAGTGAGAAAGACAGCATGGTGGTAAAAACTGCACCTGCACAAAGTCTTGATAAAAACAGGTGAAACCAGCAGGCTGGCGATCTCCTAGCATGGACCCTGTTTAGCGGTTCCTGTGTTCCCGCTTGTGTGCCTGTGCTCGTGTACCTCTGTCTGGGTGCTGCTTCGGGGATCCCCTGGTTGGCGAGGTAATGAGAAGAAATCTACTCTTTGCATTTTAGCTGCAAGTCTGTGGTTGTTCCTGTTGCCTGCCCAGACAATGGAGAAGGTATTTTTTGCTGAGAACATTTCTGCCAGAAGTACTTCAGTTAAAAGCCATGGCTCCTCTACTGAAAAAGTAAGGTTTTCTAATAAACACTGAAAAAAATTTTTACATTTGGTTAGCTGATGTACTATTAAATTCTGGGAAAAATGAAATATCATGTAAAATAGTCTCAATTACTAATTGCAATATGAAATGACTGATGGGGTTGGTGTTGCTGCATGCAAGGGTTAGAAACCATGCTGTAAAGTTTATCTGGGTTTATCTCCAAATAGATAAAACTTCCAAATATTTTTTTCTATTGCATTTTAATTCAAAAAGTTATGAAAATACACTTAATCATTTGAATTATGGAATCAACTCTGTAGTAAGTGACGTGTGGTGTTTTTTTTAATTGTAGATTGTAATTATTCTATTATAGCGTTAATACCCATATGTTATTTTTAAGGCATCTTAAGAGAGCAAAATGTTGAAAGAATTTTAAGCATTAATACTGAACTCAATTTGTTTTGCAATAAAGTGTATTTCATACCACTTTCAACTAAAAGTTTTAAACAAAATGTTAATATTTATTTGTAAAATGCAGTTAAGATATGAGGCCAGTAGTGATAATAATCAAATAAAAGGCATTGGTAATTAAATTTATAATACATAATGATATCTATTCTATTTATTTATGAATATAGTGATAACCATGTTTGATGCTTTGTAACAATAAATTAAATAGCTGCTTTTCATCTTCACTGTGATAGTGATAGTTTTAAAATACTTGTAGCTTTTAGGATATAGATATTTTTTAAGGCTAACCTCTTTATTACTCACATAATTAATTCCTTAAAAATTTAATTGTTATGACCAAAACAAATATTTCAGTTTTCCTGTTGTTTATTCAAAAATGCTTTAGCTGCCCAAACTTTCACTTTGAAATATGGACATTGCACGAAAATTAGTATGAAGACAAAGCTAAGTAAAAGCCATTATAAATGATCACTGACTCAAAGCTGGAGGGTGACCACAGATTTTGCAGTTGCAACCCAACTCTTATCAATAAAAAATAATTAAATACATCAAAAAACATTGCCAAAACTGCCAACATATTTGATCCCCTTTGCATCAAATCTTTGCTAGCAGACTGGAGGACTTGGTGAATCGTGTTTTAAACTAACAAACTTGGGTGGAAATGTCCAAAGCTGTGACATCTGCACATTCAGAAACAACCCTATGTCCAGCCACTTCAAGCACGGGTATACCAATGCATGCAGTCTGGACAACAAACAGGAAGAACTGGAGCTCTGTGCCTAGTTTGAGAGTTATGATGCCATAGGAATCAGAGAAACATGGTGGGAAAACTCACATGACTGGAAGACCACAATGGATGGCTACAAGCTCTTTTGGAAAGATAGGAAAGGAAGAAGAGGAGGTGGAGTTGCACTCTATGTAAAAAAGAAATCCAAGTGCATGGAGGTGAACTATGGAGATGACAAAAGTTCTATCGAATGCCTCTGGATCAAGTTTAGAGGGATTATCACCAAAGGGGGATCTTATGTTAGGTATCTGTTACCGACCTAGATGACAAGGCTGACGAAACCTTACTTTGGATGCTTGAGGAGGTCTCAGGCTGTCAGAACCTGGTCCTCATGGGTGACTTCAATTACCCAGACATTTGTTGGGAAAACAACACAGAGGTGCACAAGTTGTCCATCAGGTTCCTGGAATGCACTGAGGACTGCTTCCTGCAACAGATGCTGGACATGCCACCTAGGAACAGCGCATTTCTAGATTTACTGCTCACAAACTGAGAAGAATTACTTGACAGTATAACTACCAATTCATTCAGAAGAGTGTTGCCAGCAGGTCAAGGGAGGTGTACTGGGTCTGGCTGGGATGGAGTTAACTTTCCCTGCAGCAGCCCATCCAGCACTGTGCTCTGCACTTGTAGCCAGAACAGCACTGGTATCACACCAGTGTTGTATATACTGCTGAGCAATACTGACACAGCATCAGGACTCCCTCTAACCCCCCAAGAGCCAGAAGGCTGGGGGGAGGCAAGAAGGGGGAGGGGAAGCTTCCCTGGGAAGACCAGGGAAGCTGATCTAAACCAACCAAAGGGATATTCCATACCATATGATGTCACACTCAGCAATAAAAGGTGGAAAAAGGAAGGAGAGGGTGGGGGTGGGCTCTCGTTGTGAAAACATCTGTCCTCCCAAACAATGGCTACGTGTGTTGAGGCCCTGCTTCAAGGACGTGGTCAAGCATCGCTCGATGGCGGAAAGTAGAGAATAATTTCTTTCCTCTGCGCTTCCACAGGGCCTTTGCTTGTGTTTTTGTTTGTTTGTTTGTTTCCTTTTTTCCCCATTTCCTTTTCCCTTTAGTTAAATTATTTAACTAATAATCATTTTCATGATTATAATCATGAGTCAAGTAAGTATGCAGAAATGAAAGCAATTCACCTGACCATAGAAATTGCTGAAAGAGAAAAATGGGGTTTCCTATTGAAGCCCGCTGAGTAATCAGGGCAACCCACTTGCTCCATGTAGCATCAGTTGCATAATGTATAGAGGGGACCCTTCCTTCGAACATCCAGCCCAGCACCGGCAGTCGGGGTACCAGGAGGAGCTGCGCTTCAGTACCGACCACTTCCGAAGCAGATCGAACCCCTTCATATGCTGCCAATA
Source organism: Anser brachyrhynchus (assembly GCF_964034855.1). NCBI lineage: Eukaryota > Metazoa > Chordata > Aves > Anseriformes > Anatidae > Anser > Anser brachyrhynchus. The sequence continues at coordinate 12,424,169 of NC_137704.1, forward strand.
TCTCCTTTTCGGTTGGAGTGTAGCGGGCCTCAGATCCTCTGTATCCCCGACTCCAAAACCCCAGGGGTCGACCTCGAGTTTCCCCAGGTTCTTTCTGCCAGAGGCTCCAGGTGGGACCATTCTCCCCGGCTGCGGTGTAGAGCACATTCTTTACATCTGGTCCTGTTCGGACTGGCCCAAGGGCTACTGCATGAACTATTTCCTGCTTAATTTGTTCAAAGGCTTGTCGTTGCTCAGGGCCCCATTCAAAAGCATTCTTCTTACGGGTTACTTGGTAGAGCGGGTTTACAATCAGACTGTAATTTGGAATATGCATTCTCCAAAACCCCACGACACCTAGGAAAGTTTGTGTTTCTTTTTTGCTAGTTGGTGGAGACATAGCTGTTATTTTGTTGATCACATCCATTGGGATTTGACGACGTCCATCTTGCCATTTTATTCCTAAAAACTGGATCTCTCATGCAGGTCCTTTGACTTTATTCTGTTTTATGGCAAAACCGGCCTTCAGAAGGATTTGGACTATTTCCTTCCCTTTCTCGAAAACTTCCTCTGCTGTGTCACCCCACACAATGATGTCATCGATGTACTGCAGGTGTTCAGGAGCTTTCCCCTGCTCCAGCGCAGACTGGATCAGTCCATGGCAAATGGTAGGGCTCTGTTTCCAGCCCTGGGGCAGCCAATTCCAGGTGTATTGGATACCCCTCCAAGTGAAAGCAAACTGTGGCCTGCACTCTGCTGCTGGAGGGATGGAGAAAAATGCATTAGCGATATCAGTTGTGGCGTACCACTTGGCTGCCTTTGATTCCAGTTCATACTGGAGTTCTAGCATGTCCAGCACTGCAGCACTTAGAGGTGGCGTGACTTCGTTCAGGCCACGATAGTCCACTGTTAGTCTTCACTCACCATTAGACTTTCGCACTGGCCATATGGGACTATTAAAAGGTGAATGAGTCTTGCTGATCACCCCTTGGCTCTCCAGTTGACGAATTAGCTTATGGATGGGAATCAGGGAGTCTCGGTTGGTGCGATATTGCCGCCGGTGCATAGTTGTGGTAGCGATCGGCACTTGCTGTTCTTCAACCCTCAACAACCCCACAACAGAAGGGTCCTCTAAGAGACCGGGCAAGGTAGACAACTGTTTAATGTCCTCTGTCTCCAAGGCAGCTATGCCAAAAGCCCAGCGGAACCCTTTTGGGTCCTTGAAATATCCTCTTCTAAGATAGTCTATGCCAAGGATGCACGGAGCATCTGGGCCAGTCACAATACGGTGCTTTTGCCACTCATTACCGGTTAGACTCACTTCAGCCTCCAATACAGTTAACTGCTGGGATCCCCCCATCACACCATAAATACAGGTGGGCTCTGGCCCTTTATAGCTTGATGGCATTACCGTGCACTGTGCACCGGTGTCTACTAAAGCCTTATACTTCTGTGCGTCTGACGTGCCAGGCCATCGAATCCACACAGTCCAATAAACTCGATTGTCCCTTCCTCCCCCTGGCTGGAGTCAGGGCCCCTCTAATCCTGGTCAGAATCTTCATTACTGTGTCTGGAGGACTGCCTGCTGGAAGTTGGAGCAGCAAGCTTCTCAGAGAACCTATTTTTCCCGATTGTTTTTCTTTGCAACTCACGTACCCGTGCCTCTAGGGTCAAGGTAGATTTTCCACCCCATTTTCTCATGTCCTCTCCATGGTCACGTAGGTAAAATGACAGGGTGGCACGGGGTGTGTACCCACTATATCATCTTCCTTGCACAGATGAACGTTTACCCCGATAGCTGAGACACCGGTTTGTACAGGTGGGGAGGAAAATGATCTCTCTTCAAGTTGGTGGACCTTTTCAGAAAGTTTCTCCAAAGTATTCTCTTTTAGTTGATGGACACTTTCAGAAAGTTTCTCCACAGCCGAGACGCAGGCCTGTAGGGAAGAAGAGAGACTTTCTTCATACTGCCGGAGTTGTTTAGCCACTTCATCCACTGTGGGTTCCTCATGTTCTTTCCAGGCCGTTACTGCCAATGAGCTGGCATATGATGATGGTGCACTCCGTACAAACTTCCGCCACATGGGTGGTGTACACCGGACTTCATCTGGATCTGTGGATATTTGTTCGTTGTCTAGGTCCCTATAAATCACCTCCCGTACAGCTAATTCCCTCAGGTACTGGATTCCCTTCTCCATAGTGGTCCACTTGCCTGGTAGACACACAAGTTCTTCCTTGAAGGGATACCGTTCCTTCACAGCTGACAGGAGACGCCTCCAGAGGATGTGAGATCGTGCTCCATCTCCAATTGCTTTGTCAATGCCTGCGTCTCTAGCAAGGGATCCCAGCCGCCTGGCTTCCCTGCCCTCTAATTCCACACAATTGGCTCCGGTGTCCCAGCACTGGAGCAGCCAGGTGACAAGCTGCTCTCTTATGCAGCGACCAGAATCTTTCCGTACATCTCGTAGCTCACACTGGTATACGTTTCGGTTAGTTACTGTTGCTTTTCTGACATCTTCATCTTCATCCTCCTGTTCCTCTGATGGCCCGGCCTCGTCTTCTCTATACTTAGTCTTAGCAGAAGTTTCTCTGCGTTTTAAACGACGTGAATCTCTATACCATCTTTTCACCTTGTCTACAGGGGCAACTTGCACTGCTACAGCTCGTTTCTCTGACCCAGCCACAGGGTCTGCCACAGGAGTTGGAATACACGCTGGGCCCGTCATAGGGATTGGAACAACAACAGGGCCCGTCACAGGAGCTGGAATGACCACTGGGCCCATCAGAGGGGTTGGAGCGGCCGCAGGGCCTGGAGCAGCCGCAGGGGCTGGAGCGGCTGTAGGGTCCATCGTAGGGGTTGGAGTGGCTGCAGGGGTTGGAGTGGCTGTTTGGCCTGTCACAGGACTTGGAGTGGCCTCGGGATCTGTCACTAGGTTGACAGTAGCATCGATTGCAGCTCGATAGGCATAGGCCAGACCCCAGCGTGCTACAGTGATTTGTGTCTCTTTGGAATTGCCAGAGTCATGACACCCTTTTTTCAAGCATTCTACCAGTTTTTTAGGATTTTGGAGCTGTTCAGAGGTGAATTTCCAAAACAGTGGAGGTGACCACTGCTCTAGAAACCCGCCCATATCCTCCCACACTCCCTGCCACTCACAACTATCCCGCCTCAAGACAGATATCTGGATGAGATTCCTAAGTAGTTGTTTAACCTTAAACAAAACCTGAAGCGCATTCAGGAGACATAACAATAACTCCATGCTGGTCTGAACATCCCAAGGATATTCAAAATCTTGAAGAACTATTGTAACTAGCTTGGGGGATAAGAGGGTGGTGAAGGAGAAAGGGAGAGTGAACAAGTAGGAAAAAATATCTCCCCCTGTCCCCTCCACAGATCGGCTCCCTGACGAAAAAAGGCAATAGGGGTAATTGTTAATAGTTTCCGAGATATGGTTTCCCAAGTACAGAGTCGACGGCAGTGCTGAGTACAAATACCAGGTTAGGGTCATGATCAGAAATTTCATCATTTCATAAGCCACTGTTACACCGCACAGTACCATAATGATCTCAAACCAGGGCCCGGAAAGGATAAACAGCACGAGGGGGAACACATACAGTAAGTAACGTGCTATAAAACTCAATTTGGAAAACAGGCACAGCAGACTTGAGATTAAAGCAATCAACATTGTGACTAGCAACTATTAACCAGGTCTAATACTTATACAAACTTTGGTTTAAAACGCTGTGATCAGATCTGTCATTATCTCAACCCTTCAGGCCTCACGTTGGGTGCCAAAAAAGACTGTTGTGATTTAACCTGGCCGGCAGCTAAACACCACACAGCCATTCGCTCACCCTCCCCCCTCCCTCTCTGGGATGGGGGAGAGAAACGGGAAAGTGAAGCCTGTGGGTTGAGATAGAGACAGTTTATTAGGACAGGAAAATAATAATAATAATAATAATAGTACTACTAATGATAATGTGTACGAAACAAGTGATGCACAATGCAATTGCTCCCTACCCGCTGACCGATGCCCAGCCTATCCCCGAGCAGCCGGCCCCCCACCCCAGCTAGCCACCCCTATATATTGTTTAGCATGACGTCAGATGGTATGGAATACCCCTTTGGCCAGTTTGGGTCAGCTGTCCTGGGTCTGTCCCCTCCCAGCTCCTGCTGCACCCCCAGCCTGCCCGCTGGCAGGACAGAGCGAGAAGCTGAAAAGTCTTTGGCTTGGTGTAAGCACTGCTCTGCAACAATTAAAACATCAGCATGTTATCAGCACTCTTCTCATCCTAAATCCAAAACATAGCACCCTACCAGCTACTAGGAGGAAAATTAACTCTATCCTAGCTGAAACCAGGACAACAGGTTAACTGATGCTTCTACCCAGGTATGAGTCCACCCTTTCTCAGCTGTTCTTACTGTCATCTCAGTTGTCAGGAGCACTTGGAACAGTCCATCCCACTCAGGCTGCAGTTTCAGTTCTCTCCATGTTCACATCAAAACAAAATCTCCTGCTTGGAATGGATGGATCAGGACTTCCAAGGGTGGCGTTTCACACGCTGCTTGAATTCCCCAATGACCCTCTTGATGCAAAACAGTTAATATTTGCCTCATTAGCACTTTATTCATCATTTCTCTCCCATCAGGGAACATCTGTTTTCCTTTGGACTTCGTGACTCCTAATTCCTTAAAAACCTCTTTCTCTTAAAACTTTTTAGTTCTTTTTAGTTTTGTGTAGGGGTAGCTCAACAATTCCCTGAATCCTCTCTGGATTTATTCCTCGTTCCCCCTCACACACAAGATGCCCTAAATACTTGATTTCTCTTTCTACGAATTTTAATTTATTTTCAATACTCTCAAGCCCTGTTTTCCCAGAAAGCTGAATAGCTTGTTAGTGGCTTCCTTCACAACTCTTTTCTCCTGTCCTGACAATGAAAGATCATCCACATATTGTAACAGTAACACCTCCTCGGGAGGTCGGAATTACTCCAAGATTTCTTCTAGAACTTGCCCAAATAAATTGGTGGCCCTGTAAACCCCTGAGGTAAAATTGTCCATCTGTATTGCTGCTTCTGCCCCATTTCAGGGTCTTTCCACTCAAAGGCAAATGTATCTTTGCTCCCAGGGTCTGAGAGCACCCCATTAATAACACTGTTATTCCAATCTAACAATTTACTATTTGAATGCCCAATTTCATTATCAACACCTTTCCCAACAAGTTAGTCCCTGCCTCGGGTACATACAGTAATTGCCCAGTGATCATTCTATCCCTAGTCTCTGCTTGGTGTCCCCCAAAAGTGCCACTGTTATCCCAGTCCCTTCTACCCCCATCACATTTAGGGTTTCATTAGTTAATTTAATCCCTAATACTTTACAGGCCAGTAATGACCTAGCTGCCCCAGTGTATTGGGTTCACATGGCAAGGTTCTGGTAGTGGGGGGCTGCAGTGCTAGCCCCTGTGAGAAGAATCCAGCAGCTGCCCCATGGTAGATAAGGGCCAGTTTCAGCTGGATCCAAAAGGGCCCACTGCTGCCTAGAGCCAAGCCATGAGCAATGCAATTTGTGCCTCTGTGAGAGCACATCCAAGAAAAGGAAAACTGCTGCACAATAGCAGCTGGGAGAGTGAGGAGTGAGAAACCTCCCTGCAGACACCAAGGTCAGTGCAGAGGAGGGGGAGTGCAGTGCAGAGGTGCTCCAGGTGCTGGAGCTGAAGCCCCCTGCGGCCCACAGAGAGGCCCCTGGTGGGGAAGGCAGACCTCCCCACAGCCCAAGGGGGCCCAAGCCGGACCAACCCGCTCCTGATGAATAGGCCCCATGGCACAGACCCACACCTGGAGCAGCTCCCAAAGAGCCCGTTTTTCGCTTCCCGTGGAGAAACCCACACAGGACCAGCCCAGGACAACCAGGGGATCAGGCCCAGTCAGCATGGGTTCATGAAAGGCAAGTCCTGCCTGACCAACCTCATCTCCTTCCATGACCGGATGACCCGCCTGGTGGATGAGGGAAAGGCTGTTGATGTAGTCTATCTAGAATTCAGCAAAGCCTTTGACACAGTCTCCCATAGTATTCTCCTGGAAAAGCTGGCAGCCCATGGCTTGGACACGTATGCTCTTTGCTGGGTAAAAAACTGGCTGGATGTCTGGGCCCAGAGAGTGGTGGTGAATGGAGTGAAATACAACTGGAGACCGGTCATGAGTGGTGTTCCCCCAGGGGACAGTGTTGGGGCCCATCCTCTTGAATATCTTTATTGATGATTTGGACGAGGGAATTGAGTGCACCCTCAGGAAGTTTGCAGATGACACCAAGTTGGGGGGGAAGTGTCGATCTGCTGGAGGGTAGGAAGGCCCTGCAGAGGGACCTGGACAGGATGGGTCAATGGGCAGAGGCCAACGGGATGAGGTTCAACATGGCTAAGTGCCAGGTCCTGCACTTTGGTCACAACAACCCCATGCAGTGCTACAGGCTTGGGGCAGAGTGGCTGGAAAGCTGTGCAAAGGAAACGGATCTGGGGGTGCTGATTGCTCACCTGAACATGAGCCAGCAGTGTGCCCAGGTGGCCAAGAAAGCCAACGGCATGCTGGCTAGTATCAGGAATAGTGTAGCCAGCAGGACCAGGGAGGTGATTGTTCCCTTGTATTCTGCTCTGTTGAGACCACACCTCCAGTACTGTGTTCAGTTTTGGGCCCCTTGCTATAAGAAGGACCTGGAACATGTCCAGAGAAGGGCTACGAAGCTGATGAGGGGCCTGGAACACAAGTCCTATGAGGAGCCGCTGAGGGAACTGGGGCTGTTTCATCTGGAGAACAGGAGGCTCAGGGGAGACCTTATTACTCTCTACATCTACCTGAAAGGAAGTTGTGGGGAGCTGGGGATCGGCCTCTTCTCACAGGTAACTAGTGATAGGACTAGAGGGAATGGCCTCAAGTTGCACCAGGCAAGGTTTAGTTTTTAAATTAGGAAACCTTTATTCTCAGAAAGAGTAGTCAGGCATTGGAATGGGTTGTTCAGGGAGTTGGTGGAGTCACTGTCCCTGAGGGTAGAAAGGTTGGATGTGGTGCTTAGGGACATGGCTTAGTGGGTGATATTGATGGTAGGGGGACAGTTGGACCAGATGATCTTGAAGGTCTTTTCCAACCTTACTGATTCTATGACCCCCAACAGGATTACTCTCCAATCCTCAGGAAGCAGGCAGCATATGCGTGAAAGAAAGCTGGGCGGGATGTGGCTGTTAACAGCTAGGCCGTGCCTTCGGTCCCGCACTCCTTCCTAGGCAGGGCCGAGAGTCCACGATGGTCTCACCCTTATAGCAGTGGCCCGGTCATCACCTGCACATCAGCTGGTAGTGACATGCGGAAAACGGACTCCACAATCAGTAAGATTGTAAAGTAGGTATGTTTATTCAGCGCTGGGCAGCACGGGGGGGTAGCCCCTCCAAAATCGTGCGCACCTGACGCAGCAACTTGCCATGGTTATATGCAGCAAAGAGTTACATATGCATGAAGTTTCACAATACGCCTATACATATTCATAACCTGTCCCCGCTTCGTATTAAAATTAGTTCCAAGGAGTCATTTCCGTAAACTCCTCCCATGTGCACTTGCGCAGTGTATTCTGGTGGTGGTCTTCGGGGGTCGTGGGGATGAAGATTGATAACTCTTCCTCATCACCGCTGTTATAAATGACTGAGTCCCAAATAGGATTACAATCAGAGTTTACAATTTATTAAACGAATAGAGGCAAGCAAACAGCGCTGGGTGCGCCGGGAGTCTCTGCTCCACCGGGACGCACACCCGTTACGTAAGGCATCTAATTTTTTATACTCCTAGGCTAATACATATTTATTACTACTTCTAAAAGAGGCAAGGTTATTATAATTGGTTTCCCGAATCCGACGTCCTTCCAGGTGCACCTGCTTATCAGTCTCTGTTACTTTCTCGGGGGCCGCTCGGACAGGGAGACAGGGAGGCTCATATTCTTCCTCCTTATCTAGTGGTCTCTTGGCCGGCTGTCAGAAGTTACTGCACATTCGTGCAAAGTCAGCAGTTTTTCTCCGAAGAAATCCCTTTGTTCTCTTCTCGCCTAAACCCAGGCCTCAATGTTAACCCTTCAAAACCCCTTAGTGGCACGAATTGCTGGACCATTTCTTACAATTCCTCCCTTTTTTTTTTTTTTTTAATCATCAATTCGTGTCTCTCCTTCAACCTTTGTCAGTAACAATTGGATTTCATCAGTCAGTTCTCGGGGTGTCCACTTCTTAAGCATCATTATCGACACGTCACCTTTTCTCTCCACTGAAGTCATCACAAATTGGGTGCTATTTATTACTCGCCGTATCAACAACGTAAAGCAAGGTATCATACAAGGTATAAACAATAATGTCACTATACCACATAAAAATAAAAACAGCATCCTTTTAACCCATGGTTCACCAGGCAACCATGAAAAGAAATCCCAATCCATACCCTTCCAAGTTTGTACTGGGACGTGGGCTAGCTTTCTAATTTCCTTTGTTATCTGCTTGACCACTTTTCCATTATCATCAATCTGTAGACAACAATTAGAATCGTTCAGTTTTCCACATACTCCCCCTTCTTCTGCTAGTAAATAGTCTAAGACCATTCTATGTTGGAATATAGCATTTCTCATTTGAGTGGATTGGTCAGCCAAAAGATCCAAGGCTGTCGCTGTTTGATTTGTTACAATTTCGAGGATAGCTTGCAACCTAATTATTCGGTTCAAATTATAAATAGGTTCTCGGGCTCCTGATATCAACTCATTCGGGTTCCAGGTGGCTGGCCCATAATGCTGTATGATTCTTTCAGGAGGCCATTCATCCTTTCCCCATTCTTGGGCACTACCCCCGGTTAAGGAAGTATCTATAGATCGTTTCACTCTGTTCAGGTCATCATATAATCTTATTCCTAAATGATCTCCTTGTGTTTGTGACAATAAAAAGAACAAGGGTCTTATGTACCCCACATAGCATATTCCCGACCAATTTTCAGGTAGCCTCTTGTAAGCATGTTTGCCACACACCCAATAATGTCCCTTTAGGGCCCATGTCCCATTTGGAAAAGGACCATTCCATCCCTTTTTAGCCCTTGGGGCGTGATAATACAGAGTGTCCTTGTTACCGAGTGGTCCTGTTACAATGTCTGCCCCGTTCGTACTCGTATATGCGCACTTCCAAGCTCCCGCATCGGGTTTCCACTTACAGTCACAATTCAGTTCTCCTTGGTGGCCAGTTATATTATAAGCTGACCAGAAATGCTTAAAGAACACTCGCCTCCCATTCTCATTCTGCCATCTCCAGCGATAGACCCGCACCACATGCTGTTCCTTAGTGGTGGTATCGCGCTGACAGCTCAAGATTTGACCATCAAATTGTCCCCCCGCTTGTGCTCTTGCCACAGTTTTACATCCGGATCCAAAAAATTCTCTGTATGAGCATTTCAGCCAAGTCCCATTTCTCAGCTGAACATGTGTGGTGTTCCATTTCCCACTACGTGCTGTACAGTTTATAGGACTACATCCAGGATCGGTACAATCATATCCAGGAGACAGAGTCCAATTGCAAATGCTTTTTCCCACCGCCACTGTTCCTGTTCTGTTCAAGCAGTATACACCCCGAGCTGATGAGTGTAACTGCCATGGGCCTCCTTCCTCTTTCCAAAATTGCGTCCCATTATGAACTTCGCTCAGATTACTGACCCACCACTTGGGTTCAACTGGGCCTGCTACCCAGGGCCAACTTTCAGTTCCCCCCGGTCCTCCACAAATCCAGCAGTTACTAAGGTTAAAGGCCCTAGCCACTTCCTCCCCCAAAGTGAAAAAGTTATTCCTCCATTCTTGCCCATGGCCCAATTGCCCCTGTAAAAACAATACCAGAAAGTATAGCATTTCTTATCCTTTTTCGTCGTCCAATCTTGAGAGTGTGGGAAACGCCTTCAATCATGAGGTTGGGCCCGCTTTCAGAGCTTGTGTTACCATTCAGCCCTTCGGGGTGATCCAGCTCCTGGAAAAACTAATCACAATTTCATTATGGGTTTAAGAGGTTCTCATGTTACTTTTCTCAGGACAACCTGATCTTAGCGCGGGAGAAGTCCGGTCGAGGCCCTCTCACTCGGCAGTCAATACCCATAGGGGTTGCCTCCCTCGGTAGACCATACACACCGCAGTGGAGGGTCCTACCCCGGTCTTGCCTTCTCCCTTTCCTCCCTTCAGCCTTGTCCTCTTTATCCAGTGCCCTTACTTCATGCAGAACCTTATTGCTGGGATATCAGTTCCTCTTTAATCTCAGTTTCAGTTCCCCAGGAGTGGACTCAACCCTCCAGGCTTCGGTAGTTATTGGTCCTTTTATTCTGGATGCGTGGGTCCAACCCCTTTCTGCTGTTCTCACAGCTGTTTCAGTAGTAAGTAAAACAAGGTACGGTCCCTCCCATCGGGGGTTCAATGATTCTTCTCTCCAGGTTTTTATTAAGACCTTGTCTCCTGGTTGTATCTTATGAATAGCAAATCCTAAAGGTGGTGTCTGAGTCATCATCCCAATTTCTCTTAGCTCCTGTAATCTCCTTCCAATGGTAATTATGTATTTCTGGATACTATGATCCTCAATTACATTGTTCCCTAGGGGCATCCCTTGAGAATAAGGCATACCATATAACATTTCATATGATGATAATCCAGTCTCACTGTGTGGTTTAGTTCTTATGTTTAAAAGTGCCAATGGTAAGCATTTCGTCCAGGGCAGCTGTGTCTCGATCATTAACTTAGTCAATTGTTGTTTTATTGTTTGATTCATCCTTTCTACTTTCCCTGAGCTCTGTGGGTGCCAGGGAGTGTGGTATTCCCACTGAATACCTAATGATTGACACAACAATTTTATTATTTTAGAAGTAAAGTGTGTGCCCTGATCAGAATCAATGTACTGGATTATCCCATACCTTGGTATTAAATGTTCCAATAAAATTTTTACCACTGTCTGTGCAGTAGCTCGTGCTACAGGATAAGCTTCTACCCATTGTGTTAAATGATCTACGATTACCAATAGATATTTCATTCTCCCTACCTTGGGCAATTCAGTGAAATCAACTTGTACTTTCTCGAAAGGCCTATAAGCTGTTTTTCTCCCTCCCATAGCTGCTTGTCGAAACACTTTCTTATTTATTTTCTGACAAGTTAAACAACCTTGTGTAATTTGTTTCGCTATTTCAAAAATTCCAATGCAACCAAATTGTTTAAGGAAATGATCGCTTAATGCCTTCATACCCCAATGTGTTTGTGCATGTAAACGTTCCAGTATTTGCCTCGCATAGGCTTTTGGCAATATCTCTCGCCCGTCAGGCAGTGTCCATTCTCCTTGTTCTAACTTAGCCCCTATTTTCTCCAATTTTGCTTGTTCTTCAGGGGTAAATTTCTTTTCTTCTCTTTCTCGCCTTTCTTCCTCTCGTATCACATTGATTTTAACAACCTGAGTCCTCAGGGCTGCTTCCTGGGCCTCCTTATCTGCTAGATTATTTCCTCTGATTCGATAATCCAATCCCTTTTGGTGTCCTCTTACATGTACCACTGCTATCTCCTTTGGTTCTCTTAATGCCCTTAAAATTTTTATTATTAACTCTTGATGTATAAGATTCCTCCCTTGAGTATTAATTAGACCTCTTTCTTCCCAAATTTTTCCAAAAGTATGGACCACCCCATATGCATATTTAGAGTCTGTATATATCGTCCCACTTTTCCCTTTTAATAGTTCCAGGGCCCTACATAGGGCATACAGCTCACAAGCCTGAGCTGACCATGATGGGCTCAAAGGTCCGGATTCCACAGGTTCTAAGTTCTTATTAATTATTGCATATCCTGATTTTCTTTTTCCTTCCACTACTCGGGAGGAGCCATCTACAAACAGTGCCTCTCCTTTCTCCAACTCAGCATCCTTTAAATCCGGCCTCACTGTTGTCTGAGTCTCAATTACCTCTAAACAGTTATGTTGTACTCCCTCCTGTGGTTCTCCGAACAAAAATTGTGCTGGGCTCTGAGCAGAGGTTACCCTCAGTTCTAAGTCAGGTGAGTCAATTAGTATTGCTTCATACTTTAGGATCCGACTATCCGTTAACCATTTTTCTGCTTTTTGCTGTAAGACACTTCTAACATTGTGTGGAGTATAAACCTTTAAAGGAGCACTAAAGGTAATCTTCCTAACTTCTTCTATTAGTAATGCTGTAGCGACCAGAGCTTGAAGACAAGCAGGCCACCCTCTACTTACTGGATCAAGCAACCTAGAGCAATACCCTACAGGTTTCTTAATCCCTGCCCAATCTTGAGTGAGAACTCCATATGCTGTTTGGTTCGATGTATTTACAAAGAGATAGAAAGGTTTTTCCAGATCTGGAAGGCTCAGTACAGGTGCCTGTATTAAAGCCCTTTTTATTTCCTCAAATTTCTGATCATCCTCTGTGAACCACTTAAGCTGGTTATTAGTTAATTTCTCATATAAGAATTTGACCTTTTCACTGTAGCCTTCAAGCCACGGTCTACAATATCCTAATAATCCCAATACTTGCCGAATTTCCTTTTTAGTTTGTGGGGGTCTTAAAGATAGAATCCCTAATACCCTGTCAGGATCTAATTTCTTTTTCCCCTTACTCAGCCAGTGCCCCAAGTATTTTACTTCCTGTTCCACAAACTGTAATTTCGATCGAGACACCTTTAATCTCCTTTCCCCTAAAAAGTTTAGCAATTTAATAGTAGCTTCTCGGGTTCCCTCTTCAGTTTCTCCTGCTATTAATAGATCATCCACATATTGCAATAATTTGACCCCCCTAGGTAACGTGAAATCTTGTAAAATTTTTTCTAAAGTTTGTCCAAATAGATTTGGTGACTCTGTAAACCCCTGTGGTAGCACAGTCCATCTTAATTGTTGTTTTCGTCCCGTTTCGGGGTCCTCCCACTCGAAGGCAAAATAATCTCTGGATCTCTCATCCAGAGGGCAGGCCCAAAATGCATCTTTCAGATCTATTACACTATACCAGGTATGTTTGGGAGATATGCGACTCAATAAAGTATAAGGATTTGCCACCACAGGGAATTTAGCGAGTGTTCGCTGATTTACAGCTCTCAGGTCTTGCACCATCCTGTATGACCCATCCGATTTTTTTACGGGGAGGATGGGTGTATTATGAGGCGACATGCACGGTTCTAAAGTTCCTTTTTCCAGAAGTCTGTCAACCACAGGTTTTAACCCCTTTCGACCCTCCATTGGTATAGGGTATTGTTTGACTCGGATTGGACGATGGGGATCCATTATTTGAATATTTATGGGGTCCATTTCTATCCTTCCAGTCTCCCCCTCCTTATACCATACTAAAGGGTTAATGACTTCTTCATCTTTTTGTGTCAAAGTGTATAATTTAATCTGCAATTCGTCCCCTTGACTCTGAATGCTCAAATTCAATCTTAAAATCAAATCTCTCCCCAGTAAATTGTACTCCGCTTCAGGGAGCAAAAGAAAATCATTAACATAAGTTTTCTTCCCAGTTTCTACTTTTACATTTTTCAAGACAGGCACTCTAAAAGGCTCTCCTTTTGCCCCTATCACTGACATATAATTGTTCCCTTCCTCTACTCCTTTTGGAAGTTTTTGAATAGTAGATTTTTCAGCTCCTGTGTCCACTAAAAACAAAACTTCCTCTTTATGGGGACCAATTAGTAGTTTTATCAAGGGCTCCGTTGATGTTGACGTCCCCAGAAGATATAGCCCCTGACACCCCTATTCTTCTTTGAATGTTTTCTCATCTTGCTCCCGCTTACGACAGTTCCTCTGAATGTGTCCCTTCTTGTTGCAATAGTAACAAGCGGGAATGGTGGATTTCTCTCGACAAGACTGCCCCCTAGGGGCTTTCTCTATTCCCTTCTCCCTCCTTTCTCCGGACAGAGTCTTATTTCTCTGACTTTCTCTTACTGCTGCTACAAAAATCTTAGCTTTTGCTTTTTGTTTTTCCTCATCTCTCCTAACATATACTTTCTGTGCTTCCCTAAGTAACTCTTCTAATCCCCTCTCTTGCCAATCTTCCAGCTTCTCTAATTTCCTCCTTATGTCCCCCCAGGATTTAGCTACGAATTGCGTTCTAAGGAGTGCAGTTCCAGCCACTGTATTTGGGTCAATTCCAGAATACATTTGTAAACTTCTCCTTAATCTCTCCAACCATTCTGTTGGAGATTCGTCTTTCCCTTGTTGTTCATTAAATGCTTTATTAATGTTTTGCCCTCGGGGAACAGCTTCCCTTATTCCCTGTATGATTAATGTTCTCAAATCCCTCATATTCTGTCTTCCTTGGGGTTGTTGATGATCCCAGTGGGGATCCACGTTTGGCCATTTTTGGTCTCCTGGGGGTCCTGCCTGATTCTGTCTCTCCCACATTCTCATTCCAGCTTGCCTAATCATTCCTTTTTCCTCGACAGTAAATAAGATCCCTAAAATGGACTGTATTTCTTCCCAGGTATAAGTATTGGGACCTAGGAATTGGTCCAGTCTTTCAGCTACTCCGAGGGGGTCATCTAATAAGGCCCCCATTTCTTTCTTGAAATTCCTTACATCTGTGGTATTTAAGGGGACTGCCACAAACCCAATGCCTCCCTGATTGCCTCCCAGGGGTACCTCTCTTAAGGGATATAGAGAAGCTCCCTCATATGTGGCAGTCCTACTTCTCGTACATGCAGCCGGGGGTCGGTCTGATTCCAGTGCTGTCGGCGGTGGAGATACCACAGCTGCCGGAGGTGGGGCCACTGCCAGAGGTGGATTGTTAGAATATAGAGGTGGTAAATTATCTAATGGCTCCCATTTATCCTCTTTTTCTTTTTCCCGTTTTTCTTCTCCTTCTTCAAACTCCTCCTCTGTTTTTAGTGTAAATACTGAGGCTGGAAAAGGACGTGAAGTCCTGATCCATAATCTTGCATAATCACTTTCCTCCTGACTAAAAGGTTCCTTTGAGTTAACATGTAGATTTAAAGCCTGGCAAACCCAGTCTTCAAAAGATCCGAAAATAGGCCAAAAGACATGTGGTCTTAAAGGCTCCTTTGGCCATTCTATCATACAATACTGAATCATTTTTACTTTGCTTTTTCCTTTTCTGGGGCCCCTATCGTTCCAATTTCTAATCATTATCCCTAATGGACTTTCTGGTGGTATGTCTGGTAATTTGCTCCCTTTTCTCTGGTCCCGGGTCTTCGATTTAATCTGACCCATCTAGGAATTTTACTGTGGCAATTCCTACAGCCCTTGGTTGCCTTAGTGAGAGTGTCTTGCAGGGGGTTTAGGACCTATCACCCGCCCACGAATCCTATAGGAATCGCTTCGGTCCTTCACCGGCCAAGTCCCTCGCGGGAGATTGGAACCGCGGTTAGAAGACCTCCACAATCGCTTCGGAACTACGTTCCGTCTCAATCACACTCTCACACACACACAGGCAACCGAATCCCACCCAACCGAACGGTATACACATTAAATACTTACGACTCCGTCGTCTTCGTTCGGATCTTCGCGCGCAGAATTACGGGCAAAATATAGTGCTGCAGCCGGCAAAAGGGAGCTCATAAAAATCTAAATCTTTGCTTGCCCTTATTCAGGTTCGAGATGGCATTAGTCTCGACCTGACTCGAACAGGAGCCACCAAATGGTGGGGGCGCCCCTCCTAGATCAAGTCAGAATTCAGGAACCAAGACCATCCCGGACGAGCCCCCAATTGTTATAAATGACTGAGTCCCAAATAGGATTACAATCAGAGTTTACAATTTATTAAACGAATAGAGGCAAGCAAACAGCGCTGGGTGCGCCGGGAGTCTCTGCTCCACCGGGACGCACACCCGTTACGTAAGGCATCTAATTTTTTATACTCCTAGGCTAATACATATTTATTACTACTTCTAAAAGAGGCAAGGTTATTATAATTGGTTTCCCGAATCCGACGTCCTTCCAGGTGCACCTGCTTATCAGTCTCTGTTACTTTCTCGGGGGCCGCTCGGACAGGGAGACAGGGAGGCTCATATTCTTCCTCCTTATCTAGTGGTCTCTTGGCCGGCTGTCAGAAGTTACTGCACATTCGTGCAAAGTCAGCAGTTTTTCTCCGAAGAAATCCCTTTGTTCTCTTCTCGCCTAAACCCAGGCCTCAATGTTAACCCTTCAAAACCCCTTAGTGGCACGAATTGCTGGACCATTTCTTACAACCGCTAGTTGACCTCTTGTCTCTGCGCAGACTCAGTTGCTTCTTGGATCTTGTCCATCCACAGGACCAGTTTCTACCAGTTTCTTAAGATAGGCTCACTCTCTTATTAAGAGACTGACCTTGGTAAAGGGGCCCAAGGCTTCTTGCTTTAATTAATTTGCACAAGCACCATAGTTAGTAAAGACACTAAGTAGGATCCTAGTTTCATGCCGTCAGCACTCTATCTCTACTTGATAAGATTCCCCTAACTCCCTCTCTCAGTCCCCCCTTTTCTAAAAGGTTAGTAAATAATTTTCTAAAACGTTAGTAAGTTCTTTTCTAAAAAGTTAGTAAATTATTGTATTCTCCTAACTCCCTCTCTCAGTAGGAGGCTGTCCTGCCGGTTCCTTGGGAAGCGACGGATTTCTCTTCTCTTGGGCGGGGGGGGGCGTTTACGGCTGAGCTAGGAGTTTCAGCGCTACTGGCAGGTTTGAGGGCGGCCGTTCCCCGAAGCGCCTCATCTGGCAGGGAATAAGCAGCTGCCCGCCAAGTAACACCTCCGGTGAGCAATCGAGTTCGCCGCTAGAGCGTCCGAACACTGGGACGCTCTGGCGGGCGCCGCACACTCTTCTCTGTCGTCAGGTCCGTCTCTCTGGCTGCGTGTGACACTGCCGCGAGCGGAGCGGTCGTGCGGGCTCCGCCATGATGAACAGCGGAGGAATCGGGGTGCCGCTGGGTTTCCCCTTGGGCCCCACATCTGTCATCCAGGTCACGAACCTGTCTTCGGCGGTAACCAGCGAGCAGATGCGGACTCTCTTCGGCTTCCTGGGAGATATTGAGGAGCTGCGTCTCTATCCCCCAGAGTAAGTGGGGCCTGCACCGGTCTCCGGAGCGATAGAGACCTGGGAGAATGAAAAGGTCTAGAGGGGTTGTGAGAGTTGTGAGAAGGCCCTACTTGACTTCCCCACATCTTGACTGTGGGCACCGCAACCTCCCACACGGGGAGCGGGGTCACGTGGTCCTACCCCTTTGTATGACAGGAACGGTAGGGGAAAGGAGCTCCATCCGAACTTAAGATGGCGGTCCCGTCCTGAAGTACCTGCGGCATCTCCGGAGTGGCCTGTAGGAGCACGGCGAGTTCTGTGGCTTAGTGGTAGCGGCAAGAGCTCGGCCGCTTGCTGGGTGATGCCGGCACTGAGTCACAATCTAAGGCCTAGGGAGACGCGTGCTCAGAGATTGTCCCCAAAGCTCTTCCGCGGCGCACGTCTCTCTTTTTCCTCCCTTTACTGAAATACCTATTCTGTAGTCCAGATTTTTTCGCTCAGGCACCTCCCTGAGTTATGTGTGTGTAGGTTGGGGGGGGATCGGGCAGGAGGATGGTGGCATGGTAGCGTTCAGTCATTCCAGAATTCCAGTTCTTGTTTAAAGAATAATATAAGGTGTAATATTAAGAGTATTAGACTAACTTTTTAATAGAGAAAAGTGTCAAAGAAAGTTACATGTTGCATTGTGTAGAATTGTAATCTATTTTTTTTTCTAATTTGGTGTTGCAGACATTCAGTGTACCCACTATTTTTATTTAATCAAGCATGATTTTTCAGAACAGTGAAGTTGTACTCTCCTGTATGGGTTTTTTTGTTTGTTTGTTTTAAAAGAGCATTCAAGTTAAGAGGTTTACTGTAACATTTGTAATCCTATTCCCTTTGCTGGGCATGCTTATTTCTAATGGATGTGAACTTTCAGTTCTGTTGATGATGCACAAGAGTTAACAGAATATATATATATATATGTGCATACACTTTATAAAGAATATAAGTTTTCTTTTTTTTCTAATCAAGCATTAAGGTATTTCCGAATAAAAGTATAAATTATTCCTTACCTCTTCCAAGTCAGTCATGTTTGTCAGCCTTCTACTTCTTCCCCTTAATCTGAGTATTTCATAGAATGGTTTTTATGGATTTAATTTCAACAGTTTTTTCATTAACAAAGCTAATTTTTTGGTTGAAAGGAAATAAGTCTTATTCTGGTATTTATGAATTAACTTGGTTAAAGACATGTATACATTTTGGAACATTGCTCTTGACAACTTTTTTTTGGAAATATTATTTTCCTATTTTTGGAAGATGCAGCATTATGTGTTATTAGAGGATTAGGGGGGGTTATTTTCCTCTGTCAGAGTAATCCAAAACATTTGTAGCAATGGTGAATTTGATCAGGTGATAATTTCCACTTTATAGGAGATTTCTTTGATAGCACTGTTCCACTATAACTCATTGTTAGCCACTTTACTGCTGACTTGAATGAAAAAAAGAAGGCTATGATTTAATAGGAAGCAAGGATGATAAATCTGGCATCTATGGTGTTTCAGTGATTTTAGAACAAAATATAGGGCTATGCTATGGTTGTCTGAACTAGTATTATTAGAGAGATGAATTCCTTTTTACTGATTTTTTTTCTACTTTTTTCCAGTCTCCTATCACTAACATCCCTTGGTTTTATAGGATGCAGCAGAAAAATTATTAAAGAAAAAAAAAACCACAAAAACAACTAAAAGGAAACCTCCAATGCTGAGTGTAATTAGTTACAGATTACATCAAGTGAACTGCTCTAATAGACTATTTAAAGTTCTTGTAAGCATGCAAAATGTGGAGGGGGAGAGAGAAACCACCTCAGTTTTCTAATGCATTAAATAAAATGTGAGTTCTTTAAGATGACTCTTTAGTGTTCTCAGTGAACTTCCTGAACCTAGTGACTTTTCCCAGCAATTAGTATCTGAAGACTGTGGTTTTAAAGTAGCAGTTTCTGTTACAGTCCTTTATTTTGTATCCCAGAGTGGATTGAGCAGACTTTTTAATGTTAAGTTAAATCGTGCAGTGCTTTTTGGTAGTTTGTCTATTTGTGTTTTATTTTCATTAATCAAAACCCTTTGGTTTCAGTACTACTTGTGTGGTAAGTGATGCCAACATTTGAATATGCAGTAACATGAGATAGAATGCTGTGTTCCATGTTTTGTAGGCTATTCCCTGAAATTTTTGTCTCTGCTGTGTGGTGTGTTTTTGTTGTTGTTGTTGTTCATTTTAACAGCCTAAAATTATTTATATTGAAACTTACAAAATGTGGTGATCAATTGAGTATTAATTTGGTGTCTTTCTTTTGATTACTTAGAGTTTTGTGAGAACAGGACATACGGCTACTCTTTCACGGTTCTAAACAAGACAGAACAGTTTTTATAAATCACTATGTTTGCAGTACAGTTGAAATCTGAAGCTGGTTTGCAGGGTGTGACAGGTCTTCTGCCTTGAATATGTACTCTAGTATGCTAAATACTCATATAGCTTAGAAATGTTTTTCAACATACTAGGAGACCAGTTATGTGTTGTTAACTTGGGATTTTGGCTTCTATAAGTTTCCATAAAAAGGAGGAGGTGTTAATATCACTTTTTAGTTATATTAAGTAGACAAGTTAGTAAATTTCTATATTCTTGTCTTTTGGGTAATTTTTCCAGGAAGTCTAAAAAATATTATTTTTTTTTAATTTAAAAAAGCATATAATAGAATCATAAAATGGCCTGGGTTGAAAAGGACCTTAAAGATCATCTAGTTTCAAACCCCCTGCTCTGGGAAGGGTTGCCAACCACTAGAGCAGGCTGCCTAGAGCTGCATCCAGCCTGGCCTTGAATGCCTCCAGGATGGGGCATCCACAACCTCCCTGGGAAACCTGTTCCAGTGCCTCACCACTCTCTGAGTGAAAAACTTTCTCCTAATTTCTAACCTAAATCTCCCCTGTCTTAGTTTAAAACCATTCCCCCTTGTCCTATCACTATCAACACATGTAAACAGGCATTCCCCTTACTGTTTATACGCTCCCTTCAAGTACTGGAAGGCTGCAATGAGTGTACCAAAAAAACACACAAAATTTATTCAATGTAACTAATTGTTTTTTTTCCTTTTATCTTGCAGCAACGCACCTCTTGCTTTTTCTTCCAAAGTATGTTATATTAAGTTTCGTGAGGCATCGAGTGTTGGTGTGGCCCAGCATCTAACTAACACAGTTTTTATTGACAGAGCTTTGATAGTTGTGCCCTGTGCAGAAGGTTGGTATTTTAGACATTCTTCTGTAATTTTGGTCTTTGTCCTGTCTGCTAATTGTTTTAAGCTTTCCATGTAAGGAGGTGGTGCTCTGTTATTTTGTTTTATTGCTTTTTGAAAAAAAAATCTTGAAACAAAATTGAATGAAGCAACCTAATTATATAGATTTAATTCAATTCAGCATTAGGAAAAAAAAATGTTTTTAATTAGGATAATTCTGTTTTCCATATTTGTTATATATTTTGGGGGAGAAGAAGGTATAATAAATTGTTTTCCCGTTCAATATGATTTGTGTTGGCTAGCTTATTCCCACATAAAGTTCTCACTGAAGTCAGTGGAGCACTGAAAAGATTAGGCAATTTCCTGGCACAGGTAACATTGCAGTTTGGATCTTAATGCACCACCTTTGGTATGAGTGGCGGTGGTGTTTTTAAGACCGAATTCCAGTCTGTCTTATAGACGTGTTATATATGCATTTGACCACTTTAGTTTTATGTAATTTAAAATATTTGTTATTTATGGTGATAATTACTTTTTACATATAAATGTTTACCTGCTAGTTTAATAAAAAGATTTAAGTTTCCCCTTCTTACTGTGGAAAATATTACTTTATTTGCAATAAAAAGGCTTTCTTATGCATTCTGGTACTCCTTTTTTTTAGATATCTCTTGGAAAAATGCAATTATCTGCACAGAATGCTTTCAGTGTAAAATATTTTTATAACTCTTAATAAAATAAAAATGTTTGTTGTTTACTAAATTTACAGGTGTTCCTTTAATTAGCTCAGAGGCCATACTTTTACAAATATGTTGAATATAAGGAAATTCTTATTGTTAATGTAATATCCCAGATCTGAGTGCAGTTCTATGAAGAATGGCCCTACTATTGCTGAAGAATGTATAGGCAGATAACTGCAGTTAGGTGAAGCCCCATTGACTTCATTGGGATCTTCGTTGAATTGAGCATCTGCCCATTTGAATCTGGATTTTTTTTTTTTTTTACCTCTTTGGAGTAGAAACATGCCAGCTGGTGGAATAAAGCTAAATTCACTTCAAACATGGTAGCTGTTTTGCCATGAACTACAATATTTAGAATGATTGAACCATAAACTGTAGCAAGTACAGAAATATCTGCTATTTACATGACTTTTCTAACTGCAAGAGCCAGGTTTTGGCTCAGAAAATGCTATTGACTTTTTGGAGTCCATTAACAGTGGTCCCAGAGTACTGTTTTTTTATTTTTTTGGCATGTTTGCAAAATCATGACATGGATAGTATGAGATTAGTGCTGCTGTAATAATGGTCTGGGATGTTCATAGCAAACTCTGACAAGTCTCCAAAATTTCATAGATTCTAAAACCAGTTTAACTAAAGGTTATACTAACCTACAATATACTGTCAGTTCTCATAGTCTTGTTAATATGGGCATATATTTTTGTCTTTGTGAAACTTAGATTTTTTTAGTTGATTTTATCCTTTGCTTTGGGAGCTTTTTGATTTTAATTTTTGAACTTATTCTTAAACCCCAAAGAAGTTATTGCTATATCCACTTGAAGCTTTTGTGTAAGCAAAATGTATTGGACCAGAGTCCTTAATACTGTAAAATTGCCCCTAAATAATTGACTATAAATTATTCAGGATCTTAGTTTTATGTTTCATCCAAAAGACCTTAACACTGGTTCAGTACTACCAGAGAGGGAAGATTGCCATCTAATGTACGAACAACACTTCCTGGTGTTTTTCCTGTGATGAGATCACTGCCTGACGTGATAGGAGAACAGGCAGGTAAAGCTACATTTTCCTGTCTCTTAATGGTAGACAATGAATGGAAGGAAAATAAAGTCAAAGTTCTGAGAAATCTTCTTCCAACACCATTTGTAGCTGACTTATTAGGTATTTCTGATGAAAACATATTATGGAAAAAGTATCACTGTTCTAAATCATTCTAGACCCCACAGAGATTTGTATGTAATTAGGTAAACAAGTGATTGGGTTGTAAGGTCAATTTTTTTCTTTTTTTTTTTTTTAATGTCAGAACGCTGTTTGCTCTTTCCATGCAACTTTCTAACAGAGTCACTGATCTTAAATTGTAAAGATGTGAAATCATATAGGTTTAACTTTCTGAGGAATTTATTGCGTAGAAGTATGGTTTTGGAGACCACAGTGCAACATTTTTTGATTTACTATGTATCATATAATACATTGTTAATGGAATCAGTGGAGTGTATCACAGACTTTAAAAGTAGCAATGGCTATATTCTACTGGGAGGTTAAATTATATTGTTGGCCAACAGTGCCACTAATCAAATAGTTTATGCACTGAATTGAACATAGAGGAGAGGTAAAATGGAACTCTGAAAACTTGGTTTTAAAAAAACAGAATAACATCTGAAATTTAGAGTGCATTTAAACAGTGGTAAATCAAGGGAGCATGAGGAGGGAATCAATACACAATTAAATCAATGTTAATTTTGTGACATTTATTAAACAATTTAACAAAATGTAATTGTAAATGACGTGGCATCAAGCTGTCAAAATATGACTTTCTTTTGTATGTATCAGTAGTTTTTTCTTTAAATGTTATACTTTGAGAGCTCAAAGGTTGAAAGAAAAAGATGCCATCCTAACCATTCTAAATCTTATGACCACGCTATCTGGTAGATGAATTTTGACTATTAATTTGGTTATGTATGTTTTCTGTGTGATATTTGTGCATTATTAGATGACTAGACTGGCCAAGACAGACCTGTTACACTTGCCTGAGTTAGGCGTTGTTTGCCATGCCACTAAACCTGCCATCAAGTGAAACTTTCATGGGGGAAATGAGTTTGAAGTCTGGCCTGCTGAAGATAGATGCCTTGTCTCTGTTTTTATTTTATTTTGCTTTTTTTCCTTGGTTTATTTTGTTTTGTCCCTTTTTTGTTTTGTTGTGTTCAGTCTCTTTCCTTTGTGTACTGGTACTTTGGTTCTTTAAAAATGGTGTTCTGTAAAGAGTTCACAGTGTTTCATTTTGAAGTTGACCTAAAGCTGTTTATCAGTGATGGATGGTATACACTGAATATGATTAACTAAGTTTCATGCTGTGAATGACAGACAAATTTGGTTTGGAATACATTTAAGCATCTAAAATCAACAGATGAGCACATTGTGTCAGAAGACTAGAATAGTGAAAAATATACCAATTTGCGTGGTCTGTTTAAAAGAAGGCTTTCTATTTATGTCTAATATGAAGAGTTTAATTATTTCTGAAACTGAACTTTCATGGATACTGAATGTCATGAAATACTTGTGAATACAGTCTTGTTCCAGTGAGGTCAGTGGCAGTAAGACTTCATCCTTCCGTTTTTGTAATTTTTAGAGAAAACGTTTATCACTCATAAGTGCAGATGCAACCTGAGGTTTTGGTTGGAACATGTTGTATGAGGCACATTGTCTTTTAACACTGTTGTTTGTGGGAAGATTGAATCAGTTTTGTATGTGTGTATTGCACTTCTACATGCTCCAGTGGTGGTTATTTCTAAAAGAGGTTTTAACACTTTTTTTTTTTGTCTTGGTCATCTCATAATCTTACAAGCCTTGGCAGTTCATGCTGGAGTGATTGAGAAGGTTATTGTCTCTAGGTGATGGTCTTACTTCTTTCTTGTGAAATGGAACCACTGAAGCAGAAGTGATGGGGTGGGTGGTGTATGTCATCTCAGACACTGTTCTTCCTAGCTAAGTGCATTTAAATCAATGGGTTTCACTTTGGTAATGCACCAAGCTGTGAACTGCAGCTGGAGAGAGCTTTATGATCTCTGTTGGATTTAGTTGTGGCAGTTGAGGTAATTGCCAGTAGTTGTAATCTCTTTAATCACTACTGCTAAATCCAATAAGAATCATGAATTGAATCACACAAATTATTTTATTTGTAAGTGTGCGTTTGCCATTGATTTTTAAAAAAGCAGAAAAATTCTTTATGTTTAGAGTAGATGTGAACAGGAAGTATTTTTAAAACGAACTTAATGTCAAAGCAGTTTTGGGGGGAGGATTAAGCATGTATTTTCAGTAAGAAGAATATGAAATTAATTTTTTCTGAGTACTTGGAGAAGAATAAAATACTGTGATTAGTACTTGCTTAACACAGGTATTTCTGTTCAGCATTTAGCAAAATGAATGCTGGTATGGATTAGGTTAACTAGGGCTCTTAAACATTTTGATGGGAAAAAGTAACAATCATAACATATTTAGAACAACTGTATGCTTCCTAAGAAGCATAAAATATTTCTAGACAATGCAGAACTAATCTGTTTGCTTACAGATTGCTTTGCAAAGGAAGGAGTAAATAAATAAATAATTAGATTAAAGGTGTGATGATCAAACTCATAGAATGCTTTGGGTTGGAAGGGACCTTAAAGATCATCTGTTTCCAACTCCCTGAATATGTGAAGGCCATTTGAGGAGTTTCATCTCAGTTGGGTGTGCAAACACCAGTTCTATGCATTGGAAGATGTTGAGCTGAAAGTAGCCAGATATAGCCTGAGACCAGACTTATCTCAAATACATAGTATTAACAGAACAGGCCTCAACTGGCAAGAGACATAGGAGAACACCTGCTTGATGTGCCAGCCCTTTAATTAAAAAGATCTCAGAGTAGTATTTCTATTTATAGAATCACAGAATGGTTTGCGTTGGAAGGGACCTTAAAGATCATCTAGTTCCAACCCCCCTGCCATGGGCAGGGACACCTTCTGCTAGACCTGGTTGCTCAAAACTCCATCCAACCTGGCCATAAACGCTTCCAGGGATGGGGCATCCACAACTTCTCTGGGCAACCTGTTTCAGTGCCTCACCATCCTCAGAGTAAAGAATTTATTCCAAATATCTAATCTAAATATCCCCTCTTTTAGTTTAAAACTATTGCTCCTTGTCCTATCACTACACTCCCAAAGAGTCCCTCTCCAGCTTTCTTGTAGGCCCCCTTTAGGTACAGGAAGGCCTCTATAAGGTCTCCCCAGAGCCTTCTCTTTTTCAGGCTGAACAACCCCAACTCTCTCAGCCTCTCTTCATAGGAGAGTTGCTCCAACCCTCTGATCAAGGTAAAGCTCAAAAACTTCTAGGAAATATTTCTAAGTACGTGGTATATATGTGGCATATTTATTTTTGACAATTTCCCCTTATTAGAACATAAATATCTTTACTTCATTTCCATTTGTCTTGAGATTAAAAGCATGAATTTAAACAGCAAAGCAGTTATTTTAAATAATTCTTAATGTCCAAAATTGTTGTCATAACTGATACGTTCTGCTGTATATCTTTGTGGGCTTTGTATTCCTTTTCTAAATATTAAGGAGATAAAATTCCAAAACCTAATGGCTGTTAGGTTAGTTAGCTTCACATATTGATTTGTTTTTCAAAAATGTCTAAAGAACAGGAAAGGAAATTTATAAGATATTTTAGCACCCCCCCCCCCCAATTTATTTTCTATAGAATTGTTTAAAAGTTTGATTAGTTGATCTGATTTTAAAAACTGGAGGGTGAACTTGTGAAGACAGTTTATCTGAAAATACAGACAAATTTTCAGGGTTCTGTCTGTAGAGAGAGACCCTTCTCCATTATTGAATAAAATAAATGAGGACATCTTTGTTTGTGGCATGGAACTGTTATAACTGACTGAGTCCCAAATAGGATTACAATCAAAGTTTACAATTTATTAAATGAATAGAGGCAAGCAAACAGCGCTGGGTGCGCCGGGAGTCTCTGCTCCACCAGGACGCACACCTGTTACGTAAGGCGGCTGGTTTTTATGCTCCTAGGCTAATACATATTCATTACTACTTCTAGAAGAGGCAGGGTTATTATAATTGGTTTCCCGAATCCAAAGTCCTCCCAGGTGCGCCTGCTTATCAGTCTCTGTTAGTCTCTCGGGGGCCGCTCGGACAGGGAGGCTCATATTCTTCCTCCTTATCTAGTGGTCTCTTGGCCGGCTGTCAGAAGTTACTGCACGTCCGTGCAGAGTCAGCAGTTTTTCTCTGAAGAAATCCCTTTGTTCTCTTCTCACCTAAACCCAGGCCTCAATGTTAACCCTTCACACCCCTTAGTGGCACGAATTGCTGGACTATTCCTTACTATTCCTTACAATTCCTCCCTTTTTTTTTTTAATATCATCAATTCGTGTCTCTTCTTCAACTTTTGTTAGTAGCAGTTGGATTTCATCAGTCAGTTCTCGGGGTGCCCATTTCTTAAGCATCATTATCGACACATCACCTTTTCTCTCCCGAAGTCATCACAAATTGGGTGCTATTTATTATCCGCCGTATCAACAACGTAAAGCAAGGTATCATACAAGGTATAAACAATAATGTCATTACACCACATAAAAATAAAAATAGCATCCTTTTAACCCATGGTCCACCGGGCAACCATGAAAAGAAATCCCAATCCATACCCTTCCAAGTTTGTACTGGGACGTGGGCTAACTTCCTAATTTCCTTTGTTATCTGTTTAACCACTTTTCCATTATCATCAATTTGTAAACAACAATTAGAATCGTTCATTTTTCCACACACTCCCCCTTCTTCTGCTAGTAAATAGTCTAAGACCATTCTACGTTGAAAGATAGCATTCCTCATCTGAGTGGATTGATCAGCCAGAAGATCCAAGGTCGTCGCTGTTTGATTGGTTACAACTTCGAGGATAGCTTGCGACCTAATTATTCGGTTCAAATTATAAATAGGTTCTCGGGCTCCTGATACCAACTCATTCGGGTTCCAGGTAGCTGGCCCATAATGCTGTTTGATTCTTTCAGGAGGCCATTCATCCTTTCCCCATTTTGGGGCACTATCCCCGGCTAAGGAAGTATCAATAGATCGTTTTACTCTGTTCAGGTCATCATATAATCTTATTCCTAAATGATTTCCTTGTGTTTGTGACAATAAAAAGAACAAGGGTCTTATGTACCCCACATAGCATATTCCCAACCAGTTTCCGGGTAGCCTCTTGTAAGCATGTTTGCCACACACCCAATAATGTCCCTTTAGGGCCCACGTCCCGTTTGGAAAATGACCATCCCATCCATCTTTACCCTTTGGGGCGTGATAATACAGAGTGTCCTTGTTACCGAGTGGTCCTGTTACAATGTCTGCCCCGTTTGTACTCGTATATGCGCGCTTCCAAGCTCCCACGTTGGGTTTCCACTTACAGTCACAATTCAGTTCTCTTTGGCGACCTGTCATATTATAAGCCTTTTTCGCCGTCCAATCTTGAGAGTGTGGGAAGCGCCTTCAGTCATGGGGTTGGGCCCGCTTTCAGAGCTTGTGTTACCATTCAGCCCTTCAGGGTGATCCAGCTCCTGGAAAAACTAATCACAATTTTATTATGGGTTTAAAAGGTTCTCATGTTATTTTTCTCAGGACAAACTGATCTTGGTGTGGGAGAAGTCCGGTCGAGGCACTCTCACTCGGCGGTCAATACCCATAGGGGTTGCCTCCCTCGGTAGACCATACACGCCGCAGTGGAGGGTCCTACCCCGGTCTTGCCTTCTCCCTTTCCTCCCTTCAGCCTTGTCCTCTTTATCCAGTGCCCTTAATTCATGCAGAACCTCATTGCTGGGATATCAGTTCCTCTTTAGTCTCAGTTTCAGTTCCCCAGGAGTGGACTCAACCCTCCAGGCTTCGGTAGTTATTGGTCCTTTTATTCTGGATGCGTGGGTCCAACCCCTTTCTGCTGTTCTCACAGCTGTTTCAGTAGTAAGTAAAACAAGGTACGGTCCCTCCCATCGGGGGTTCAATGATTCTTCTCTCCAGGTTTTTATTAAGACCTTGTCTCCTGGTTGTATTTTATGAATAGCAAATCCTAAAGGTGGTGTCTGAATCATCATCCCAATTTCTCTTAGCTCCTGTAATCTCCTTCCAATGGTAATTATGTATTTCTGGATACTATGATCCTCAACTACATTGTTCCCTAGGGGCATCCCTTGAGAATAAGGCATACCATATAACATTTCATATGATGATAATCCAGTCTCACTGTGTGGTTTAGTTCTTATGTTTAAAAGTGCCAATGGTAAGCATTTCGTCCAGGGCAGCTGTGTCTCGATCATTAACTTAGCCAATTGTTGTTTTATTGTTTGATTCATCCTTTCTACTTTCCCTGAGCTCTGTGGGTGCCACGGAGTGTGGTATTCCCACTGAATACCTTTCAAGGGGTACATCCTTCAAATCTTTGTGGCTGGCGTATGTTCGATTATTTCCACACAATTGTGTTCCAACGGTCCTTCTTCTGGAACGGTTCCTAGAAATACTGCTGGATATAACAGGTTAGTCGTTTTCAAGGTTATGTCATCTTGTTCAGTTAGGATTGCCTGATATTTCATCATCCAGCTGGGTGATAACCAGTGCCCCCCCCCCTTTGTTCCAAAACGGTTGTTACCATATGTGGTCCAAAAACTTCAATACGTTTTCCCATTTGAAGGCAAATAATTTTCTACTATCTTTATCAAGAGGTATGCAAAAGAAGGCATCCTTTAAATCTATCACGGTAAACCGTTTATATTTCCCTTTCACAGATGTTAACAATGTGTAAGGATTAGCTACTACCGGGTGAATATCCTTTGTTATTTCATTTATTGCTCTAAGATCTTGTACAAATCTATACTCGCCATTCGGCTTCTTTACTGGAAAAATTGGAGTATTGTATTCCGATTTACATTCTTCCAGAATCTGATATTTGAGAAATTTGTCAATAATTTTCACCATTCCCGTGCCTAGCTTCTATCTTAAGTGGATATTGTTTGATTCAAACAGATTTGGCTCCTTCCTTTAATTCCACCTTTACCAGTTGTGCCAGTTTCGACTTCCCTGGTACATCTGTTTCCCGTACTGTTGCTATAACTGCATTTTCTACTTCTCTTGGAATATTAACAAAGGGTTTATCTTTGATCATTAGGATTTGGCCTACTTTGGACTCAGGTACCTTCATTATTAATTCTCCATCCTCAAAGGTTATTGTTGCATCTAATTTGGCTAATAGATCCCGTCCCAAGAGTGGCATCGGGCATTCTGGTACATACAAAAATTCATGGGTTAGTTCCTTACCCCCAAAACGCAAATCAAGGGGTTGTAAGAATGACCATTCCTCCTCTTTCCCTGTGGCTCCAATTATTGTAGTTGTCTTAGTTCCTAATCGTCCTTTTAAACTATTTAACACTGAATATGTTGCTCCTATTACATTTACAGCCTAATTAACACAGAGAAAGAAGCTCCCATAACCAACAAAAAATTCAAGCCTCTGTCTTCGTTTCCTAGCTTTATTTCAACTAGTGGACCTGCTAGGGTAGATGCCCCAGGTCCCCATCATTCCTGACTGTTGTAAGTTTGTCCTGCAGCCTAAGACAATTTCTTTCTGATATCAGGGGCTGATTGCCCTGGAAAGAGGCTAGCCAGTTGCCTCTCTCTCTCTTTTTTTTTTTTTAAGCCAGGTCCATTTTTTTTTTTTCATTGCATTTCAAAGTTGGTCCAGAAATTCAAAAATTCCATAAATTCCATAGGGGTTTCTTTTGGACCTTCTTGGAACAGATTCTCAATTCCCAATAGCCAATTTAACCAGATTTTAGTATTTACATAATTTCCGGGGTGATTAGGGTCTCAGTGAGGGGGTCGGTCAGGGGAATGCAATCGTTGGAAGTTCCCTGAGCGGTCCCATTGGCAATCTGAGCTCACACAGGAACTCAGGTTGTTTCAAGAGTTAGCTGCTTTTCTGTTTCCACGACAACTCTCTCGGACCCATCACGGTCCCCCTGCCCCAGAGGGCTCACACCCGCGATTTAGAGATCTCAGCCTCGGGTTGAGACGGAACTATTAGCATTCCTACATCCTCTTTCCCTGCTCATTCAGCATCAAACAGCTCTGTTAAATACTACATGCCACACAACCTTTAACACCTTCAACAATCCTTTTAACACTTCCTTTATCTTTCTCCAGCCCGTACTTTTCTAATGCCAACACCAAAGGCTCAGTCAGGGGCCAACTTAATTCCAAACCTTTTCCCTCCAAGATGCTGAAACAACATATCACTATACAACATTTCATCCTATTTTCCTTCTCTCCTCAAAAACATTAATTGCAAGACACTGTTATAGTCGATTGATCCATAAAGTGGCCATTTAGTTTATATAGAGGCCACCATTGACTGCAATACTTAATGAAAGTCCTCTTGCTTTCTGTGCCCCCATTTCTAACAATATCCTTCCAATGTGCCAATATGCACCCAAGGAGGCTTTTTTTTTTTTTAGGACGTCTTTTTTTTTGGATTTTCCCCTTTTCCTTGATTTCCCATTCCCTTTTATTTATTTATATTAGTTACTGTCCCTTGTTTCAATTTCCACGCAAACCTTTTTATTGCAGGTTTTTACTATCTTTTCCTAATCTTCTTCCCAAATGTCCCAATTCTCTGGGATTAAACTCTTCTTTCCACATACAAACTTTACTATTTCAGATTATTAATGAGCCCCATTCCAATCATAAATCCGCAGGTCTTCGGAAAAACACCTGAAGCACTCAGCCTTCGGTCTTCTAGACAAACAATAACACCTTTTCCACAAAATTTACATTTCAATAAGACCGAATTTCAAGCCGAATGCTAATTTTTCTCATGCACTTTGTTAGTAAACCTACACAAAACAAGGAATCACTCCTGTGTATCCGTCAAGATGGGGGTTTAAAAATGTATTGAGGCCTAAATAAATTCGCTCTCCCCCTTCTTACCAAATTCCCAGGGCTCAGGCCCGAACCACCAAAGAAGTGACTCTCTGTTCTACCACTTTGATAATCAGTCAGCCCCTCTCCCCCGATACTTGGGAAACTGACCGAACACCACCGCGAATATACCCAAACTTCTAAACTGTTACTTAGATAATGCTCCTACCTTCCTCCTTGACACAGTCAAAACATTTAAGAACAAAACAGGATTACAAGATGCACCACCGGGGGTGGATTGTTAGGATATAGAGGTGGTAGGTTATCCAATGACTCCCATTCATCATCTTTTTCTTTTTCCTTTTTTTTTATTTTTTATTTTTTTGTTCTCTTCTTCTTCAAACTTCTCGTCTGCTTTTAGTGTAAATTTTGAGGCTGGAAAAGGACGTGAGATCCTGATCCATAATCCTGCACAATCACTTTCCTCCTGGCTAAAAGGTTCCTTTGAATTAACATGTATATTTAAGGCCTGGCAAACCCAGTCTTCAAAGGATCCAAAAACGGGCCAAAAGACATGTGGTCTTAAAGGCTCCTTTGGCCATTTTGTCATACAATACTGAACCATTTTTAATTTACTTTTTCCCTTTTCTGGGGCCCCTATCGTTCCAATTTCTAATCATTATCCCTAATGGACTTTCTGGTGGTATGTCTGGTAATTTGCTCCCTTTTCTCTGGTCCCGGGTCTTCAATTTTGTCTGACCCATCTAGGAATTTTACTGTGGCACTTCCTACAGCCCTTGGTTGCCTTAGTGAGAGTGTCTTGCAGGGGGTTTAGGACCTATCACCCACCCACGAATCCTATAGGAATTGCTTCGGTCCTTCATCGGCCAAGTCCCTCGCGGGAGATTGGAACCGCGGTTAGAAGACCTCCACAATCGCTTCGGAACTACGTTCTGTCTCAGTCACACTCTCACACACACACAGGCAACCGAATCCCACCCAACCGAACGGTATACGCCTTAAATACTTACGACTCCGTCGTCTTCGTTCGGATCTTCGCGCGCAGAATTACGGGCAAAATATAGTGCTGCAGCCGGCAAAGGGAGCTCATAAAGAAATCTAAATCTTTGCTTGCCCTTATTCAGGTTCGAGATGGCATTAGCCCCGACCTGACTTGAACAGGAGCCACCAAATGGTGGGGGCGCCCCTCCTAGATCAAGTCAGAATTCAGGAACCAAGACCATCCCGGACGAGCCCCCAATTGTTATAAATGACTGAGTCCCAAATAGGATTACAATCAAAGTTTACAATTTATTAAATGAACAGAGGCAAGCAAACAGCGCTGGGTGCGCCGGGAGTCTCTGCTCCACCAGGACGCACACCTGTTACGTAAGGCAGCTGGTTTTTATGCTCCTAGGCTAATACATATTCATTACTACTTCTAGAAGAGGCAGGGTTATTATAATTGGTTTCCCGAATTCGAAGTCCTCCCAGGTGCGCCTGCTTATCAGTCTCTGTTAGTCTCTCGGGGGCCGCTCGGACAGGGAGGCTCATATTCTTCCTCCTTATCTAGTGGTCTCTTGGCCAGCTGTCAGAAGTTACTGCACGTCCATGCAAAGTCAGCAGTTTTTCTCTGAAGAAATCCCTTTGTTCTCTTCTCGCCTAAACCCAGGCCTCAATGTTAACCCTTCACACCCCTTAGTGGCACGAATTGCTGGACTATTCCTTACAGAACTCACCGTTGGGATTTTGTACTTAAAACAAAGCATTACGTTGTTGAGAGACCAAAATATCCTGGAAACAATGCTGCTAACATATAATTTAGATATGTATGGTCTTCATTCTTTGAACTGCTATAATAGTTGACTATTGAATATGGAAGTGCTTAGCGTATTCCTTAAGCAACATTTGAGCAAATTAATAATTCCAGTTATTCAGATGGGCTATATTCTTAAAGTTTAGGTTTGTCATTTAAGTACATTTCTGAACTTAACTCATTGTTTAGTTATGTGCTTAACTCAATTCCTATTTATGTAAAAAGGCTAAATACCTTAATCTGTTAAGTTTATCTGTTTAAGTGTGTATTAATTGGCTGTATGTAAGTGCATACTTAAATTAGGCATATGTTTATGTACATGACTGACCAAGGATCTAAATTAGAATGCAGTCACACAATTTTAGGAACCATTTCTGTCACTGGATTTACTTGAGCTGTCTGTTGGTCCTGTGGAAACCTGCATGAGTATACAGTTAATTGCAAGATGCCGGCTGTTCAGAATAAAGGTCCAATAGTTAATGGTCTAGTTCATCATTTGTTTGAAAACAATTATTTTGATTTTTTTCAGAAGAACTGGTATATAATTGTATGCCTAATTTGCATGCACAGTTACTGGAAGCGTATATTTGGAAGGTTATTTAGTTAGATGCAGAGTACCTCATTCTCATGAGCAGTCGGGCAAATCCGGTATACCTATCATTGCATGCCTGACTTCAAAATGAGACCTGTAAAGAGTGCTCAACATTGAGATGATGACTCAGATTTGTGCATGGTTTTAAAAAGTCCTGGAAGACATTATTGTACAGTTAATTTTAAGAGCTAATAATTTTCTCATCTTTCTGCTTTAGATAGCAAAATAAAGTGGTTTGTTACATGTTAAGGAGCAAGGTGCCTCAAAACATAAATAAATGTAAATCGGAGGTGTGAGGAAAAAATGGGTACTGTTTTTCTCTTCTATTCCACCCATGCTGCATATTTCTTAAATATTTTTAATTGTTTAATAATTTTAATTTAGATTTCTTTTGTCCTTTGGTCGCATCCTATTGTAACTCAATCCTTGCTGCAGACCTGCAGTACTGGCTTGCAACACTTTTTTTTCCTTTCTTTTTTTTTTTTTTTAAGTAGTATGATTCCTGTGGAGTTTATTGGAACTTGCATAGCTAAAATTGAACAGTTTTGAAAATTCTCCAGTATTTTGTTTTTGATAAGAATATTAATATCTTCTTTTTAAATCCCTAAAGTTAGGGGTTTGTAGTTAAAATACACAGTTCTAACCAAAGCAGTAAAAGACACTGGCACATTCTTTGTAGATATCTTGACTTTTAAAACAACACTTAAATAAAAGCATTTACTTTATTTAAGTGCATGGGGTAATACCAGAGGGTTCAGTTAGGCGTCATCTATAGTTACACCAACAATTTTGAAAAGATGATCGATACCTAGTATAATTAGAACTTTTCAAGTGTTTGTACTAGTTTATATCCCTTTGTATTTCAAATTTAGTATGTGCATTTAAGAAATGGCTTAACTATTGTATCTTTTAATTTTTGAAGATTTTGGGGGGTTAATTTAGCAGTCTAATTGTAACTGACTTTGAATTAAACCTGCATTTAGTTCAGATAAGATATTACTTAAACTGTTAGCATGACAGGGAGAATATAATTTGTTTGAAATTGTAGTAAATACATATTTTAGGAAAATATAGCTTGCTTAGCTGATCGGTTATGATTTTCTTCAATCTCAGTAAATTTGCAGCTTGCATCAAACTTTCAGATAAGCTGAGATGACCTAGAATGTAAGACAGTAAAAATCTAAATTTTTCTGCCCTCCCCAACTCCCAACTTCACTTGTAGTATTTATTGTTGTTGTGGTTTAACTCGGCTGGCAGCTAAACACCACACAGCCGTTCGCTCACCCTCCCCCCTCCCTCTCTGGGATGGGGGAGAGAACCGGGAAAGTGAAGCCGGTGAGTTGAGATAAAGACAGTTTATTAAGACAGGAATATAATAATAACAATAATAATAATAATAGTGATAATGATAATAGTATTAATAATAATAATGTGTAAGAAAACAAGTGATGCACAATGCAATTGCTCACCACCCGCTGACCGATGCCCAGCCTATCCCCGAGCAGCCGGCCCCCCACCCCGGCCAGCCACCCCTATATATTGTTTAGCATGACGTCAGATGGTATGGAATACCCCTTTGGCCAGTTTGGGTCAGCTGTCCTGGGTCTGTCCCCTCCCAGCTCCTGCTGCACCCCCAGCCTGCTCGCTGGCAGGACAGAGCGAGAAGCTGAAAAGTCCTTGGCCTGGTGTAAACACTGCTCTGCAACAATTAAAACATCAGCATGTTATCAGCGCTCTTCTCATCCTAATCCAAAACATAGCACCCTACCAGCTACTATGAGGGAAAATTAACTCTGTCCTAACTGGAACCAGGACAGATATCCACCCCTTATTCCATACCATTTATGTCATGCTCAGGTTACACTCTTTCCAATACATTCTAATTAATCACCATTTTCATCTATGATATATAGCAATCATGGTAGTGATGACATACAGTATTATATAATAATTAACATACTACAATTCAACTCATGGGCTATTCTCACCCAGTATCAAATCCCCTTGAGGTACACACCGGACCTCCCCATTCTTTTGCATTACCCACCAAGTGCATCCAGGTCCCTGAGCAAAAGCAATTCCACGAATGGGTTTGCCTTTTCCTGAGGCAGGAGTAGCCCAGACTGTTTTACCCAGCATGTTTCTTACGTGCACTACAGGAACTTTATCCCCTTCTACAGTGCGTAACAGGTTTGATTGGGCAGGTCCAGCTCGGTTGGCAGATCCCCTGGTATTGACTAACCAGGTGGCCTTTGCCAAATGTGTATCCCAATTTTTGAATGTCCCAGCACCCATTGCTTTCAGTGTAGTCTTCAACAGTCCATTGTATCGTTCAACTTTCCCGGAGGCTGGTGCATGATAGGGGATGTGATACACCCACTCAATACCATGTTCTTTGGCCCAAGTGTCTATAAGGTTGTTTCAGAAATGAGTCCCGTTGTCTGACTCAATTCTTTCTGGGGTACCATGTCGCCATAGGACTTGCTTTTCAAGGCCCAGGATAGTGTTCCGGGCGGTGGCATGGGGCACCGGATATGTTTCCAGCCATCCGGTGGTTGCTTCCACCATTGTAAGTACGTGGCGCTTGCCGTTGCGGGTTTGAGGGAGTGTGATGTAATCAATCTGCCAGGCCTCTCTAGTCCTAGTCAGAATCTTCGTTTCTGTGTTTAAAGGACTGCCTGCTGGAAGTTGGAGCAGCAAACTTTTCAGAGAACTCCTTTTTCCCAATTGTTTTCCTTTGCAATTCACGTACCCATGCCTCTAGGGTCGCAGTAGATTTTCCATCCCATTTTCTCATGTCCTCTCCATGGTCACGTAGGTAAAACCACAGGGTGGCGCGGTGTGTGTGCCCACCATATTGTCTTCCTTGCATAGATGAACGTTTACCCCTAATAGCTGAGACACTGGTTTGTACAGGTGGGGAGGAAAATAATCTCTCTTCAAGTTGGTGGATCTTTTCAGAAAGTTTCTCCAAAGTATTCTCTTTTAGCTGGTGGACACTGTTTCGTTCAGGTGAAGGGGAAGATAATCTTTCTTCAAGTTGGTGGATCTTTTCAGAAAGTTTCTCCAAAGCATTCTCTTTTAGCTGGTGGACACTGGTTCGTTCAGGTGGAGGGGAAGATAAATTCTCTTTAAGTTGGTGGACCTCTTCAGAGAGTTTCTCCACAGCTGAGACACAGGCCTTTAGGGAAGAGGAGAGATTTCCTTCGTACTGCCGGAGTATTTTAGTCACTTCATTCACTGGGGGATTCTCCTCCGCTTTCCAGGTTAGTATTGCCAATGAGCTGGCATATGATGATGGTGCACTCTGTACAAACTTCCGCCACATGGGTAGTGTACACCGGACTGCATCTGGATCTGCGGATGTTTGTGCGTCGTCTAGGTCCTTATAAATTACTTCCCGTACGGCCAATTCCCTCAGGTACTGAATTCCCTTCTCCATGGTGGTCCATTTGCCTGGTAGACATACAAGTTCTTCCTTGAAGGGATACCTTTCCTGCACAGCTGACAGGAGACGCCTCCAGAGGCTGCGAGATTGTGCTCCATCTCCAATTGCTTTGTCAATGCATGCGTCCCTAGCAAGGGATCCCAGCCGCCTGGCTTCCTTGCCCTCTAATTCCACATAATTGGCTCCCGTGTCCCAGCACCGGAGCAGCCAGGTGACAAGCTGCTCGCCTATACAGCGACCAAAATCTTTTCGCACATCTCGTAGCTCACGCTGGTATAGAGTCCGGGTAGTTACTGTTGATTTTTCGACATCCTCATCCTCATCTTCAGTCTCCTGCACCTTTGATGGCCCAGCCTCGTCTTCACTATGCCCAGACTTAGCAGAAGACTGTCTGCGTTCTAAACGACCTGAGCCTCTATACCATTTTTTCACCTTGTCTACAGGGGCAACTTGCACTGCTACAGCTCGTTTCTCTAACCCAGACACAGGGTCTGCCACAGGGGTTGGAATACCCTCTGCGGGGTCAACTTGCACTGCTACAGCTCGTTTCTCTGACCCAGCCACAGGGTCTGCCACAGGGGTTGGAATACCCTCTGCGGGGTCAACTTGCACTGCTACAGCTCGTTTCTCTGACCCAGACACAGGAGTGGGAGCAGCTGCAGGAGCTGGAGCTGCTGCAGGGGCTGGAGTGGCTGCGGGAGCTGGAGCGGCTGCAGGAGCTGGAGCGGCTGCAGGAGCTGGAGCTGGAGCGGCTGCAGGGGCTGGAGTGGCTGCAGGAGCTGGAGCTGGAGCGGCTGCAGGAGCTGGAGCAGCTGCAGGAGCTGGAGCTGGAGCAGCTGCAGGAGCTGGAGCTGGAGCGGCTGCAGGAGCTGGAGCTGGAGCGGCTGCAGGAGCTGGAACTGGAGCGGCTGAAGGAGCTGGAGCTGGAGCGGCTGCAGGAGCTGGAGCTGGAGCGGCTGCAGGAGCTGGAGCTGGAGCTAGGTTGCTAGTAGCATCAATTGCAGCTCGATAGGCACAAGCCAGACCCCAGCATGCTACAGTGATTTGTGTCACTTTGGAACTGCCAGAGTCATGACACCTTTTTTTCAAGCATTCTGCCAGCTTTTTAGGATTTTGCAGTTGTTCAGGGGTGAATGTCCAAAACACTGGAGGTGACCACTGCTCTAGAAACCTGCCCATATCCTCCCACACTCCCTGCCACTCGCAACTATCCCGCCTCAAGACAGATCTCCGGATGAGATTCCTAAGTAGTTGTTTAACCCTCAACAAAACCTGAAGCGCGTTCAGGAGACATAACAACAAGAGCAGGCTGGTCTGAGTATCCCAAGGATATTCAACATCTCGGAGAACCACCGTAACTAGCTCGGGGGATAAGAGATTGGTGGTGAAGGAGAAAGGGAGAGTGAACAGGTAGGGAAACATGTCTTCCCCTGTCCCCTTCACAGATTGGCTCCCTGACGAAAACAGGCAATAGGTGTAATTGCTAATAGTTTCCGAGATATGGTTTCCAAAGTATAGAGTCGACGTCAGTGCTGAGTACAAATACCAAGTTAGAGTCGTGACCAGATATTTCATCATTTCATAAGCCATTGCTACACCGCACAGTACCATAACAATCTTAAACCAGGGCCCGGAAAGGATAAACAGTGCAACAGGGAGCACATACAGAAAGTAACGCACCATAAAACTCAATTTGGAATACAGGTACAGCAGACTGGAGATTAAGGCAATCAACATCGTGACTAGCAACTATGAGGGAAAATTAACTCTGTCCTAACTGGAACCAGGACAATTGTGTAGAATCACAGTAGTTTTTTATTTTATTTTTATATCAGAGATAGGTAACACCAGATTGGGGGGGGGGGGGTCGGCACAAATTTCAGATAGCAAATACTTTTTTTTTCTTCTTCTTCTTCCCCCCCTCTCTTCTTTTACTGACTTGGTTATTTGCCATTTCTGGGGATTAAACTTTAAAAACTGATATTCTTTTCTGTATCTGATGTTCTGTGTGCTATTAGTGATGCAACCAACATGAATGGTTGTCATGTGTAAAACAACTTTCGATCACCATGAAAACACCGCCCTGGGAAATCGTCCATGCTTGATATCGTTTGGTTCATGAACATTAAGTTTCCAGTACAGGTGACCCACAGTTCAAAGTGTTAAATGATTGTTTGCATTGTTCAGTTTTAAAAATAATCCATTAATGAGATTGCTAGTCTTTGAAGTTTTGCTCACTTCTGTTTTTCCAAGTAGAGCAGGGTAAAAGGAAAAACTTATTCCTTGCTTTTGTTCTTACTACTTTCTTTGTAAGGATGTCATAGACAGGTAATAAATAAGAATGAACCTTTTTAAATGTAAGGGTAATTGTAAAATCATAGAGCGTGTAGAAAATCTGTGTAGCGTTCCAACACCATATAACGCTTTCAATTGCTTCTTCAGGTAAAATCCCAGATGAAGCCAAAGCCCTTTCTCTATTGGCACCTGCTCCTGCTATGACAAGCCTGATGCCTGGTGCAGGGTTGCTTCCTATACCTACACCGACCCCTTTGACTACAGTAAGTAAAATTCAGTTGCTATTTGATTTCTGGTTTCTTCTATACTCAATAGCCTTTTCTGTGTTCAGAGAACAACAACTATCTGATCCATCGATGTTGTCCTCTTATATGCTAAATCAATGAAGATTTAGCTGTGGTGCCTCTTCTGAGGGTAGACTGCAAGATGTGCATGTGCAGAGTCCCAAATCTGTCCTTAAATTATTCTTTTGTCTCCATTACTAGAAACAATATTTCCACTTTTATATTCTTAACAGCTATTGATCAGCATCCTAAAAGAAATTAATGTTTAGTATCTTCCTTCTTTCCTTCCTTTCATAAAAAAGAAGTTGCAGAATAAAACTTGGTTAAAGCAATATTTAATAAATCTGCACATATAGGTCAGCATCCTTTTTGAAACTTGTCCTCCAACACCTGTTTTAGAGCGTACAAATAATGAAACAGTGGGATCAAAATCACCAATTAGATGTTTTGATGTTAATTCTCTTTATGGTTCATAATGGTCATTGTATAAGAGAAATTGCATGGATTTGAAAATCACTTTTAGTTCACAAGAATGATGGCTTTTTTTCCCCTGTCTTGAAATAGGCGATATTGCTCTCATTGACTTGGGAAGTGATAGTTCAGGCACTTCCTAGACCAAAATGTGCTTACTTGTGCTTCCACTTTATCATTGTTTCTAATGAAGTATAATTGTGTTATTTAGAGACATCTGTTTCTAAACTAACCTTCCAAGGTATATTTGCTTTGTTTTTATATAAAATCTTTAATAAATTATTTGTGAATTTTACACTATAAAAGAGGAAGTCAAGCTATCTGTCCCTTTTTGTTGAATAATGAAAGGATGATTTCAAGGCAAAGCTGAGTAGTTTATTTTTGTTACATTTAAAAAAAAAAGTTACTGGTGTCTTGCTGAAGATTTCTAACACCTTAGAATTGGGCCACTGAAGAACATCAAAACAACCAGCAGGTGTATCGGGCTGCTAAGATTGAAGTGGCTCAGGTGGACCTGGACTGGCAACATAAGGGCGAATTATTTATAACTCGATGGGCCCATGACACCTCAGGCCATCAAGGTAGAGATGGAACATACAGATGGGCTCGTGATCGAGGGGTGGACCTGACCATAGACACTATAGCACAGGTTATTCATGATTGTGAAAAATGTGCTGCAATCAAACAAGCCAAGCAGTGAAAGCCTCTTTGGTATGGAGGACGATGGCTGAAATTTAAATATGGGGAGGCCTGGAAGACTGATTACATCACACTCCCTCAAACCCGCAACGGCAAGCGCCACATACTTACAATGGTGGAAGCAACCACCGGATGGCTGGAAACATATCCTGTGCCCCATGCCACCGCCCGGAACACTCTCCTGAGCCTTGAAAAGCAAGTCCTATGGCGACATGGTACCCCAGAAAGAATTGAGTCAGACAATGGGACTCATTTCTGAAAGAACCTTATAGACACTTGGGCCAAAGAACATGGTATTGAGTGGGTGTATCACATCCCCTATCATGTACCAGCCTCCAGGAAAATCGAGGGTGGATAGTGTGAGAAAACATCTGTGTGGTTCTTAGGTGCTGGCTGGGTTACACCACTACAGAAGCATACAGAAAATCTTAACTATATATGGTTATTTGTAGGTAGATTTTTATTCTTAAAAGAAATAATTACTCAACTGGGATCATGCAGTTTAAAATATTGCCTACGTTCATTGAATTGACTTTTACAGAAAGGCACAAGGAAGATAAGTATTAACAAGTGAAGTATATTCTGCCTGTGCGTACTTTTTTGTTTGTTTGTTTGTTTTCCAGCTCAGTGTTTCACTTGGCAGTTTGGGGGCAATATCAGCAGCATCACTGGACCCTAACATTACAGCACTGGGAGAAATACCACAGCCACCAATTATGGGGAATGTGGATCCATCCAAAATTGATGAAATCAGGAGAACAGTCTACGTTGGAAACTTGAATTCACAGGTAGCTTTTTTTTTGGTTGAAAATAGTAATGGAGGATGTAGAATTATAACTCATAAATTACAATCTTAATGTTAAGATGCCTGTGACGCCCATCTACAAGAAGGGCCGGAGCGTAGACCCGTGAAACTATAGGCCTGTTAGTTTGACCTCAGTGCCAGGGAAGCTCATGGAGCAGATTATCTTGAGTGTCATCACGCGGCACTTGCAGGGCAAGCAGGCGATCAGGCCCAGTCAGCATGGGTTTATGAAAGGCAGGTCCTGCTTGACAAACCTGATCTCCTTCTATGACAAAGTGACGCGCTTAGTGGATGAGGGGAAGGCTGTGGATGTGGTCTACCTTGATTTCAGTAAGGCTTTTGACACTGTTTCCCACAACATTCTCCTGAAGAAACTGGCTGCTCATGGCTTGGACTGGTGTATGCTCTGTTGGGTTAAAAACTGGCTGGATAGCCGGGCCCAAAGAGTCCTGGTGAATGGAGTTAAATCCAGTTGGAGGCCAGTCACTAGTGGAGTCCCCCAGGGCTCAGTATTAGGGCCAGTTCTCTTTAATATCTTTATCGATGATCTGGATGAGGGGATCGAGTGCACCCTCAGTAAGTTTGCAGATGACACCAAGTCAGGTGCGTGTGTTGATCTGCTCGAGGGTAGGAAGGCTCTGCAGGAGGATCTGGATAGGCTGGACCGATGGGCTGAGGCCAACTGTATGAAGTTCAACAAGGCCAAGTGCCGGGTCCTGCACCTGGGGCACAACAACCCCAAGCAGAGCTACAGGCTGGGAGATGAGTGGCTGGAAAGCTGCCTGGCAGAGAAGGACCTGGGAGTATTGGTCGGTAGTCGGCTGAATATGAGCCAGCAGCGTGCTCAGGTGGGCAACAAGGCCAACAGCATTCTGGTTTGTATCAGAAATAGCTTGGCCAGCAGGACTAGGGAAGTGATTGTCCCTCTGTACTCGGCTCTGGTGAGGCCGCACCTTGAGTACTGTGTTCACTTTTGGGCCCCTCACTACAAGAAGGACATGGAGGTGCTCGAGCGAGTCCAGAGAAGGGCAACGAAGCTGGTGAAGGGTCTAGAGAACAAGTCTTACAAGGAGCAGCTGAGGGAACTGAGGTTGTTTAGCCTAGAGAAAAGGAGGCTCAGGGGAGACCTTATCACGCTGTACAATTACCTTAAAGGAGGCTATAGAGAGGTGGGGACTGGGTTCTTCTCCCAAGCACCAAGTGATAAGATGAGGGGAAATGGCCTCAAATTGCACCAGAGGACGTTTAGGTTGGATATTAGGAGAAATTTCTTTACTGAAAGAGTTGTGCAGCATTGGAATAGACTGCCCAGGGAAGTTGTTGATTCACCATCCCTGGAGGTCTTCAAGAAATGTGTAGATTTAGAACTTTAGAGCATGGTTTAGTGGTGGACTTTAGTACTAGGTTAAAGTTTGGACTTGATCTTGGAGGTCTTTTCCAACCTGAATGATTCTATGATTCTATGTTTCTATTAAACTGTCTTTATCTCAACCCATGAGTTTTACCTTTTTTTTTTTTTTTTTATTCTCTCCCCTATCCAGCTCTAGGGGTTAGGGGGGAATGAGCAAACAGCTGTGTGGTGCTTTGCTGCCTGCCGGGTTAAACCACAACATAATCTTAGCTAAGTGATATAAAGGATTGATTGTGTATATAATCCCCTAGGCATAAATCGTTAAGTCTGGGATTGGGATAGGATCCAGTCATATCTATACTCCTTGGAGTTTGGATGGCAAATGGGGCTCCATTCTGAACCTCGTGACTCAGTGTGAGGGTCTTCCTGACACTTTTAATCTGACCCTATCCTCTATGCAGTAAATAATCAAGTGACCTTGCCATCATAAATATTGTTAATGTAGCATTTACCATTAGAACTTTGTTAAATCGCTGTCTCATCCACAATTAAGCCCTGCTAAATCACTATTTCCATCAATAAATATATTGCTGCTTCTCTCTTACGAGTGAAGTGTATAATTCCTGTTGTGACACCCGCGATAGGACCTGAGGGAACAGCATGAAGCTGAGTCAGAGGAAGGTCAATTTGCATAGCAGGAAAAGTTTCTTCACTAAGAGGGTGGTTGGGCACTGGAACAGGCTCCCCAGGGAAGTGTTCACAGCACTAAGCCTGCTGGAGTTCAAGAAGCATTTGAACAACGCTCTCAGACATATGGTTTAATTTTTAGGTCGTCCTGTGTGGGGCTAGGAATTGTAATGATGATCTTTATGGCTCCCTTCCAACTTGGGATATTCTATGATTTTAAGTGTTCCAGCCTTTTACATGTACTTTGTCAATAGGACTGCTGGCCCATTCAGCAGTGGGCCCATGTTTTCCCTTGTCTTCCTTCTGCTGCTGCTATGTTTGTAGAAGCCCTTCTGTATTGGCTTTATGTGGCAAGGTAACGGCCATGTTGCCATAAGACTTGCTTTTCAAGGTCTGGGATAGGTGGATGGGGGGGGAAGGTGTTTTTAGCTTGCTTTTAGTTTCTCACTGCTCTAGTTTGTTAGTATAATAAATTATATTAATCTCCCTACGATTAGTCTGTTTTACCCGTGTCAGTAATTGATGAGCCATTTCCTTTTCCTGATCTCAACCCTTGAGTCCCTTTTCATTGTATTTTCTCCTTCTCTTCCTCTGAGGAGGGGGAGTGAAAGAACAGTTGTGGTGGAGTTTAGCTGTCCATTGGTGTGAAACCACCACATCTTCTGAAATCCAATTTTTTTTTCAGATTTTTTTTCCAAGTTAATTTTATCCTGTGGCTGACAAATACCAAATCTAAAGTGTTTTTCTTCTGTTCTGTTTTTGGGAAGGAGACAAGTAGCTCAAAATTTCATATTTATTATTAAAGACTTTACATTAAGGAGGGTATCCCAGTCAGTTCTGACATTACAGATTTTTTCTCATGATGAATTAGAGCTCATTTTTCTGGTAACCTCCACTGAGAGATGTAAGGAGAAAGGATGTGAATCTTCAGAGCAG
This sequence comes from Anser brachyrhynchus, assembly GCF_964034855.1. Lineage (NCBI taxonomy): Eukaryota > Metazoa > Chordata > Aves > Anseriformes > Anatidae > Anser > Anser brachyrhynchus. The sequence goes on from NC_137704.1 coordinate 12,468,490, forward strand.
TAATAATTTCTACACCTCTGCTAACAGTCTTTCGACAAGATATACCGGTATATATATTTTTAATGTAATGCTTTATGTAATGATAGAATAATCATACCAGAGTTTATTTTTGCATAAAATGTAATAAAAGATCTTGAATTCTCCAGTTAAAGTTATCTAAGCTTTGGCTAATTACAAAGCTATCAGGATGTCTGAAAAAAAAATAAACAAACAAAAAACAACATTTAATTTGGATCTTGAATCTTGCATTTTTAGAATCCGGATTCCATTTACAAAAAGAATGACTGTACTGATTATGATTTTCAATAAGTACTACCTGAAACATACACATTTAAAGTAATCTCAAGCAATTGTCCAAGATTTATTTTATTTAAAAGTCTTTAACTTATTCTTTGTAAAGTAGTAGTTTACTGTCAATTGAAATATACAAGCATCAATATATGGAGCATTACCCCCACTTATCCATGGAGATTCCTTAACAACTAACTTACTTGCTCATGGAAGTATCACAAATGTACATTTTTTTTTCAGCCCAGACAGCTTCAAGAATACTTAAGTACTTAAGTTCATTTTCAGTTCAGGTTTGGGGTATGGAAATTCTTAAAAATTAAAATATTGTCTGAAACCATAGTCTTTCAGTGCCAAGATGCAGTTCTTTGCCACCTAAGAAAGACTGCAGTTAAAACAACTGATCACTCATATGCATAGCGCTCAGTTTCATTTTCTATAGTTAATTTAATTTTTTAAAGAGAATTTGAACTATAACTCTAGGTAAAAATCAATTTAATTGGGATAGATTCCCAGTCAAGTTATAACAAAACCATTAACAGCTTATTCCATTACAACCCTTCCTGTTAGCAGAGTTAGTGAATTTCATGCCAAATCAATTATAGAGCCAAAGCTGACCTATTAAAGGTGAGGTTTTATACCTAGACTCTTTGGTATTTTGGGTTTAAAATATCTTATTCAAGAAGCCTTTCACTCTGCTAAAGTAAAAGAGAACCAGTTAGCATTGTTCCCACATACGATGGAGCAATCTCACAGCCTCTCTGTCAGCAATCACCCGTGTAGGGCACTGCATGTGGTTTCTGGGCTGGCGTGCTTGTTTCCTCTGCTATGAGGGTGCCAGCTCCCAGCAGCCGAGATTGATTCTTCCCACAGCATCTGGAAAACATGTGCATTGCGGGTACTGAGGATAAGGAAAAGGCTGAGGTTCTTAATGTCTTTTTTACATCTGTCTTTACTAACCAGACTACTTATTCTTGGAGTACTCAGCCTCCCAACCTGGAAGTCTTGGACGGGGAGCAGAAGAAACCCCCCACAGTTCAGGTGGAAACAGTTAGAGACCTGCTGCTCCACCTGGACTGTCACAAGTCCATGGGGCAAGATGGGATCCAACTGAGGGTGCTGAGGGAGCTGACGGATGTGATTTCCAAGCCGCTTTTCCTTTATCAGAGGTCATGGTGATCCGGAGAGGTCCCGTATGATTGGAGGCTTGCTACTCTGATGTCCATCTATAAGAAGGGTTGTAAGGAGGACCCGGTGAACTACAGGCCTGTCAGCCTGACCTCGGTGCCAGGAAAGGTGATGGAACAGGTCATCTTGAATGCAATCACGCAGCATTTGCGGGACAACCAGGGGATCAGGCCCAGTCAGCATGGGTTCATGAAAGGCAAGTCCTGCCTGACCAACCTCATCTCCTTCCATGACCGGATGACCCGCCTGGTGGATGAGGGAAAGGCTGTTGATGTAGTCTATCTAGAATTCAGCAAAGCCTTTGACACAGTCTCCCATAGTATTCTCCTGGAAAAGCTGGCAGCCCATGGCTTGGACACGTATGCTCTTTGCTGGGTAAAAAACTGGCTGGATGTCTGGGCCCAGAGAGTGGTGGTGAATGGAGTGAAATACAACTGGAGACCGGTCATGAGTGGTGTTCCCCCAGGGGACAGTGTTGGGGCCCATCCTCTTGAATATCTTTATTGATGATTTGGACGAGGGAATTGAGTGCACCCTCAGGAAGTTTGCAGATGACACCAAGTTGGGGGGGAAGTGTCGATCTGCTGGAGGGTAGGAAGGCCCTGCAGAGGGACCTGGACAGAATGGGTCAATGGGCAGAGGCCAACGGGATGAGGTTCAACATGGCTAAGTGCCAGGTCCTGCACTTTGGTCACAACAACCCCATGCAGTGCTACAGGCTTGGGGCAGAGTGGCTGGAAAGCTGTGCAAAGGAAACGGATCTGGGGGTGCTGATTGCTCACCTGAACATGAGCCAGCAGTGTGCCCAGGTGGCCAAGAAAGCCAATGGCATGCTGGCTAGTATCAGGAATAGTGTAGCCAGCAGGACCAGGGAGGTGATTGTTCCCTTGTATTCTGCTCTGTTGAGACCACACCTCCAGTACTGTGTTCAGTTTTGGGCCCCTCGCTATAAGAAGGACCTGGAACATGTCCAGAGAAGGGCTACGAAGCTGATGAGGGGCCTGGAACACAAGTCCTATGAGGAGCCGCTGAGGGAACTGGGGCTGTTTCATCTGGAGAACAGGAGGCTCAGGGGAGACCTTATTACTCTCTACATCTACCTGAAAGGAAGTTGTGGGGAGCTGGGGATCGGCCTCTTCTCACAGGTAACTAGTGATAGGACTAGAGGGAATGGCCTCAAGTTGCACCAGGCAAGGTTTAGTTTTTAAATTAGGAAACCTTTATTCTCAGAAAGAGTAGTCAGGCATTGGAATGGGTTGTTCAGGGAGTTGGTGGAGTCACTGTCCCTGAGGGTAGAAAGGTTGGATGTGGTGCTTAGGGACATGGCTTAGTGGGTGATATTGATGGTAGGGGGACAGTTGGACCAGATGATCTTGAAGGTCTTTTCCAACCTTACTGATTCTATGACCCCCAACAGGATTACTCTCCAATCCTCAGGAAGCAGGCAGCATATGCGTGAAAGAAAGCTGGGCGGGATGTGGCTGTTAACAGCTAGGCCGTGCCTTCGGTCCCGCACTCCTTCCTAGGCAGGGCCGAGAGTCCACGATGGTCTCACCCTTATAGCAGTGGCCCGGTCATCACCTGCACATCAGCTGGTAGTGACATGCGGAAAACGGACTCCACAATCAGTAAGATTGTAAAGTAGGTATGTTTATTCAGCGCTGGGCAGCACGGGGGGGTAGCCCCTCCAAAATCGTGCGCACCTGACGCAGCAACTTGCCATGGTTATATGCAGCAAAGAGTTACATATGCATGAAGTTTCACAATACGCCTATACATATTCATAACCTGTCCCCGCTTCGTATTAAAATTAGTTCCAAGGAGTCATTTCCGTAAACTCCTCCCATGTGCACTTGCGCAGTGTATTCTGGTGGTGGTCGTCGGGGGTCGTGGGGATGAAGATTGATGACTCTTCCTCATCACCGCTAGTTGACCTCTTGTCTCTGCGCAGACTCAGTTGCTTCTTGGATCTTGTCCATCCACAGGACCAGTTTCTACCAGTTTCTTAAGATAGGCTCACTCTCTTATTAAGAGACTGACCTTGGTAAAGGGGCCCAAGGCTTCTTGCTTTAATTAATTTGCACAAGCACCATAGTTAGTAAAGACACTAAGTAGGATCCTAGTTTCATGCCGTCAGCACTCTATCTCTACTTGATAAGATTCCCCTAACTCCCTCTCTCAGTCCCCCCTTTTCTAAAAGGTTAGTAAATAATTTTCTAAAACGTTAGTAAGTTCTTTTCTAAAAAGTTAGTAAATTATTGTATTCTCCTAACTCCCTCTCTCAGTAGGAGGCTGTCCTGCCGGTTCCTTGGGAAGCGACGGATTTCTCTTCTCTTGGGCGGGGGGGGGGTGTTTACGGCTGAGCTAGGAGTTTCAGCGCTACTGGCAGGTTTGAGGGCGGCCGTTCCCCGAAGCGCCTCATCTGGCAGGGAATAAGCAGCTGCCCGCCAAGTAACACCTCCAGTGAGCAATCGAGTTCGCCGCTAGAGCGTCCGAACACTGGGACGCTCTGGCGGGCGCCGCACACTCTTCTCTGTCGTCAGGTCCGTCTCTCTGGCTGCGTGTGACACTGCCGCGAGCGGAGCGGTCGTGCGGGCTCCGCCATGATGAACAGCGGAGGAATCGGGGTGCCGCTGGGTTTCCCCTTGGGCCCCACATCTGTCATCCAGGTCACGAACCTGTCTTCGGCGGTAACCAGCGAGCAGATGCGGACTCTCTTCGGCTTCCTGGGAGATATTGAGGAGCTGCGTCTCTATCCCCCAGAGTAAGTGGGGCCTGCACCGGTCTCCGGAGCGATAGAGACCTGGGAGAATGAAAAGGTCTAGAGGGGTTGTGAGAGTTGTGAGAAGGCCCTACTTGACTTCCCCACATCTTGACTGTGGGCACCGCAACCTCCCACACGGGGAGCGGGGTCACGTGGTCCTACCCCTTTGTATGACAGGAACGGTAGGGGAAAGGAGCTCCATCCGAACTTAAGATGGCGGTCCCGTCCTGAAGTACCTGCGGCATCTCCGGAGTGGCCTGTAGGAGCACGGCGAGTTCTGTGGCTTAGTGGTAGCGGCAAGAGCTCGGCCGCTTGCTGGGTGATGCCGGCACTGAGTCACAATCTAAGGCCTAGGGAGACGCGTGCTCAGAGATTGTCCCCAAAGCTCTTCCGCGGCGCACGTCTCTCTTTTTCCTCCCTTTACTGAAATACCTATTCTGTAGTCCAGATTTTTTCGCTCAGGCACCTCCCTGAGTTATGTGTGTGTAGGTTGGGGGGGGATCGGGCAGGAGGATGGTGGCATGGTAGCGTTCAGTCATTCCAGAATTCCAGTTCTTGTTTAAAGAATAATATAAGGTGTAATATTAAGAGTATTAGACTAACTTTTTAATAGAGAAAAGTGTCAAAGAAAGTTACATGTTGCATTGTGTAGAATTGTAATCTATTTTTTTTTCTAATTTGGTGTTGCAGACATTCAGTGTACCCACTATTTTTATTTAATCAAGCATGATTTTTCAGAACAGTGAAGTTGTACTCTCCTGTATGGGTTTTTTTGTTTGTTTGTTTTAAAAGAGCATTCAAGTTAAGAGGTTTACTGTAACATTTGTAATCCTATTCCCTTTGCTGGGCATGCTTATTTCTAATGGATGTGAACTTTCAGTTCTGTTGATGATGCACAAGAGTTAACAGAATATATATATATATATGTGCATACACTTTATAAAGAATATAAGTTTTCTTTTTTTTCTAATCAAGCATTAAGGTATTTCCGAATAAAAGTATAAATTATTCCTTACCTCTTCCAAGTCAGTCATGTTTGTCAGCCTTCTACTTCTTCCCCTTAATCTGAGTATTTCATAGAATGGTTTTTATGGATTTAATTTCAACAGTTTTTTCATTAACAAAGCTAATTTTTTGGTTGAAAGGAAATAAGTCTTATTCTGGTATTTATGAATTAACTTGGTTAAAGACATGTATACATTTTGGAACATTGCTCTTGACAACTTTTTTTTGGAAATATTATTTTCCTATTTTTGGAAGATGCAGCATTATGTGTTATTAGAGGATTAGGGGGGGTTATTTTCCTCTGTCAGAGTAATCCAAAACATTTGTAGCAATGGTGAATTTGATCAGGTGATAATTTCCACTTTATAGGAGATTTCTTTGATAGCACTGTTCCACTATAACTCATTGTTAGCCACTTTACTGCTGACTTGAATGAAAAAAAGAAGGCTATGATTTAATAGGAAGCAAGGATGATAAATCTGGCATCTATGGTGTTTCAGTGATTTTAGAACAAAATATAGGGCTATGCTATGGTTGTCTGAACTAGTATTATTAGAGAGATGAATTCCTTTTTACTGATTTTTTTTCTACTTTTTTCCAGTCTCCTATCACTAACATCCCTTGGTTTTATAGGATGCAGCAGAAAAATTATTAAAGAAAAAAAAAACCACAAAAACAACTAAAAGGAAACCTCCAATGCTGAGTGTAATTAGTTACAGATTACATCAAGTGAACTGCTCTAATAGACTATTTAAAGTTCTTGTAAGCATGCAAAATGTGGAGGGGGAGAGAGAAACCACCTCAGTTTTCTAATGCATTAAATAAAATGTGAGTTCTTTAAGATGACTCTTTAGTGTTCTCAGTGAACTTCCTGAACCTAGTGACTTTTCCCAGCAATTAGTATCTGAAGACTGTGGTTTTAAAGTAGCAGTTTCTGTTACAGTCCTTTATTTTGTATCCCAGAGTGGATTGAGCAGACTTTTTAATGTTAAGTTAAATCGTGCAGTGCTTTTTGGTAGTTTGTCTATTTGTGTTTTATTTTCATTAATCAAAACCCTTTGGTTTCAGTACTACTTGTGTGGTAAGTGATGCCAACATTTGAATATGCAGTAACATGAGATAGAATGCTGTGTTCCATGTTTTGTAGGCTATTCCCTGAAATTTTTGTCTCTGCTGTGTGGTGTGTTTTTGTTGTTGTTGTTGTTCATTTTAACAGCCTAAAATTATTTATATTGAAACTTACAAAATGTGGTGATCAATTGAGTATTAATTTGGTGTCTTTCTTTTGATTACTTAGAGTTTTGTGAGAACAGGACATACGGCTACTCTTTCACGGTTCTAAACAAGACAGAACAGTTTTTATAAATCACTATGTTTGCAGTACAGTTGAAATCTGAAGCTGGTTTGCAGGGTGTGACAGGTCTTCTGCCTTGAATATGTACTCTAGTATGCTAAATACTCATATAGCTTAGAAATGTTTTTCAACATACTAGGAGACCAGTTATGTGTTGTTAACTTGGGATTTTGGCTTCTATAAGTTTATATATATATATATATATATATTTTTATATATATATATATATATATATATATATATATATATATATAAGAACGGGTTGCCCAGGGAGGTGGTGGAGTCACCTTAAATACCCACACGGGGATGTTTAAGGAGAGGTTGTACATGGTACTTATGGACGTGGTTTAATGGGTGACATTGGTAGTAGGGTGATGGTTGGAGCGGATGATCTTGAAGGTCTTTTCAAACCTTAACGATTCTATGATATGATTCTATATTATGAGCAAGGCCAAGTGCAAGGTACTGCACCTGGGTCATGGCAATCCCAGGCATGGGTACAGACTGGGAGAAGAATTCATTGAGAGCAACCCTGTGGAGAGAGACTCGGGGGTTCTGGTGGACGAAAGGCTCAACATGAGCCAGCAGTGTGTGCTTGCAGCCCAGAAGGCCAACTGCATCCTGGGCTGCATCAAAAGAGGTGTGACCAGCAGGTCAAGGGAGGTGATTGTGCCCCTCTACTCTGCTGTCATGAGGCCCCACCTGGAATACTGCATCCAGGTCTTGGGCCCCCAGCACATGAAAGATGTGCATCTGTTAGAGCAAGCCAAGAGAAGGGCTACAACGATGATCAGAGGACTGGAGCATCTCGCCTATGAAGAAAGGCTGAGAGAGCTGGGGCTGTTCAGCCTGGAGAAGAGAAGGCTCCAGGGAGACCTCATTGCAGCCTTTTAATACTTAAAGGGTTCTTATAAAAAGGATTGAGAAGGACTCTTTTCTTGGGTAGATAATGAATAGGGCAAGGGGTAATGGTCTTAAACTAGAAGAGGATAGATTTAGACTCCGGTTACCCAGAGAGGTGTGGAGTTTCCTCCTCTGGAGATATTCAAAACCCTCCTAGATACCATCCTGCGCAATGTGCTGTAGTTGATCCTGCTTGGCAGGGGGGTTGGACTAGATGATCTTCAGAGGTCCCTTCCAATCTCAGTCATTCTGTGAGTTTCTGACAGGAAAGCTAGGACTGTCAGAGATTATTTTTTTTCCAGCGATTTTTTTATTTAATTAATTGAAAAAATAATTGTTTTTGACTGATGGCAATTTAAGTATTTGATTTTAGTGTTTATTTGACTGCTGAAGTATGTACTAGAGTATTATCAATCACAAAAAAATAAAACTAGTTGTAAGTTATTGGAGAAACAGATTAAAAGTTGACTTAAAGTTCTGGTTTTGTTTTTTTTTTGTTTGTTTGTCTGTTGTTGTTTCTGTTGATCAAAAATCACAACCAGTACCAGAAATAGCTTGGATGTAGGTGTATAAAGAATTCCCTCATCAATTATCTCAAATTATTTGCCTGAAAAGTGCAATATCCTGTGCAAGTGTATTTGTAACCTAAATATAGATCTTCAGGGTTTTACTTGAGGGCTTGTGGTTGTACTGTCTTAAATTATAGTATATTCTTTAGGTTAATGGAAGAAAAAAAATAGTATCTGTATTTCCTGAAGTGTAACATTACCAAATTCATGCTGCCTATGTAATAATGGTGTGATGTCTTTCCAAAACCTATGTAGCTCTTAGATTATCTGTTATGTTTGATAAGTAGTTTTCATTATATGTTTTACTTCAGCTGAGCTCTTCGTCTCTTTCTAGACTACAACAGCAGATCAACTGCTTGAATTCTTTAAACAAGTTGGAGAAGTCAAATTTGTGCGAATGGCAGGTGATGAGACACAACCAACACGGTTTGCTTTTGTGGAATTTGCAGACCAAAATTCTGTACCACGAGCTCTTGCCTTTAATGGAGTTATGTTTGGAGACAGGCCACTGAAGTAAGAAATTAATTACCAATGTGAATATTGAATGAGAGGTTTCTTAGTATCCTTATATGTTTATGATTTTGATCTGCAATAAACTGCTGTGACTAATATTTATTCAATATAAGGACCTGTTAGCAAACTGGAACACTTTTATAAACTCCGATTTCAGGGTTGGGCATAACTTTCTCTAAGAAGAATCTGGGTGGCATAGAGTAAAATATAATTACATTTAATCTTAAAGTAGTGAAAGCTATAACAGCGAGAGAATCTGCAAAGTCCTTGGTACTAATTAAACTTTATATATGTTGTCTATGCAATCAGTAGGCCTTAGAGATTTTATCTAAAATAGAGAAATAGGTTTCTAGACTTTAATCTGTATTTATATAGAATAATACAAAAGTGTTGTGCCTCACTTATTTAAAAGCTCTAAGATTTGAAAGCAGTAAAAGCCAGACATTTTAGATATTTAGACATGGCATAAATGAGTGTTAGGAAAAATCTGTAGTTTTGCTTGAACTTTAGAGTTTTCAGTTATATGTGGGAGTTAAGGTGTTTTCCTTTCTTATTTTTCATTTTTCCTTTTAAAGCATTTGTGGGTTAACGGCTTTTTTCCCTAATTTAGAATAAATCACTCCAACAATGCAATAGTGAAGCCTCCTGAAATGACGCCACAAGCTGCTGCCAAAGAACTGGAAGAAGTGATGAAGAGAGTAAGGGAAGCCCAGTCTTTCATATCTGCTGCTATTGAGCCAGGTAGGTATATTAGGTTCGCTACCTAACAGACATGTTTATACTTTGGTACATGCCAATGAAAATAATACATGTTCATTATATTATTTCATAATTATATTATTGAAGCAAATTATAATAATAATGAAAATAATCAAAATTGTATTCATGCAAGAAAGCAGTAGAATGAAGTTGACTTTATTTCCTCATATCTTATTTTCAGATACATGCTCGCTGAATGTTTTCAAAAATATGTAGTCAGTGCTAAACTAAGTAAGACTTGATGTTGGCATCTTTTCAGTTTAAAGCACTTACAGACTTTTAAAAGAAATTGCTTTGTTTTATTCTCTAGCACACATTAATGCCATAGTTTCATGATCAGAGGGAAGCTAGCATGCTGCTGAAAGCAGCAATATTATGCTTTCTTTACTTTCAGTGGGTTAAGTTTGTCCCTGTGCTATGCTCTTATACTAGCTCAAGACTATATGCAGCCTCACAGCAAATGGGATCAGAAAATGAATCTGGGATAAAACTTAACGGACTTTTTTTTCCATCCAGAATGGTTTCTTGATCCCTGTTAACGCTGAAACACAAGGTCAAAGAAAGGAAAGTGTCGATGGGTTGAGAGGTTAGATGGACATTTCAGTGCTGATTTATGCTGACTTAAACTGCTTGGAAAACCATAGCATAAAAATTCTCAACTCATTAAGCTTTCAATTGAAATCTTCCTTTTTATTTTGATCAGTGGGATTTTGTCATTCTTATTAACAAACTCAGACTTTGACTTATGTAGGTTAGGTAGTAGATGGGTGTTGGTGGGCTTGATTTTATTTTTTTCCCCAATTGGTGTTTTTTTTTTAGGGTTGGAAGAAAATAGCTCTAACGTTTCCTTAATGTTAAGCAGCAGAATAACAATCTTTTAGAGTCTGAACCAAAGTCTTCTGAGGTCACTGGTAAGCTTTCCATTGACTTCCTGGCCTTTGGATCAAACTTTTCACCCCCCTTCTCTCCATCCCTTCCTCCTCCAAATAATGTTTGAGGAATAAAACTTCCATATTTTTACAATGGTTAAAATATCAAAAAAGTATGGAAAGTCCTAATTTTGAAAATGAGCATAAAATGTAAACAATAATTATGCCCTCTAAATTTATTCTTCTCAGGTTATTTAAAAAATAAAATATAGTAGCTGTATTAAATAATACACTAGGAGGAGAATATGTTGCTGTAATCTTGTGCGTTGTGGCAGCAACATAAATCCCCTTCCTAATAGAGCTAGCTTTTTATAATTATCTGGTTTATGTGTACTGCTGCAGGATGGCTGCACTCAACGAGTATATGCAATGACTTTCTTGGATGTTTCTGAAGGATATTTGCAAAGAAGGAAGATGTGCAAAGAGTAGGCCCCTTGCACTATATGTGGTACATTCCACTTATGCCAGACTGTTAACTGGAATCTTTAAATGTTCTGAGCTTACACTGCAAAGTGGTTTTTTCCTCTCAGAGTCTGGAAAGAGCAGTGAAAGAAAAGGCGGTCGATCTCGTTCCCATTCTCGTTCAGAATCCAGGTCTAGCTCAAAATCCCAATCTAGAAGGAAAAGATCACATTCAAAACACAGGTAGGTATGTCTTTTATTTTGGACTGAGATCATACTGTTTTTCTTGAGTGATGGTGGTTACTGAGATTTCTTATTGAGTTATGAAACAAGTACCACTGTAGGGAAGATAAGTAACTTTTACTAACCAGATCAGAGTAACTGTGATCTTTATCTCTGAACAGATACTCTTTCCCTCTAAATGCTAAACATTTTCAGGATTGCTTTCAGTTAAAACACACTAGAAGGTACTTTTGTGTCATGAAAACCATATTTCATTTTTTGACCTATGTATTTTTAAAATAGTTATCTGTATTTTGTGGATGGAACATTTAGTTTACTGTTAACACCCTCAACTCTGATAGGCTGTCTGGTTTTGCTAGTAGAAAGTTCCTGCTGTCTTGAACTTCTAAACATCTAGTTAACAAATGCAGTGTTTCTGTTTACTGTACTTAAAATGTAAAGTTAAGTTTTTAAAAGTCAGAAGAAAAAGGTTTTAGGGGCAGTTTTTCATTCTTCAGAGTGTTTGCTTTGCTAAAATCGTTAACTTCTGAAACAGTCTTTGGAATATGGGAAGAAATTAAATTACTAGATAACCCTTAATGTTTATCCATTAACGTTTTTTCAAAGAATGAGACAGTCTAGTGTGTGACACTTTCTGAAATGGTTCGTATTCTTCCAATGTCAAGAATGTCTTCTGAGCATTTACAGTCTCAATGTAAATCACTTTTCTGTAAGTTGTTTTTTTTTCCTGTAAACTTTTCTCCATTCTTCTGTAATTTTTTTTTCTCTCATTCTGGGGAGCGGGGAGAAACTCAATGCATTTGATAGCTTAAACTTTAAAAAGGTGTCAGTGTTGCACCAACAGCTCTGTTGCATCCTTTCATGCATTGTCTTTTAACAGGGCAACTAGAATTCTTTTACATACAGAAAAGCTGGTCAGAGGGGCATACCACATACAACCAAAGAAATGTGATCTAAGTGCAGGCTTCATTTTTTTAATAACATGTACTGCAGTATCTTGCTATCTAATAACATTAAACCATTGGGTACCTTTTTAATACAAGAAGAATCATTTGCAGGCTTCCTTATTGTATGCTTCTCTGTTGTTTCTGTAACTCAGGATACAACTGAACAATAATCTTTGTGTAACATTCCAGTAATCTGTGGTATTTTGTATACACACAAACCAAATTGAGTTTTAGAAGATAAATTTGCATTTTTTCACTTGCAGAAAACTTGTGTTTTAAACATCTGTTGATAGTTATGTTTTGTTTTAATGATTTACCACTGTTACTGTCAGTTTTGAGTACATGCTGAAAAAAGAGCCTCTGGGCTGTTGAAGCAGTTTCATCTGTAAGAATAAACTATGCTGACCACTTTCCTCTTTTAGTGTTTTATAAAACCCCTAAATCCATTTCATCACTATGATATAAATTTTATTAAAGGGCTTGACTAAATTGTAAGCAATTTGCCCTCTAATTAGTTTTTCTAAACTTATATGTGGAGCAAAGCTGTAGGTATAAAGTGGTTACCTCTCCTATCCTCTTGGTATATTTTTACTTTTTGTGTCTTGAGCTGCAGAAGAAAGGTGGAGCTGGTATTTTTTGTATCTTTCTGTTCTTCAGGATTGAGTAATATATATGGCATTTTTGTCTTTGGTAAGTTTAACTTCAAGGTACCTTAACCTCTCAGTCAAAGTATCCAATGATGTGTTTTGTGAAACTTGAAATAAAAAGCTGAATTTGAAGATTCATTTTCCTAGGGACTATGATCCTATAAAAATAGGGAATATTTTTTTGGGGGGGGGGGGGGGGGAAGAGTATAGTAATTTTTAAGTTGTTTTCTTCATCAACTCTGAGACTATACTATATATGTATATCAGAAGACTTTAAACGTATTTCTATTGGAGTATTTGCACATTATTTGCATTCCTTATTTATCATGTAGCAAATGCTTACAAATACTTTCAACTGAGAAAGTAACTTGACTAAATGCTGAACCACAGGTAGTGTTTTGTTTGGTTGGTTTTTTTATTTATTTTTTGTTCATTTAAATTGTAAGGCTGGAGAACCAAGCAAAAAGAGGCCAGTTAATGCTATCTTTCTTCAGTGACCAAGACTACAATAAGCGACTGGGCCTGGAGAAGAAGAAAAATGCAACTAACTATTTTTACGTGCTGCTTGAAATTGTTTATAGTAGATTTTATGCACTGTAATTTATTAAGGAAAGCTATCCCAGTATGATGATAATTGATATTTTCCAGAATATTTATGGAGGTCATAATAAAATATGAGCATTACTTAAATGGTGTATTGTTTCAAAAGAGAACATGTGCAACTGGTGAAACTTAATGTATACATATTTGCAAAAATGCTGGTAGGCAGTATATTACTGAGATGTAATTATATGCTTTTCTGTAGTGAGGCGAGATTTGCGTGTTGTTCCCCCCCTATATCTTGGCTGACCTAATTTTTCTGAAGTTTCAGTATTAAAGTATTTTTCTTCTGGTGTTGTTCATATAGAAGTAGATCTGGTAACAGATCAATCTCAAGACACAAGGAGAGATGCAAATCCAGAAGTCCCCTGACAAAACGGTCTAGATCTAAGGAAAGGCAGAAATCAAGTAGTCGCTCTCGTTCTCGGTGAGTTTCCATTCCTGAGAAGTGATACTGTTCATCTTAGCACACAGTACAAAGTTTTGTTGTTTTCTTTGGGGGGGGATCTAACCAGCATTTTAGGTGATGGGTAAAGGATGGAATCTCTAAATGCTTTATTCTGTTCCTAGGCTTGTCCCATCCCCTACGATAGGAGAAAAGAATAGAAAGTAATTTTTTATACTGAGGTACCTAAACTTTGATACCAAAGTCTATTCTACATTTATATCAATGTTTAAGCTCACCAAAAAAAGGTAACTTTAATTAACTGCCAGACTTTAACCAACAGATGATAATATGATTTTCTGAGGATGAAATAGTGAATATTCACAAAACTGAAGTGCCTATAAAAGTAGCTTCATGAATAGAAGACTTGGTACTTTTTTTCCTCTGGTTCATCTCTGTAATGCCCCTAACTCATTTAAAGGGACCTTCATACTTAGGTTGTGCAGTTTTTTTTTTTTGTTTTGTTTTTGTTTTTTTCTTCTGGGAAAGAGAACTGCAGATCTGCCGACATCAGTGGGAACACTTAGGAGTAGGCTACATAGCTGGGCTTTGATGGATGACAATCCTTTTGAGTCTCAATTGCTCGTTTGATGGAGCTTCTTGAGAGATCTAATCACTGGAAGGGGGAAGTCCAATGAAATATCTGCAATAAATAACTGGAAGGCTTTTCTTGGGGCGCTGTGAGACCCCTTGCTATTGCAGGGATTGTGTGCTGTTTCATCTTTATGATCTTACATTCCTTCTGTGAGATACTTAAAGAGATATTTGCCAAAACCTGATAGGAACCAAAGTCATAAGGTTATAGAACATAAAATGGCCTACTATTCAAGTTGAAAAAAAGATACAGTCAAACACTTGTTCCAATGAATGAAAGTGTGGGTTGTGCTTAGGGCCTTTCGTGTCTGAAGGAGTCTCTTTTAAGAATCCTAGAATAGGTACCAATACCAATAGACACAACTCTTTTTCAGTCTAGTTCTCCTGGATTTGAAACTGCCTGTTAATTAAGTCCTCCTATTGTACTTTCTCCTGTTTCTCTCTGAACAATTGTTCATTTTCATATGTCCTTGAGGCAACTCATGTCTGCTAAGAAAGGAAAGATGGTTTGGAGTCTCATGCTTTCAAATAATCCTATATAAAAATGTACTCTTCCAGCCAGAGCTGTAATCTAATCATTTTTTATTTGTCTCAACAACTGGAACATCCTTTTTTTTTCTTCTTGCTGTTTTTCTTTTTATGAACAGGTATCATTCTGTCTGTCCTAGAGAAGGTGACTTGTTCTGTTATCCTTCCTTCTGTTTTTACCATCCTACTGGATTTTCCTATGCTTCAATTGTTTTTGAATTCCTAATGACATTACAGATGATTGAATTGTCTTGATTGAGTTTAGACCTTACATTTGCCTTTTGAGAGTATTTGTTTGGTGAAATTTTATCCTTGTATTTTTCTTTCTGTATATTCATTGATGTTGGACTATCAAGCAGTTCCAGGATGTGTGTGTGTGAGAGAACACTAGAATAAAGACTTCTGTCCAGTCAGCTATCATTATTCATGTGGGGGTGGTTAATCCGCAGTCTATTTTACATTTTCACATATTTGACATATTTCACAATTTTAGTAAAGAATGGATTTACAAGTTGTATGCTTTGTTGCACTCCTGAGAAAATGCTGAAAATCTACGTACGTATAGTAATGTAACTGTGAGGTGAAGAAACTTATTCTATTAAAGTATAGTAACATCAATCTGAAGATCACAGTTTGATTTGATTTTTACCTCCTTTCCCCCCCTCCCCCCCATTTGGTTTCCAAACTTTTCCTAGCTGTTATAGCTACTCTTTCATGGTAAACAGGTGGAAAATGAAAATTAATAATTATTCAAAAATTTTAAACAGAGACATATTTTCTCTTGAGCAATTAATATATGCTGAAGAGTTGCTTGTATTTTTTATTAGAAAGTTCAAAGATTAATTAATGGATTTGTGTTTGGCTTTTCACAGGGAAAATAAGAGAGACAAAGAAAAGGTCAAGGAAAAAGAAAAGACCAAAGAAAAGGAGAAAGAGAGAGATGGAGAGCGAAACAAAGATCGAGAGAGTGTTGGGGACAAGGACAAGGACAAAGATAGGGACAGGGACAAGGAAAAGGAGAAAGATAAGGAGAAGGAAAAAGACAGGGAAGAAGTACACCAGAACAAGGAAAAAGAAGATATTGAGGAAGGGGGGGTAAAAGACAGAGAGAAGGTGAAGGACAAGGAGGGAGATAAGGACAAAGGAGGGGACAAAGAGAAAGATAGAGACAAAGAAAAGGGAAAAGATGGGGATAAGTTGAAGGAGCAACAAAAAGGAAGAGATGATAAAAGAAAGAAAGAGAAGCGATCCAGAACACCCCCAAGAAGCTACAGCTCTTCAAGAAGATCTCGCAGCTCCAGCAGGTTTGTTTAGACTTTTTTCATGCTTTTTTGGACTTGTCGGTACAGTTAGGCACCGTGAAATACACACATTCTAATGTTTATGTATCAATATCATCTCACTAATTCAGTTTGTATTCTTGCTGTTTGTAGATTTTAGTATAAAGTAAAATCTATTACAAAGAGCTCTGTATGTTACCTGACAGAACATAGTTTACTGTTGTTCTGCTGGTGCTTGCCTTACACTTAACTGTGTAGTATAGTCCTTGAATATAGTAAGTAGATGGTTCTTGTGCTGTTTCTGTGTTGGAGCAATCCAGAAGTTTTGATAGAGGGTCATCGCATGTTATCTTTGTCCTGATTAAAGTTAATCATCGTTACATTGTTCCTTGCTTGCTTACATACTGTGCAGTGTTGGTCTGTTGAGCTTACAAACAGTTGGGTGGTAGTATTTGCCACTAGACCATCTTAGGGATGGCAGGCAAGCAATGAATTTTCTTGGCTGGATGGTTGAACAGCAGGAAACAAGTATGTCACTTGCCTGGCTATCCATTCAAAAATATATATATCTCAGTTGAAAGATAAGGGTATGTTGTTGAGCTAACCTATTGGGTTTACGTGGCAAGGTTTTGGTAGTGGGGGGGTTGCAGGGGTGGCCTCTATGAGAAGAGACCAGAAGCTGCCTCGTGTTAGATAAGGGCCAGTTTCAGCCATCTCCAAATGGACCCTCTGCTGGCCAGAGCTGAGCCAATAAGCAATGTTGTTTGTACCTCTGTGAGAGCATATTTAAGAAAGGGGGAAAGAAGAGGAAAAAAAAAAAAAAACAGTAGCTGGGAGAGCGAGGAGTGAGAAACAGCCCTGCAGACAGTAAGGTCAGTGAAGAAGGAGGGGGAGGAGGTGCTCCAGGTGCCAGAGCACAAATTTCCCTGCAGCCTGTGGAGAGGATCATGGTGGAGCAGGTTGTCCCCCTGCAGCCCATGGTGTACCACGGTGTTGTGGTTTAACCTGGCTGACAGCTAAGCACCACACAGCCGTTCGCTCACCCTCCCCCCTCCCTCTCTGGGATGGGGGGAGAGAATTAGAAAGAAATGAAAGCCTGTGGGTTGAGATAAAGACAGTTTATTAGGACAGAAAATAATAATAATAATGATAATAGTACTACTAATAATAATGCGTACAAACAAGTGATGCACAATGCAATTGCTCACCACCCGCTGACCCAGCCTATCCCTGAGCAGCCGGCCCCCCACCCCAGCTAGCCACCCCTATATATTGTTTAGCATGACGTCAGATGGTATGGAATACCCCTTTGGCCAGTTTGGGTTAGCTGTCCTGGGTCTGTCCCCTCCCAGCTCCTGTTGCACCCCCAGCCTGCCTGCTTGCAGGACAGTGTAAGAAGCTGAAAAGTCCTTGGCCTGGTGTAAGCACTGCTCTGCAACAATTAAAACATCAGTGTGATATCACCATTATTCTCATCCTAAATCCAAAACATAGCACCCTACCAGCTACTAGGAGGAAAATTAACTCTATCCTAGCCGAAACCAGGACACATGGTGGATCAGATTTCCACACTACAGCACATGGAGGAACCCACGGTGGAGCAGGTGGATCTGACTTGAAGGAGGCCGTGGACTATGGAGAGCCCCCTGCAGGAGCAGACTCCAGGCCAGACCTCTAGCCTGTGGAGCAGAGCCCACGTGGGAGCAGGTGGTCTGGCAGGAGCTGCTGCCCATAGGGGACCCGTGTTGGAAGAGTGTGCCTACCCCTGTAGCCCCCCACCAAAACCTTGTCATGTAAACCCAATAGAGCTAGTTAGATGGCCAGGTACAAGTAAAAGGTAACGTTCCTTAACCATACTGATAGTAAACAAAAAAGCATTCAAGGTTAATCTAGCTGTTGTTTTTGCCTCTGAAGGAGGATAAACTGGATGGAAATACGAAAATGTTCAATCTCACAGCCTCCTTTTACTATACTGATTATAAGTTCTGTAAGTGGGCTAACTCAGGCGTATTCTAAAGTGTTGCATCTAACTTAAGTTCAGAAGCTTAGGTGGAGAAAATCTTTTCCGAATACCTCAACAATTCCACAGTTCGGTAATATCATATGTCAAATTTAGATACAGAATTTCATCTGTTACCTTGAGGGAATGTAATTCTGGATGAATTGTGGAAAACTTCTACATATTATAATCACTGGACAAAAGCAAAGTTCCCATAGCCATCAAAGTTTAGGAGTTTGTGATACATATAACGCAGAAAAGGCTGTAATGGTTTCTAAACGTTCTGTTTGACTTGGATGAAGTGTCCATGCTGTTTTGGGAGGTTTATGAGCAAAATATTGTGGTTTCTTTGAGCAAATGCAGATTCCTATTTTAATTTAATTTTTAACATTATTTCATGGGTTGAAGATTTGTACAGAGTTTTGCCACCTTTGAAAATGTAAGATTTTCTGCCTGTATACCTCAGGAGTATTGAATTAAATAAATGTAGAAAAAAGATTCAGGATCTTGAAAATGTATAGCTTATATAAGAGTACTGGTGGAAAACCCACCAAGTATATTTTAAAAATTAATATTTTAGTGTTAATTATGCTCCCCTTTAAGAATCTTGCTATTTAAGAAAAGAATATGAAAGGATCAAATGCTATATATTGAGGCAGAGAATTCTAGTGAAATTTAGTGCATCTCTTCTAATGTACTCGCTACAAAGCTCTATTTTGATATGAAGTTAAATTTTTATACAGATGATACTAAACAAGGACAATTTTCTTTTTGAAGGTGAAAGGTGAGAGAGAGATTCTTTTTTTCCCTCTATAGATTCATAATTCTTTCATCAGAAAGAATTATCATTAGGGGAGCAATGATGGGGCCAGTATTGTTGAATGTAGCCCATCAAAAAGCACACAAACATCTTTACCTCACAGAAATCAACAAAATCTTAAATGTTACTTTGACTTGTGAAGAGTCTCATCCTCTCACTAGGCACAACTGAAAAGAGACTGGCTTCATCCTCTTGACACCATCTCCTCACGTATTTATACACATTGATGAGGTCTCCCCTCAGTCTTCTCTTTTCCAGGCTAAACAGGCCCAGTTCTCTCAGCCTGTCCTTGTACGACAGGTGCTCCAGTCCTCTAATCATTTCAGTAACACTCCTCTGGACATGCTCCAGTAGTTCCATGTCCCTCTTGTACTGGGGAGCCCAGAACTGGACACAGTACTCCAGGTGTGGCCTCACCAGGGCTGAATAGAGGGACAGGATCACCTCCCTTGACCTGCTGGCAACACTCTTCCGAATGCACCCCAGGATATTCTTGGCCACAAGGGCACATTACTGACACATGGTCAGCCTGCTGTCCACCAGGACTCCCAGGTCCCTCTCTGCAGAGCTGCACTCCAGCAGGTCATCCCCCAGCCTGTACTGGTGCTTGGGATTATTCCTCCCTAGGTGCAGGGCCCTGCGCTTGCCCTTGTTGAACTTCATGAGGTTCCTCTCGGCCCAACCCTCCAGCCTGTACACATCCCTCTGAATGGCATCACAGCCCTCTGGGGTATCAGCCGCTCCTCCCAGCTTTGTGTCATCAGCGAACTAGATGAGGGTGCACTCTATTCCATCGTCCAGGTCACTGATGAATAAGGTGAACAACACTGGACCCAGTACTGACCCCTGAGGGACACCACTAGCTACAGGCCTCCAACTAGACTCAGTACCACTGAGCACGACCCTCTGAGCTCTGCCATCCAACCAGTCTGTCCGTCCGTCCATCCATCCATCCAATCGATCCATCCACCTCACTGACCACTCATCTGGAGGACAGTTTGCTCTCCTGAAGTCCAGGGTCGCAATCCTACTTTTTGCCCTGCTTCCTCCTCAGTGCAATGGTGTGATGCACAATGCAATGGCTCACTACTCACCAAACAATGCCCAGCCACTCCCCAAGGAGCAGTCCTACATTCCCCTGCCAACACTCCCAGTTTTTATTGTCCCACATGATGTCACATGGTATGGAATATCCCTTTGGTCACCTGTCCTGGCTCTTTCCCCTCCCAGCTTCATATGCACCCGCAGCCTCCTCAGCTTCTCATATGATCCTGTCGGCAAGAAGTCCTTGGCTTAGTGTAAGCATTGGTGTGCATTATTTTTCTCATGGCACTTACCAGCCCCCTATGCGGAAAATTAACTAAATCCCATCCAAAACCACAACACCAGGGATGCAGTATATCAATCAGAAAACATACAAGCTTCAATTTCTAATGCTGAGTCAATCAAATTGAGTCAGATGCCTTCAACCACTGCTAATATTCCTTTTTG
Organism: Anser brachyrhynchus; assembly: GCF_964034855.1. NCBI lineage: Eukaryota > Metazoa > Chordata > Aves > Anseriformes > Anatidae > Anser > Anser brachyrhynchus. The sequence goes on from NC_137704.1 coordinate 12,488,758, forward strand.
CTACAACAAGTGTTATAAGTGGATAAGGAATTACTAAGGTCTCATCTAATTTGGGTTACATTGCACTCAGATTGCCATGGCTATTGAATATAGCCCATCAAAAAGCACGCAAACATCTTTACCTCACAGAAATCAACAAAATCTTAAATGTTACTTTGACTTGTGAAGAAGATATACTACTTTCTTTTGCTAGTATTGCTGCACCAAAAAAAAAGCCCTGTAGCTGATATTTAGCCTTCAAATGAAATTCTTTCAGTAGCATAAGTTCCAGCTATATTTCTTTCATCATGTGTTTAAGAGCAAGGAAGAGATCATCATGACTACAGACCACTGATGAAATATGCTTATTTATTTTTACAACACATTCATCTGATCAAGTGTGACAATAAAACATAGTACAGATCCTGCCTTACTATTAGAAGGTATGAGAAATCGTGTCTGAACATACTCTGTTATTATGCACGTGCAACAAAAGAATCTCACATTTGATTATTTTCTAGTTCATCTTGTGGCTTCTGCTTGGTTACTTACATTTTAACATTTAAAAAAAAAATGTCATCAATATTGACAAATAAGGAATGAAAACTTTTTTTTTTTTTTTAAACCATATAACAGGTATAAATTGCTAACCACAGAGTGGTTTATTCCGTTTACAAGCTTAGCAAGTTTACTGTTTCTGGTGAAGGGAAGTAAAACTAAAGGAAAAGGAAATAGTGACACGATGGCATGGTTAATTAATACTGTATGGGAGAGAAAGGTAAATTTGACAGATAGTACCTCTGCCTTCCATTTCCTTGTTTCACTGGTTACCCAATGGAGTCCATCTGTCCAAGAAACCAATAGCTAGCACTTAACGATATAGCAGCAGAACAAGCTGTTTTTATTCAGCCCAGAAGATGCCACATTATAAACAATGCTGAATTTTCGATTCATGGAATGAAGTACTGAGAAACAATTTAAACAAAACAATTAAAAATACATCTGAAACTTTCCTAGGACTGGCTTTGTTTTCCCTGCTATATGTGCAAAAGAAATTTTCCCTCCACTGATTTAAGACAGCAAATTGGGAAGATAGTAAGAGGTGGTGCGTCTCTCCATTACAGTAAATCCAACAGGAGTTAATTATTTTTCTTTTCAAATATATCAGCTGATAAAGTCATGCCACAGATTCCATGCTGTTTTCCACTCTGAATTATCTCATTAATGAAGTTTCCTTTATCATGAGCTGTTTCCCAGAACCAATTATTTTCTAGTAGCATATAAATGGATACCTCAGGACCCGATAACCTGTTGCATTGCTGTCAACACAAAATCTTAAGTAAAACACTGTCCCTTTTTAAATAACACTGGAATACTGGTCAGTAATACCTGCTCTCTTTAAACAAACAAAAAATAAACAATCAAAAAACCCCAACTCTCTTCAAAACTGCATGAAGTCCAGCTTTAAAAACAATCAATAGTGGTGTACCCCAGAGATCAATACTGGGGCCAGTATTATTGAACATCTTCATCAATAGCACAAATAAGAGATTTCTTGATGGCTGAAGTGGTATCTTCATTCATAACACAGTAATTACCCAATCTGAAGGCTGTGTAATATCAATTTCAGTCAGTCTTAGACATTGAATATTGTCTGTCAGAGATTTTTTTCTTAAATTTTTGTTTCTTTTTGCATGAAGAAGGCAGTGGGATTCCATATGTTCCACTGGCAATTTCTGCTGGTATTAGCAAGGCTCATTCCATTAAATGTTGTGTTCTATTCAAGATCAGATTCCAGAATAGCAACTTCAGCAAATTCCATACCTGCATAAAACAGCTGGTTTCCAAAGTATTACGAGCTCTTTGGTGCATTATAGAATGATAAATAATAAATATAAACTTATCCATTTTGATTTGGACAACAGCTTGAGCTTCACTTTACACTGACTGTTTGCTTCTAAACCAATAGGAATGCTAGCTTATATATTCAGGAATTAAACTTGAGTCAGGTTGAACTGAAATTCCAGTGATCTCGAGCTTGTAATGTTTTGAAGTTCATATTACTGAAGTTATGTATCTTGTTATCTTGTGGCTCCTCATTCAATTGCATTCTTTTCTTGACTGGAGAAACTCTTATTAAATACAGTATTAGCGAATTCATTGTGCTTCCATTGTTATCAGGTGTGAATACAAGCATGTGAAGATGAACACAAAACTGAAATCTGAAAGGGCGCAACTTTTTTTTTCTCCCTCCTTTCTACTTCCATTCTCCCCTTTTCCACCAAACTGAAACATGAAAAAACATTTTTTTTTAAACTATGTACAATTCATATACTGTTGGTGATATATAATGTTAAACTCGGGGATATTTACTTAGTTGTTGTGGGAAATCATTTTAAGAGCTTTCTTTTTTTATGCAGTTTCTGAGTTTATTCTTGGTCTCTTTACTGATCTTGAATTTCTTGGTCCTGCAGAGAAAGACATAAAAGGAAGAGTAGAAGTCCTTCCAAGTCTCCTAAAACATCCAAAGCAACAAAAAGAAAGTCTTCACGAACTCCTTCTCCAAGAAGGTCAGTTTGATGTAAACATAAAAGTTAATAAGCAGTAAAGGAGGAAAAAGTTGTAATATTTTTTGTTAAATTTAAATGGGACATAGAGATCACCATTATGAAAGGAACTGAACTCAATTTGTGGTTCTGATTTTATTTATATTTTTGTTATACAAGGAGCTCTTTAATATTTGTCATTCGTTTTTCTAAGTAAAGGGTCAGTGTTTTTCAATGAACAGAGCAATCAAATGTGGATACAGATACAATTTTGGAAGTATTCTCACTGATTTACTGTCTTTGCACTAGTCATCTCAGATGACAATGGCCAGTATGATTCAGTTTCAATTAAAAAACCAACAACAAATGTTCATAGGATTTGAGCTTCAGTATTCTTTAGAGAGTTTCTAATCTGTCAGCAATGCAAATACACTTGTACAATACTTGTACTTGCAAATACACATGTACAATACACTTGATGTAACTATTGTTAGTACATTTGCTTTTGGATCAAATTCTGATTTGAGTAAAAGTTTTCTTAAACAGAAACAAGAAAGAAAAAAAAAGAGAAAGGGATACAAATAATGAAAGAAGAGAGAGAGAATGCTCCACCTCCAAGAAAAAAAGTGATAAAGAAAAAGATAGAAAGGAGCAATCTGATCAAAACACCACTAATTTGAAGGTAAGCTGTGTGACCAAATGATAAGTAGTGGAGTGCTGCAAGTGGAGTGATTACTGGAATTCCTTCCCTCTTTTTTTTATTTCCCTCCTTCTTTATTTTCTCCTTTTTCCTTACCAAAATATTGTCACTTGAGACACTTGGGTTTAGCTTTTGCCAGTAGGAGACATGAGTCATTCTGCAACTAGTAGTCTAGTTTGCTAAGTCTCTGTGATTGAACTTTACTGGACCCATAAGAGCTTGTATGTATAGGCTATGGAAACACTTGGTTTTGGTTTCTCTCTTTTTTCTGTTTGGTGCCATATGTTAGGAGTTGGCTGGCTGCCTATCTGTATGAGGAGGCAGGAAGCAGATTGTTTAGTCAAAAAGTAGGGTTCAGGAACATCTTGGCTGTCAAGCTCAAAAGATTTTATTTTTAATAAATTTTCACTCTGCAGTTCAGCCTCTCCCTGCTTGCTTTGGTCGTGGGTTGCATATTGGACTCTGCAGGAAGTAAAGTTGAAGATTTGGGGAAGAATAGTATGGGATTTTCTTTTGCAAAATAGAAGGTGGTGTGATTAAAAGAAACATCTTCAAATTGTTTAATCTTAGAATTTGAAAAGCAGTGTGCCTTTAAAAAGTAGCTTATACTCAGAATTATTCAACTGTTATAAAACAACTGATTTAGGTGATTGTCCACAGTATGTTTAAGTAATTCTCTTACACAAGAAGTCTCTTAAAATGCATTAGTTATCTGACAAAAAAATATGAATGAAAATTCGTAATCCTGTTTTATTTAGAAAATATGAATAAGTCTTAATTTCTGGAGCTGTTTCTCATAGATTTCATGGTACTATTTGTTCTGTTTTATGTCAATATTGATGATCAAGACAGATTACTTTACAGCAATGATTTCTTGGATGACAGGTTGTTACAAGTGCCTAACTTCAGTCACTTGAAAAGAAAGCCTTTTAAAAAAAATGTGTTGATACATCTATTCTAAAAATTGCCAACACAAGATAGGCATGTGAAAATTGAGACAACCAAAATACCAAGAGTTGGTTGGAAGTCATATACTGTCATATCCTCTAATGCTATGAGCATTTTTTTTTTTTTTGTAAATAACTTTGTCTTTGGTAGGACAAAGATCACAAGGATCAAAATTCAGAAACTGACAAGGAAGTAGACAACAGAGATACACAAAGGACAGATGAAATCAAACTACAACAGAATGGGAACTGTCAACCAAATGAAGAAAGCCTCTCAATTAAAATGGAAGAGGTTTAGAGCAAAGAATGGACATTTGACTCAACTAAGGAATGAAATCCAAATATTTTTATTTCCCAGAATGAGGAAGAAAATGTCAAAACAATCAACTTGAATATGTTGATAGTACTAGTAGCTCTTCCAATTCTTTTGATAACTTTTTTGTCGTCATACTCTAAAGCAAGAGAGCACGGACCAGTAGTTATACCATAAAAAGGCAGATGTTATCAGAACTATTAGTCTCTGAAAATACATGCGTTTCTGTGATGGCTGTACTTATTTGTAAAATGATTTATGTTAAGTCTTGTTGTAAGCTATTCCAAATAAATAGAAACTCAAAGATGTAAACCTGTCTATCAAAAAAAGTTGATATGCATTGAAGGTTGTTTAAAATATTGCTTGTTGATGAATTCTGTATTGTTTTACCTTATAGGTTAAAAAATCCACAAAAACAATGTGTACTGTTTATTCTTGGAAGTGGTGTGTAAGTATATATGTTTTCTTTTGTTGCAAATGGCAACTATAGAAAAAGGGGTTTTTAAACATAAACAAAGTTTTATGGTTATGTTAAATGCCCACTGACTACTATGTTTTTCATTTGCTCATTGCTTGAGTTTCTTGGGTTTTATTATTTAAAACAATTTCTTACTAATATTCCTAAAACAAATATTTCTTTTAAAGTATTTGAGAAGTGCATGCTACTTTCCTGTTCTTAAAAGGAATATTGTGATAATATAGATAATATGTTAGCTTATTGGGTTATTTTGGGGTTTGGTTTTGTTGTTTTCTTTGCTCCTTCCAGAAGTGAGCACACCTGTATGATATTATCAGAAGTTAGATCTTTGTTTTGAGACATACTGCAGTGTCTGTTCAGTTGCAAATAGTACAGGTGCCACTATGAAAATATTTTTTTTTATTTAAAACAAAAAACAAAAACGGGAGCACAAGCAGAAGCTTTAGTGCCTTCTTAAAATGTGGTATTTTCTAGAAATATATATGTGATAATACTCATTTTCAGCTAAATCTTACATGTTCTCTTTTGCTATTTTGCCATCGCCATACTGTAGACAAGACTGCAAGTGATTTGTCAGAATGGTTGCTTAATTCACTTGTTAAAATACTAAAGTTCCATTTTTTTTATTTTTAGAAGAGATTTATAGGTGAAAGCAAAGATTAATTTTGGGGACCACCAGTGTACTAAAGTAGCAGCTAAATACAAAGTATTTTTTGATCACCTGCATCAGACAGCCCTTTAGACATTTGATCTACATTTGGATAGCTTTAATCATTACCTCTCCATCATTTTCTCTAATGCCTGTTGAGTGATATCAAAGGAATTGTACTGATGGGGGGACAAATAATTTGGGAAAAAATGTTCTAATTTACAAAGGATTTGTATGGTAGTTTCTTTTTTCGTTCTTTGGGGAGAAAGCACGTAAGAAAGAGAATGAAAAGCAAATATTTTTGTTAAGTCAAGATATGACTTGTGCTATTTAAACTAATATAATCAGTTTCATCATTGTGAGATGTCTTAAAGTCATATCTTTAGAACTTGTACCTAATCAAGTAGATTATTTTTAATACAACTTAGTACAATCAAATGACTATATTGCCTTAATTCATGGGAAGAATTTCTTTCAGTTAAAAGCAAGAAACAAAACAAAAAAAAACACTGTTTCTTTTCATTTGCATAGTTAATTCTTATGGAAGGAAAATCAAAACACAGTAAAGGGAATGAGAAATAAGCCCAATTTCTAAGGTAATGAAACCCAATTTGATTGTGAAGCTGATTAATTGTTCTTATTTTTTTGTAGAATTTAATGTTCTTGCCACCGTGTCCATTTAAGACTAGAAAGTGCTTTACCGTATAAAGTATAGACAGTATTTTTTGTGATATTTAAGCCATATGCTGTTGGCTGGTAAACAGCTTATTCTGATTTTAAAAAAAAATCTGTATGCTTATGGAAAGACTGAAGTATCATGTCTTGCAACAACAACTGTCTTATAATGTGTAAGTAACATAAAGCAAAGAGATTGTATACTTGTTATCTTTGGCACCATTTCACTAATAAAATTAGGTATTTTAGAGGGAAGTTTCTGTTGGCATGTACACATTAAAGGAATATTTTTAGTTGATCATCTGGTCTTATTCAGGTAGCCTATTTTGATTTGAAATGTGGATACAAGTGAAAATATACGTATATTATTTTTAATATCTTTAAAAAGCTGTTTCTCCTTCTCTGAGAGAAATCAGAATTCTTGTAGCATATTGTGTTTCAGTTACTTAGTTTGATTTCCTGCATTTTGTTATTCTAAAATTGCATAGCTTCACTATATAGCAGTTACAGAATATGTAAAGGATTGTGCACAGTTAGATAAGAAAAAATACCTTAAAGAATGATAATTAAGGATGGCAGCCTTACTAGCTAATTTATCACATGTAAGTCCATATGCAACATATTATGTTATATTCTATGTGAATTAAAGGTTACCTTAGAAAAAAGTTTTAAAGACCAAAAGGAGGGGGGGAGGAAATACACCAAATACACACACTTCCTCCACACCCCAAGCCATATCTTTATAAATTTTTATTTTCTAGTTTTGCTTTGCACATATTTTGCAGATTTGTGAGGGTTGTTAAGTTATATGTATTTGTATTAGGGGGTTTACAGTTCTTCTCTTCCTAAAATGCTGCCACTAGAGAACTAATGTTCTGCAAAACACTTGTCTCCATAGAGGGTAGATCATTTTTAAATCAGTAGTGTAGCACAGTAATGAAGTTCATGCTTGCTCCACCAGGATTGTGTAAATTAATTGTGTTCGTGCTTGCTCCACCCATTAAATGTGTCTATCTTTCACTGGAAGTCCATTGTCTTCATTGTAGTAAGTTTGCATGCTGAGCTGCAATGTCAGGTTGTTTGGTTTTGCACTTTATAAAATAGATGAAATTAAGCAAAGATTTTGAGAACAGCATAATTCATTATAGCTGTATTGTTTTTAAATGTAATTTTATTTGAGTCGGCCTTTAATTGAAAATGTTGTGACTCATAAGTCAGCTCAGAAAAGTAACAATATGGTGCCATTTTGCTAAGAGCATTTAAAGCACATATGCAGAAGCTTCCATTAGTGACCACAGTTATTTCATAACTGTGTTTCTGGATAACAGATAGGATTTTTCTTTGGATTTTAAAAGGGGAAGGTAGCAGAAGACAACTGTTGGTGGATGAAACAGGAATCCAAGCTCAAAATAGAGGTGACTGTCACTCAAATAAATTCAGTGAAGTCAATAAGTTTACACAGGTATGAGGGATGAAAATTTGCTCACAAACATTGATATTAACATGGTGTTAAAAAACAAAACAAAACAAACAAAAAAAACACCACTTTTCCAGATTTCAGAGTTGTAACTAAGTGGGGGGGACAACATCTCATTTGGAAACTAGAAACATCGAAAGAATGCCTGAGAAATTGGTGAGATATGGGTTCTGTCTACCCATTAGTCACCTGCTAATTTTTGATAGCAATTTCAGATAGATACATCTAGCTTTAAATTAGTCAGCTGGCTAACAGCAGCAACCTGCACACAGCTTGGATTCTAGAATGAACTGACCTTTTGAGTGTTTTTACTCTGCTGCTAAAAAGATAAATTCTGCAGTATATATCATGCTCTGCGTTGCTTGTTATTTGTTTGCTAGTGTTTTTCACCACAGCTGCATCTAAGGCAAAACTTGAAGTTAATTTGGAACTCTCCAAATCTATTTGTTATATGGTAGCTTCTCTGTGTTGCCTTTAGCTTTTACTGACACTTTGTAATGGTTATTAGATTTAGGGATTCTTTGTTATTTTTCTTCTGGTTTAAGCAAGAGATAAGTAAAGGCGGCTTTATATGATACAAATTCTTATGTACTGCATATGTGTCTTTATTCCTGTTTTCAGACTTTTTTTTTTCATTCATGTGTATGACCATTGAAAGCAGCAATACTATAGTGATGTGTGTATTTTCTACATGTAGATATGAAGCATCTCTAAATCACTCAGTTTGTAATGAAACAAGATTCGAGTTCATGCATTTTAATTTTGCTAGTCATTCATTTGGGAGAGAGGAGACTAATCATCTTGATTTCCATAAATGTTAGTCTGAAAGCAGAATTATAACCGTAAAACAACTTCTAAATACATGAATTCTGAACAATGGAGTATTGCAAATTGGAGCATATTATGGGTCCAACATGCCACTTGGTGATACTAAGTTTTATGTCAATGGATTATTGCCTTTGGCATTGTCATAATCTTAAAAGTGTGAATTGGACTTAGTGATGCATGCTCAGATCTCTAAATGGCCAAAATGATGTAAATCAGCAGGCACTTAGTTCAGATAGATTTAGTTGTCTCACCAGAAAATGGAGTGTGGACAGTTGAAATCTGTAAATACTGTTAGTGCTGTTACCTAAAGAGAATCTAAAACTTAGTTTTTGTTTGCTAATATGTAAACAAACAAACAAACAAAAAGTTTTCAGCCTGTACCTTAGTTTTATTTTTGTATGTTGAAAAGTAATTAAAATAATATTGAAAACTAAAGCACTGTGTCCTGGTTTCAGCTAGGGTAGAGTTAATTTTCCTCCTACTAGCTGGTATGGTACTGAGTTTTGGATTTAGGATGAGAATAATGCTAACACACCGATGTTTTAATTGTTGCAAAGCAGTGCTTACACTAAGCCAAGGACTTCTCAGCTTCTCATATTGCCCTGCCAGTGAGGAGGCTGGGGGTGCACAAGTTGCTGGGAGGGGACAGAACCAGGACAGCTGACCCAAACTGGCCAAGGATATTCAATACTGTATGATGTCATGCTGAACAATAATATGGGGTGGCTGGCTGGGGGCACGGAAACAGGACTGGACCACTGCTCGGGGATGGGATGGACATAGGTCAGCGGGTGGTGAGCAATTGCATTGTGCATCACTTCCTTTGTACATATTATTGTTAATTTATTTCTTTTCTGTCCTATTAAACTGTCTTTATCTCAACCCACGAGCTTTTACTTTTTCATTTCCCGATTCTCTCCCCCATCGCACAAGGGGAGGAGGTTGAGCGAACAGCTCTGTGGTGCTTAGCTGCCTGCTGGGTTAAACCATAACAATCCTTTTGGTGCCCAACAGGGGGCTTCTTCAGCATGTGTCACCTCCTCCTACAGTGATATCCCAAAATGTTTGCCTACTGGCCAGTTCACAATCACTTCCAAGATCCCTGGACAACGGGGGTTTCTTATTCAAGCCCACTGAGTAATCAGTGCAACCCACTTGCTCCATGTAGCATCAGTTGCATGATGTGTAGAGGGGACCCTTCCTTTGAACATCCAGCCTAGTACCGGCAGTCGGGGTGCCAGGAGGAGCTGCGCTTCAGTACCGACCACTTCCGAAGCAGATCGAACCCCTTCATATGCTGCCAATATCTCCTTTTTGGTTGGAGTGTAGCGGGCCTCAGATCCTCTGTATCCCCGACTCCAAAACCCCAGGGGTCGACCTCGAGTTTCCCCAGGTTCTTTCTGCCAGAGGCTCCAGGTGGGGCCATTCTCCCCGGCTGCGGTGTAGAGCACATTCTTTACACCTTGTCCTGTTCGGACTGGCCCAAGGGCTACTGCATGAACTATCCCCTGTTTAATTTGTTCAAAGGCTTGTTGTTGCTCGGGGCCCCATTTGAAATCATTACAGCATGTTACTTGGTAGAGCGGGCTTACAATCAGACTGTAATTTGGAATATGCATTCTCCAAAACCCCCACGACACCTAGGAAAGTTTTTGTTTCTTTTTTGCTAGTTGGTGGAGACATAGCTGTTATTTTGTTGATGACATCCATCTTGCCATTTTATTCCTAAAAAATGGATCTCTTGTGAAGGTCCTGTACAGTAAAATTGACTGTCCATTTCCTTCCCCTGGCTGGAGGCAGGGCCCTTCTAATCCTGGTCAGAATCTTCATTTTTGTGTCTGGAGGACTGCCCACTGGAAATGGAAGCATCAGTTTTCTCAGAGAACGCCCCTTTTGCAGTTGTTTTTCCTTGCAACTCACATACCCCTGCCTCCAGGGTCGAGATAGATTTTCCATCCCATTTTGTCATGTCCTCTCCATGGTCACGTAGGTAAAACCACAGGGTGGCACGGGGCGTTTACCCACTGTATCTTCTTGAACAGAGGGACGCTTACTCCTAGTAGTTGAGACAGCGGTTTGTACAGGTAGGGAGAAAATTTATTCTCTTTAAATTAGCAGACCTTTTGAGAAAGCTTCTCCACAGCCGAGACACAGGCCTTTAGGGAAGAAGAGAGACTATCTTCGTACTGCCGGAGTTGTCTAGTCACTTCATCCACTGTGGGTTCCTCTCACTTTTTCCAGGTCATTTCTGCCATTAGCTGGCATATGATGATGGTGCACTCCGTACAAACTTCCACCACATGGGTCATGTACACTTGACTTCATCTGGATCTGTGGATATTTGTTCGTTGTCTAGGTCCCTATAAATCACCTCCCATACAGCTAATTCCCTCAGGTACTGGATACTCCTCTCCACTTGTCTGTCTGGCTGTTGTGGTTTAACCCGGTCAGCAGCTAAACACCACACAGCCTTTTGCTCACCCTCCTCCCTCCCTCTCTGGGATGGGGGAGAGAATTCCCTCAGGTACTGGATTCCCTTCTCCATAGTGGTCCACTTGCCTGCTAGATATACAAGTTCTTCCTTGAAGGGATACCTTTCCTGCACAGCTGACAGGAGACGCCTCCAGAGGCTGCGAGATCGTGCTCCATTTCCAATTGCTTTGTCAATGCCTGCGTCTCTAGCAAGGGATCCCAGCCGCCTGGCTTCCTTGCCCTCTAATTCCACACAATTGGCTCCGGTGTCCCAGCACCGGAGCAGCCAGGTGACAAGCTGCTCTCTTATGCAGCGACCAGAATCTTTCCGTACATCTCGTAGCTCATGCTGGTATAGGTTTCGGGTAATTACTGTTGATTTTTTGACATCCTCGTCTTCATCCTCCTGCACCTCTGATGGCCCAGCATCGTCTTCTCTATAACTAGACCTAGCAGAAGACTGTCTGCGTTCTAAACGACGTGAATCTCTATACCATCTTTTCACCTTGTCTACAGGGGCAACTTGCACTGCTAAAGCTCGTTTCTCTGACCCAGCCACAGGGCCTGCCACAGGAGTTGGATAACATGCTGGGCCCATCACAGGGGTTGGAGCAGCTGCAGGAGCTGGAACGGCTGCGGGAGCTGGAACGGCTGCGGGAGCTGGAGCGGCTGCAGGAGCTGGAACGGCTGCAGGAGCTGGAACGGCTGCGGGAACTGGAACGGCTGCGGGAGCTGGAACGGCTGCGGGAGTTGGAGCGGCTGCAGGGTCCATCGTAGGGGTTGGAGTGGTCGTTGGGCCTGTCACAGGACTTGGAGTGGCCGCGGGGTCTGTCACTAGGTTGACAGTAGCATCGATTGCAGCTCGATAGGCATAGGCCAGACCCCAGCGTGCTACAGTGATTTGTGTCTCTTTGGAATTGCCAGAGTCATGACACCCTTTTTTCAAGCATTCTACCAGTTTTTTAGGATTTTGGAGCTGTTCAGAGGTGAATTTCCAAAACAGTGGAGGTGACCACTGCTCTAGAAACCCGCCCATATCCTCCCACACTCCCTGCCACTCACAACTATCCCGCCTCAGGACAGATATCTGGATGAGATTCCTAAGTAGTTGTTTAACCTTAAACAAAACCTGAAGCGCATTCAGGAGACATAACAACAAGAACATGCTGGTCTGAACATCCCAAGGATATTCAAAATCTTGAAGAACTACTGTAACTAGCTTGGAGGATAAGAGGGTGGTGAAGGAGAAAGGGAGAGTGAACAAGTAGGAAAAAATATCTCCCCCTGTCCCCTCCACAGATCGGCTCCCTGACGAAAAAAGGCAATAGGGGTAATTGTTAATAGTTTCCGAGATATGGTTTCCCAAGTACAGAGTTGACGACATTGCTGAGTACAAATACCAGGTTAGGGTCATGATCAGAAATTTCATCATTTCATAAGCCACTGTTACACCGCACAGTACCATAACGATCTCAAACCAGGGCCCGGAAAGAATAAACAGCACGAGGGGGAACACATACAGTAAGTAACGTGCTATAAAACTCAATTTGGAAAACAGGCACAGCAGACTTGAGATTAAAGCAATCAACATTGTGACTAGCAACTATTAAGCAGGTCTAATACTTATACAAACTTTGGTTTAAAACGCTCTGATCAGATCTGTCATTATCTCAACCCTTCAGGCCCCACGTTGGGTGCCAAAAAAGACTGTTGTGATTTAACCTGGCCGGCAGCTAAGCACCACACAGCCATTCGCTCACCCTCCCCCCTCCCTCTCTGGGATGGGGGAGAGAAACGGGAAAGTGAAGCCTGTGGGTTGAGATAGAGACAGTTTATTAAGACAGGAAAATAATAATAATAATAATGATAATAGTACTACTAATGATAATGTGTACGAAACAAGTGATGCACAGTGCAATTGCTCCCTACCCGCTGACCAATGCCCAGGCTATCCCCAAGCAGCCGGCCCCCCACCCCAGCTAGCCACCCCTATATATTGTTTAGCATGACGTCAGATGGTATGGAATACCCCTTTGGCCAGTTTGGGTCAGCTGTCCTGGGTCTGTCCCCTCCCAGCTCCTGCTGCACCCCCAGCCTGCCCGCTGGCAGGACAGAGCGAGAAGCTGAAAAGTCCTTGGCTTAGTGTAAGCACTGCTCTGCAACAATTAAAACATCAGCATGTTATCAGCACTCTTCTCATCCTAATCCAAAACATAGCACCCTACCAGCTACTAGGAGGAAAATTAACTCTATCCTAACTGAAACCAGGACGCTGGCATACAAGTTCTTCCTTGAAGGGATACCTTTCCTTCACACCTGACTGGAGGAGCTTCCAGAGGGTGAAGATTTGTGCTCATTTTCCAATTGCTTTGTCAATGCCCAGTTCCCTAGTGAGGCATCCCAGCTGCCTGGCTTCCCTGCTCTCTCATTGCAGACTATTGGCTCCACTGTCCAAACACCAGAGCAGCCGGGTGACAAGATGCTCACCTGGACGACGACCAAAATCCTTTTGCATATCTCATAGCTCACGCTGGTATAGGCCTCAGGTAGTTATCGATGCTTTTATGTTGTCTTCCTCTCCGTCTTCCTATTCCTCTGACGGCCCAGCCACTTCGGAGTAGCCTGCTTCATCTTCTTCTTCTTCCTCCCCAGTCTGAGTAGGAGTTCCTTTGCTTTCTAAACGACCTTTCTCATCCATTGTTTCATCTTTTGCACAGGGGCAACTGACACTGGCAGTTTGTTTCCCTGACCCAGCCTTGGGGCCTGTCACACGGGTTGGAGTGACTGCAGGGCCCGTCATGGGTTGGAGCGGCTGTAGGGCCGGTTGCAGGGGTTGGAACAGCTGTAGGGTCTGTCACAGGGGTTGTAGTGGCGTTGATTGTAGCTCGGTAAGCATAGGCTAAGCCCCAGCATGTTGCAGTGATTTGTGTCTCTTTGGAATTGCCAGGGTGGTGATGCACCTTTTTCAAGCATTCTGCTATTTTTTTAGGATTCTGCACTTGTTCAGGAGTAAAGTTCCAAAGCATTGCAGGTGCCCACTGTTCTAGGTGCCTGCCCATATCTTCCCATGAACCATATATAATTCACCCTTCTGTTGCCAGTCCAGATCTACCTGGGTCACTTCAAGCCTGATCCACCTGCTGGTTGTTTTGATGTTCTTCAGTAGCCTCATTCTCGGGTATGTGAGCATCTACATGGCGTAGTTTTACATCCAGGTTCTCTACCTGGCCACAATGCAGCAGCCCAGATGGGTTTGCCTCTGCGCTGCCAGTTGCTCTGCTTCCATTGCTGTAACCACTCCCACAGGGCATTTGCTACCATCCATGAATCAGTATAGAGATAGAGAACTGGCCACTTTTCTCGTTCAGCAATGTCTAAAGCCAACTGGATGGCCTTCACTTCCACAAATTGGCTCAATTCACCTTCTCCTTCTATGAATTCTGTTTTTTATGATGTTTTCTGAAACAGTGAACTCTTCATATGTAAGAGGGCAAGAAAAATGTTGTGGCAGTTTCATGATTATTGAGCTTAATAGAGGGGGACACTGACAGCAAAAGTGAATTTGAGCTGTTTATATATTTTGTTCTGGAAAATTTCAGTTTACACTTAATTTTGATTCATTATCTATATTAAAATAATCGAGTGCCAAATTTGATACAAGACAAGGTTTTTGTTGTGCAATGTACCATATTGTTCATTGTCTTCAAGGATGTAAAGAATCTGATAAGGTTTCGCAATTCACAACATTGTGATAAGGGGATTAAGCGAGTAGATAATGAGGAAGGGAGGTTGGGAAAACATCCTTGTTAAAACAAAGGATTCTGTGAAGCAACCCACCGCAAGACATCCTGTTTGCTGCTTCACGACCCCCCCTCCCTTGAACACGAGTACAACGCGTGAAAAACAACGACCCCCAACAACGGACCGCGCAGCTTCAGAAGGCTCAACAAGTCCTGACAAGCCAGAACTTGAATGCTATAAAACAGTGACGCTGGAAAGGGAAGTTGCGTGCTGTGGTGGAGCGGAGACTCCCCAGCCGCCCAGTGCTGTTTTGCTTGTGCTTGCTTACTTAATCATCTATTCAATAAAATATTTTTGATAGATGTTATAAATGACTGAGTCCCAAATAGGATTACAATCAAAGTTTACAATTTATTAAACGAATAGAGGCAAGCAAACAGCGCTGGGTGCGCCGGGAGTCTCTGCTCCACCAGGACGCACGCCTGTTACGTAAGGCGGCTGGTTTTTATGCTCCTAGGCTAATACATATTCATTACTACTTCTAGAAGAGGCAGGGTTATTATAATTGGTTTCCCGAATCCGAAGTCCTCCCAGGTGCGCCTGCTTATCAGTCTCTGTTAGTCTCTCGGGGGCCGCTCGGACAGGGAGGCTCATATTCTTCCTCCTTATCTAGTGGTCTCTTGGCCGGCTGTCAGAAGTTACTGCACGTCCGTGCAGACTCAGCAGTTTTTCTCTGAAGAAATCCCTTTGTTCTCTTCTCACCTAAACCCAGGCCTCAATGTTAACCCTTCAAATCCCTTAGTGGCACGAATTGCTGGACCATTCCTTACAATTCCTCCCCTTCTTTTTAATATCATCAATTCGTGTCTCTTCTTCAACCTTTGTTAGTAACAATTGGATTTCATCAGTCAGTTCTCAGGGTGCCCATTTCTTAAGCATCATTATCGACACATCACCTTTTCTCTCCCGAAGTCATCACAAATTGGGTGCTATTTATTATTCGCAGTACCAACAACGTAAAGCAAGGTATCATACAAGGTATAAACAATAATGTCATTACACCACATAAAAATAAAAATAGCATCCTTTTAACCCATGGTCCACCGGGCAACCACGAAAAGAAATCCCAATCCATACCCTTCCAGGTTTGTACTGGGACGTGGGCTAACTTCCTAATTTCCTTTGTTATCTGTTTAACCACTTTTCCATTATCATCAATTTGTAAACAACAATTAGAATCGTTCATTTTTCCACACACTCCCCCTTCTTCTGCTAGTAAATAGTCTAAGACCATTCTACGTTGAAAGATAGCATTCCTCATCTGAGTGGATTGATCAGCCAGAAGATCCAAGGTCGTCGCTGTTTGATTGGTTACAACTTCGAGGACAGCTTGCGACCTAATTATTCGGTTCAAATTATAAATAGGTTCTCGGGCTCCTGATACCAACTCATTCGGGTTCCAGGTAGCTGGCCCATAATGCTGTATGATTCTTTCAGGAGGCCATTCATCCTTTCCCCATTTTGGGGCACTATCCCCGGCTAAGGAAGTATCAATAGATCGTTTCACTCTGTTCAGGTCATCATATAATCTTATTCCTAAATGATTTCCTTGTGTTTGTGACAATAAAAAGAACAAGGGTCTTATGTACCCCACATAGCATATTCCTGACCAGTTTCCGGGTAGCCTCTTGTAAGCATGTTTGCCACACACCCAATAATGTCCCTTTAGGGCCCACGTCCCGTTTGGAAAAGGACCATCCCATCCCTCTTTAGCCTTTGGGGCGTGATAATACAGAGTGCCCTTGTTACCGAGTGGTCCTGTTACAATGTCTGCCCCGTTTGTACTCGTATATGCGCACTTCCAAGCTCCCACGTTGGGTTTCCACTTACAGTCACAATTCAGTTCTCTTTGGCGGCCTGTCATATTATAAGCTGACCAGAAATGTTTAAAGAACACTCGCCTCCCATTCTCATCCTGCCATTTCCAACGATAGACCCGCACCACATGCTATTCCTTAGAGGTGTTATCACGCTGACAGCTCAAGATTTGACCATTGAATCACAGAATCACAGAATCACAGAATCACAGAATCACAGAATCACAGAATCGTCTAGGTTGGAAGAGACCTCCAAGATCATCTAGTCCAACCTCGGCCCTAACACTAACAAGACCTCCACTAAACCATATCACTAAGGGCTACATCTAAACGTCTTTTAAAGACCTCCAGGGATGGTGACTCAACCACTTCCATGGGCAGTCCATTCCAGTGCCTAACAACCCTTTCAGTAAAGAAATTCTTCCTAACATCCAACCTAAACCTCCCCTGGCGCAACTTTAGCCCATTCCCCCTCGTCCTGTCACCAGGCACATGGGAGAATAGACCAACCCCCACCTCTCTACAGCCTCCTTTAAGGTACCTATAGAGAGCGATGAGGTCTCCCCTGAGCCTCCTCGAGGCTGAACAACCCCAGCTCCCTTTTATTTATTTATATTAGTTACTGTCCCTTGTTTCAATTTCCACACAAACCTTTTTATTGCAGGTTTTTACTATCTTTTCCTAATCTTCTTCCCAAATGTCCCAATTCTCTGGGATTAAACTCTTCTTTCCACATACAAACTTTACTATTTCAGATTATTGATGAGCCCCGTTCCAATCACAAATCCACAGGACTTCGGAAAAACACCCAAGGCACTCAGTCTTCTGTCTTCTAGACAAACAATAACACCTTTTTCACAAAATTTACATTTCAACAAGACCGAATTTCAAGCCGAATGCTAATTTTTCTCATGCACTTTGTTAGTAAGCCTATAGGAAACAAGGAATCACTCCTGTGTATCCGTCGAGATGGGGGTTTAAAAATGTATTGAGGCCTAAATAAATTCGCTCTCCCCCTTCTTACCAAATTCCCAGGGCTCAGGCCCGAACCACCAAAGAAGTGACTCTCCATTCTACCACTTTGATAATCAGTCAGCCCCTCTCCCCCGATACTTGGGAAACTGACCGAACACCACCGTGAATATACCGAAACTTCTAAACTGTTACTTAGATAATGCTCCCACCTTCCTCCTTGACACAGTCAAAACATTTAAGAACAAAACAGGATTACAAGATGCACCACCGGGGGTGGATTGTTAGGATATAGAGGTGGTAGGTTATCCAATGACTCCCATTCATCATCTTTTTCTTTTTCCTTTTTTTTTATTTTTTATTTTTTTGTTCTCTTCTTCTTCAAACTTCTCGTCTGCTTTTAGTGTAAATATTGAGGCTGGAAAAGGACGTGAGGTCCTGATCCATAATCCTGCATAATCACTTTCCTCCTGGCTAAAAGGTTCCTTTGAATTAACATGTATATTTAAGGCCTGGCAAACCCAGTCTTCAAAGGATCTGAAAACGGGCCAAAAGACATGTGGTCTTAAAGGCTCCTTTGGCCATTCTGTCATACAATACTGGACCATTTTTAATTTACTTTTTTCCTTTTCTGGGGCCCCTATCGTTCCAATTTCTAATCATTATCCCTAATGGACTTTCTGGTGGTGGACCCACCCAACCGAACGGTATACGCCTTAAATACTTACGGCTCCATCGTCTTCGTTTGGATCTTCGCGCTCAGAATTACAGGCAAAATATAGTGCTGCAGCCGGCAAAGGGAGCTCATAAAAAAATCTAAATCTTTGCTTGCCCTTATTCAGGTTCAAGATGGTGTTAATCCCGACCTGACTCGAACAGGAGCCACCAAATGGTGGGGGCGCCCCTCCTAGATCAAGTCAGAATTCAGGAACCAAGACCATCCCGGACGAGCCCCCAATTGTTATAAATGACTGAGTCCCAAATAGGATTACAATCAAAGTTTACAATTTATTAAACGAATAGAGGCAAGCAAACAGCGCTGGGTGCGCCGGGAGTCTCTGCTCCACCAGGACGCACACCTGTTACGTAAGGCGGCTGGTTTTTATGCTCCTAGGCTAATACATATTCATTACTACTTCTAGAAGAGGCAGGGTTATTATAATTGGTTTCCCGAATCCGAAGTCCTCCCAGGTGCGCCTGCTTATCAGTCTCTGTTAGTCTCTCGGGGGCCGCTCGGACAGGGAGGCTCATATTCTTCCTCCTTATCTAGTGGTCTCTTGACCGGCAGAGTCAGCAGTTTTTCTCTGAAGAAATCCCTTTGTTCTCTTCTCACCTAAACCCAGGCCTCAATGTTAACCCTTCAAATCCCTTAGTGGCACGAATTGCTGGACCATTCTTTACAATAGACCAAGAAATTTGTATGGTCTCACTTATAACAAATTTGGTGCCGTGACTCGGATGAAGGCGGATTGACTGAGGATCCTTTCGGGGGAGGCGCCCCGCCGATTTCGGTGGCCCCTGGAACGGAAAGCCTCACTCGAGCCCTTCAGCGGCGAACCCTAAATTAGGCACAAGCAAATAAAACCGGTAACCCCAAGCAATCTTTGTGCACGAAGACCGAATGAAGACTCAGGATTGAGTAAGTATAGGCCGGTGATCCATTCAGTTGGGGTTGGGAATCCCGGAACACAATAAACAAGAAGTCCAATTGCGGACGAAGCGAGTGTGGACCCCTCGGTAGTGCGGTTCCCATATCCCGCGAGGGACTGGGCCACGAAAAGGGGGAAGCGTTTGTGTGTGTGTGTGAAGGTGTTCCGGAAGATGGGGCAGAAGAAAAGTAAGCCTTCTGGCCTCATGAGAGGGGGATCTAGTGACATAGGGATACCTTCTATTCCCCCTAAATGTCCGTTAGGGTTAATGATTAAACATTGGAGTGATTCCCCTTCTAGGCGGGGAAAGAGCAAAGTTAAAATGATTTATTATTGCATTGAAGTGTGGGGTAATAAGCCCATAAAAGGGGACAGTGTTTTCTGGCCCCCGTTTGGCTCTTTTGAAGATCTGTCAGACCCTCAATATCTACGTGAATTCTAAGGAGCCATTTAGCTTGGAAGAAAGTGAGTATGCCTACCTTTGGATAATTTCAGACACAAGGACGTATCTGTATCCCTTAAAAGAAAAAGGAGGGTGGGATAAAAAGAGGAAAGACTTAGAAGTCCCAACACCACCCCCGCCCTATGTTCCACCGCCTGCACCGACGGCCCCCGTCCTTAATGGACCCTCTGAGTCAACAGTATCAGGAGAATCAGAATCGGACTACGAGACACAAGGGTCAGTAACTAGGAGCAGGGCAAGAAATCAAAGATTTGACTTAAAGGAAGGATTATACCCTTTGTGGGAAATAGCAATAGGGGGACCCCAGCCGGGAATGGGGTACGTGGCTGTTCCCATTAACTCAGGGGATGTAAGAGACTTCAAGAAGGAAATGGGAAATTTATTAGAGGACCCACTGGGAGTGGCCGAGCGAGTAGACCAATTTTTGGGTCCGAATATATATACCTGGGAGGAATTACAGTCCATCCTGGGAATCCTCTTTACCTCAGAGGAGAGAGGAATGATAAAGCGCGCTGGTATGCGAATTTGGGACCAGCAGCACCAGCAAGGTCCGGCTGCAGATATTAAGTGGCCAATGCAGTCGCCAAATTGGAATAATCAGGATCCCGTACATAGAGGTCACATGCAAGACCTAAGAACCATCATAATTCAAGGAATATGGGAATCGGTCCCTAGAGGGCAAAATATAAATAAAGCCTTCAATGAGCAGCAAAAGAAAGATTCCCTACGGAATGGTTGGAAAGGCTGCGAAAGAGCCTGCAGCTATATAGTGGATTAGATCCAGGAACCCCGGTAGGGGAGGCGCTGCTCAAAACTCAGTTTGTAGCAAAGTCATGGGTAGATATTAGAAAAAAAATTAGAAAAAATAGAGGATTGGAAGGACGGGGGCTTGGATGAACTCTTGAGAGAGGCACAGAAAGTATATGTTCGCAGGGAGGATGAGAAGGAGCGAAAGCAAGTACGCATGATGATGGCAGCAGTACGGGAAGGTCAGAGAGGGATCAGACCAAGTCGGAGGTCTGGCCCAATCCACGGGAAGTTTCGAAAGGATGAGAAGGGTAATCAAGAACAAAGAAACGTGACCTGCTTTTATTGTAATAGGAAGGGTCACATGAAGAGAGAGTGTAGACAAAGAAAGGAAGACGAAAGAATGTTTAAGAGTGAATAGGGGTGTCAGGGGCTCTATTTGCTGGGGACCCGAAATAAGTGCGAGCCCTTGATAAAATTAAAAGTGGGTCCCCAGCGCGAAGAGGTAGAATTCCTTGTAGATACAGGGGCTGAAAGATCCACAGTCCAAACCTTACCCACTGGATGTAGGGCCTCCGCAGAAAAAGTTCAGGTAATTGGAGCAAAAGGGGAGCCCTTCGGGGTCCCTGTTATAAAAGAAGTGACAGTCGAGTCAGACTCTAAAATGGGTAAGGGATCGTTACTCCTAGTACCGGAGGCTGAATATAATTTGTTAGGTAGGGATTTAATCATAGAATTGGGAATAGGGTTAGAGGTAATAGATAAACGGTTAGAAATCAAATTATGCCCGCTTCAAGTAGAAGACGAAGCTAACATTGTTTCTGGGGTCTGGTACACTCCAGAAAGTGTAGGAAAATTAAATATAAACCCTTTTGAAGTAACCATAAGCAATCCGGAGGTACCAGTCAGGATAAAACAATATCCCCTTTCAGAGGAAGGTAGGAGGGGACTAAAACCCGAAATTCAAAGACTGCTCCAGCAGGGACTGTTAGAGCCTTGCATGTCTCCCTTTAACACCCCTATCTTACCAGTAAAGAAGAAAGACGGTAAATATAGACTAGTACATGATCTAAGGGAAATTAATAAGAGAACTGTTACTCTGTTCCCTGTGGTGGCAAACCCACATACCCTGTTGAGTCAACTACATCCGGACGATCGATGGTATAGTGTAATCGATCTGAAAGATGCATTTTGGGCATGCCCCCTGGACGAAAAATCCAGAGACTATTTTGCTTTCGAATGGGAGGACCCAGATACACATAGAAAACAACAATTGAGGTGGACAGTTTTTCCTCAGGGCTTCACGGAATCTCCAAATCTGTTTGGGCAGGCCCTGGAGCAAATTTTACAAGAGTACAATAAAGTGCCAGGCACAACAATGATTCAATATGTAGATGACCTGCTGGTGGCAGGGAAAGAAGAATCGGCTGTAAAACAAGCCAGTATTGATTTACTAAATTTCCTCGGCTCGCGAGGACTGAAAGTCTCCAAATCAAAATTACAGTTTGTGGAAGAAGAGGTAAAGTATTTAGGCCACCTACTGAACAAAGGGACTAAAAGATTAGACCCAGAGAGGGTCAAGGGAATTTTAGCATTAAAAGCCCCATCTACCAAACGGCAGGTGAGGCAACTATTGGGGCTCACAGGATATTGTAGACAGTGGATAGAAGATTATAGCGGAAAGGTCAAGTTTTTGTATAAGAAATTGGACAAGGATGGGTTGCTCAAATGGACCAGGGAAGATGAAGAACAGTTAGAAAGGTTAAAAGAAGAACTTATACATCCCCCAGTTTTAAGCTTCCTTGAACTAAGGAAACCATTTTTCTTATTTGTAAATAGCACTGGAGGAACTGCTTATGGGTTGCTTGCCCAGGAATGGGCAGGAAGCAAAAAACCTGTGGCTTATTTATCTAAACTACTAGACCCTGTTAGTCGTGGCTGGCCTAGCTGTCTACAGGTGGTAGTGGCAGCTGCCCTGTTAGTAGAAGAAGCTCAAAAGATTACTTTTGGGGGAGAAATTAAAGTCATCTCTCCCCACAATATACGCGGGGTTCTCCAGCAGAAGGCTGAAAAATGGATTACAGATGCAAGGCTGTTGAAATATGAGGGAATCTTGATATCCTCACCAAAGTTAACGTTAGAAACAACCTCAGTACAAAACCCCGCCCAATTCCTTTATGGTGAACCGAGTGAACAGCCTGAACATGATTGCCTCAGAAATATAGAGGAACAGGTAAAACTAAGACCCGACCTAGAAGATGTAGAATTACCCTTAGGGGAACGAATATATATAGATGGATCCTCGAGGGTAGTGGAAGGGAAAAGAAAATCGGGATATGCACTAATAGATGGGAGAACGTTTGAAGTAATAGAATCAGGCCCTTTGAGCCCGAGCTGGTCGGCACAAGCCTGTGAATTATATGCTATGCTGAGAGCTCTGAGATTGCTAAAGGATAAAAGTGGTACAATATACACTGATTCTAAATATGCCTGTGGGGTAATACACACCTTTGGGAAAATATGGGAAGAGAGAGGACTTATGAATTCTCAAGGGAAAGGGCTGATTCATCAGGGATTAATTCTTCAGGTTTTACAAGCCGTTAGAGAGCCAGAGGAGATTGCTGTGGTATACGTAAAAGGACATCAGAGAGGACTGAGTCCTCAGGTTAGGGGAAACAACCTAGCTGATCGAGAGGCAAAAAAGGCGGCCCTCATGTATGTATATGAGGTAACGAAAAGAGCAGATTGCCCGAGCTGTGGAAGGGGAAAAGATTTGAAGAAATTCCCCTGCTATGATTGCTGGAGTGAGTGGGGAGTCGAGGGAATAGAGTGCAACTGCTCTGAGAAAGAAACACCTCCTTATAAAAATTGTTACAAATGTGGGCCGGCCAATTCGCTGTGGTCAAGTGGACCTATTCCGCTTCCATTGCTTTGTTTTACCCTTATAGAAAAGCAGAAAATGAAACAGATGGGAATAAGGGAAACTGAAAAAGGGGAATGGGTCCTAACTGATGGGCATAAAGTATTGCCAAAAACAATGGCACTGAGGGTGCTACGGAGGTTACATGAACACACGCATTGGGGTACCCAGGCGCTGGTAGATCAATTTGCCATGAATTACATGTGTATAGGGGCATACAACATAGCAAAGGGAATTGTAAACGATTGCATGACTTGCCGGAGGGTAAATGCGCAACATATGAGAAAAAGGGTTCCGGGTGGACGGGAATTGGCACACCGACCCTTTGCAAAAATTCAGCTGGATTTCACCGAACTTCCAAAAACGGGGCGATACAAATATTTGTTAGTCATTGTAGACCACTTCACGAATTTTGTCGAGGCATTCCCTACGGCAAGAGCTACCGCGCAAACCGTGGTGAAAATATTGCTAGAAAATATAATTCCCCGATATGGGATCATAGAAACAATTGATTCCGACAGGGGACCACATTTCGCGTCTAAGGTATCCCGTGACACTATGAAAGCTTTAGGAATTAATTGGGAATATCATACTCCATGGCATCCTCAGAGTTCAGGAAAAGTAGAACGAATGAATGGGGAAATTAAAAAACAACTGACTAAGCTAACGTTAGAAACAAAAACTTCTTGGATAAAATGCCTACCACTAGCTTTGCTAAATATACGCACTAAACCCAGGACCGATCTGGGAATCTCGCCTTTTGAAATGTTGTATGGTATGCCTTATGATCTGGAAGTACCCCTTGATCATCCCCATCTGCAAGATGCCCAATTAAAACCCTACCTAATACAATTAATGAATAGGCGTAAGGAGTTGCAGAAAAAGGGTCTAGTTGCACAGCGTCCCCCGTTGGACATGGCAATACACAAAGTACAGCCAGGAGATAAAGTCCTGGTAAGGACTTGGAAAGAAGTTTCACTGACACCACAATGGGAAGGTCCCTATGTTGTTTTGCTCACTACAGAAACAGCAGTCCGAACCGCAGAAAAGGGGTGGACACACGCCAGTCGCATTAAGGGACCGATCCACGACGAAAAGTGGGAGATTACTCCAGGAACTGAGGATCTGAAGCTCACCCTGCGACGGACCCGATAAGTATCGTGGGTAGAGGCAGAGGCTCTCCTAGCCCCTGAAGACCACTACTGCTGCCGAGAAGAACTATAACCTTGTAGTTGGCTGCAACCCAACTGACGAGTGAGGCAGAGGAGTGAATAGGTGGGGAAAAATGAGCCTCGGCCATTCCTACCGGTATTTGAGGGTTCTCGCGGTGATTGCATCCTGCATCACGACTCAACATCACCCACACCAGCCTTTTCAGTGGAGTCTCATAAGATGGGACAACGCCACTGTGGTACAGCAAATCACCACGGCTGGTGCCCCTAGCTTTAAGACTGACCTTTGCAACATAACAACCGTAAAACCGTGCAATAATCAATCAGATTTCTATCTTTGTCCAGCCTCTAACCCAGGAAAAGGTTACTGTAATTCCCCAGCTCAGTATTATTGCGCTTACTGGGGTTGTGAAACTATTGCCTCAGCATGGAATCCAGGTGGGGGAAAAGATAAATATTTAACTGTCCAATTTGGGCCTAAGGGTTGCAGTAATCGGAATAGGGTTGAGGCGGTCTATCACCGTAGAGCAGGGACCGTACAAAAAGGGAACTGCACGTTTCTGTGGATGAATGTAACTAACCCTACGGATCAGGGATGGATTCTTGGGAGAACTTGGGGAGTACGATACTATGAGCATGGGGCCGACAGAGGAGGATTTATTCTAATTAAGAAAAACAGGCCACCAGAGACACCGCAACTCATCGGGTCCAACCGAGGTTTGGGAGATAAAGAACAACTTCATAAAGTGCCCCGTTCCACACAATCTAGCAGAAGCACGAGTACAACCAAAACAGCACCCTTTCTAACACAACTCCCCAGCGTTACTGAGGGAAATATGGTTGCCCCTATAAGTGGTATGTGGAAAGTTATAAATGCCAGTTTCCAAGTGCTCAATCAAACAAACGCAGACATAACAAGAGGGTGTTGGTTATGTGTTAGTGTTAGGCCTCCGTACTAAGAAGCAATAGGAGATGTGGGGACCCCTGAGTACTCGAATGAAACCAACCCCCACAAATGTAGTTGGGGACAGGAGGTCGGGATAACGCTAACTCAAGTTACGGGAAGAGGTAGATGTATAGGGACAGTTCCAAAAGGGAAAATAGACCTATGTAATATTATCGAGAACGGGCATCAGTCACATGACTGGTTGATCCCCGCCAATAATACCAGATGGGTATGTTCATCTCTGGGGGTAACTCCATGCTTATCTTTGAAATTGTTCAACTCGTCTCATGATTTCTGTGTACAGGTAGTAATTATCCCAAGGATTCTATACCACTCTGAGGAATATATGTACACCCAACATACTGTGGCAGAATACCACTTAAAGAGGAGGGAGCCTATTACGGCTGTCACTTTAGCCACTCTGATGGTTCTAGGGGCTGCAGGAGCCGGAACTGGAATTGCCTCTCTGGTAAAACAAAGTCAAGAATTTACCTCTCTACGCATTGCTGTAGATGAGGATTTGGCCCGCATCGAACAATCTATATCAGCTTTAGAGAAATCTGTTAGATCGTTATCTGAAGTGGTGCTTCAAAATCGTAGAGGATTGGATTTAATTTTCTTACAACAGGGAGGACTATGCGCAGCCCTATGAGAGGAGTGTTGTGTATATGCTGATCACACTGGGGTAGTAAGAGACACCATGGCAAAACTGCGGGAAGGGTTAGAAAAACGAAAAAGAGAAAATGAAGCCTGCCAAAATTGGTACGAATCCTGGTTTAATTACTCGCCTTGGCTCACTACCTTACTATCAACCATAGCAGGACCTTTACTGTTGTTTATATTAGCACTGACTTTCGGACCATGTATATTCAGTCGAGTAATCGCGATAGTAAAAAACCGGTTGGAGGCTGCTCATCTTATGCTTGTGCGCACGAGATATGAATCCCTGGAGCAGGAGGAAGATGGTGCAGAGACTTTAGTGTTAAGCAAGCGAATACTCCAGAAGTTCAATGAACAAAATATGTTGGAAAAAGAAAAAGGAGGGATTGTGATAAATTAGTAGGGGGGTTGTTCATTGTCTTCAAGGATGTAAAGAATCTGATAAGGTTTCGCAATTCACAACATTGTGATAAGGGGATTAAGCGAGTAGATAATGAGGAAGGGAGGTTGGGAAAACATCCTTGTTAAAACAAAGGATTCTGTGAAGCAACCCACCGCAAGACATCCTGTTTGCTGCTTCACGACCCTCCCTCCCTTGAACATGAGTACCACTCGTGAAAAACAACGACCCCCAACAACGGACCGCGCAGCTTCAGAAGGCTCAACAAGTCCTGACAAGCCGGAACTTGAATGCTATAAAACAGTGACGCTGGAAAGGGAAGTTGCGTGCTGTGGTGGAGCGGAGACTCCCCAGCCGCCCAGCACTGTTTTGCTTGTGCTTGCTTACTTAATCATCTGTTCAATAAAATATTTTTGATAGACCAAGAAATTTGTATGGTCTCACTTATATCAAGAAGAGCAGATTCTGTCCCACTGTGACAGTGGAACAAGTCCGGGACTGCCTAAGGAAACTGGATGTATATAAGTCCATGAGGCCAGATGGTATACATCCCAGGGTGCTGAGAGAGATGGCTGATGTGGTTGCCGAACCGCTCTCCATCATATTTGAAAAATCATGGCTGTCGGGTGAAGTCCCTGGTGACTGGAAAAAGGGAAACATTACTCCCATTTTTAAGAAAGGGAGAAAGGAAGACCCGGGGAAAAACAGGTCGGTGAGCCTCACCTCTGTGCCTGGGAAGCTCATGGAGCAGATCCTCCTGGAAGACATGTTAAGGCATGCACGAGATAAAGAGGTGATCCGAGACAGCCAGCACGGCTTCACCAAAGGCAGATCTTGCCTAACCAATCTGGTGGCCTTCTATGATGGAGTGATGGCATCGGTGGACAAAGGAAGGGTGATGGATATCATCTACCTGGACTTGAGCAAAGCCTTTGATATGGTCCCTCACCACATTCTTCTCTCTAAATTGGAGAGGTATGGATTTGAAGGATGGACTGTTAGGTGGATAAAGAATTGGTTGGCCGGTCGCAGCCAAAGGGTTGTGGTCAACGGTTCTATGTCTGGGTGGAGGCCAGTCACAAGTGGTGTCCCTCAGGGGTCTGTCTTGGGGCGGACATCTTCAACATCTTTATCAACGACATAGATGACAGAATCGAGTGCACCCTCAGCAAGTTTGCAGATGACACCAAGTTGAGCGGTGCAGTGGATACAATAGAGGGAAGGGATGCCATCCGGAGGGACCTGGACAGGCTGGAGAAGTGGGCCCATGAGAACCTAATGAGGTTGAACAAGGCCAAGTGCAAGGTGTTGCACTTGGGCTGGGGCAATCCCAGGTATTTATATAGACTGGGAGAAGAAGAACTTGAGAGCAGCCCTGCAGAGAAGGACTTGGGGGTCCTGCTGGACGAGAAGCTGGACATGAGCCAGCAGTGCACACTTGCAGCCCAGAAGGCCAGCTATGTCCTGGGCTGCATTAAAAAAGGGGTGGCCAGCAGGGAGAGGGAGGTGATTGTCCCCCTCTACTCTGCTCTTGTGAGACCCCACCTGGAATACTGCGTGCAGGCCTGGGGCCCCCAGCACAAGAAGGATGTGGAGCTCTTGGAACGGGTCCAGAGGAGGACCACTAAGATGATCAGAGGGCTGGAGCACCTCTCCTATGTAGAAAGGTTGAGGGAACTGGGCTTGTTTAGCTTGGAGAAGAGAAGGCTCCGGGGAGACCTCATTGCGGCCATCCAGTACTTGAAGGGAGCGTATAAACAGGAGGGGGAATGCCTGTTTACATGTGTTGATAGTGATAGGACAAGGGGGAATAGTTTTAAACTAAGACAGGGGAGATTTAGGTTAGAAATTAGGAGAAAGTTTTTCACTCAGAGGGTGGTGAGGCACTGGAACAGGTTGCCCAGGGAGGTTGTGGATGCCCCATCCTGGAGGCATTCAAGGCCAGGCTGGATGCAGCTCTGGCCAGGCTGCTCTAGCGGTTGGCAACCCTGCCCAGAGCAGGGGGGGTTGAAACTAGATGATCTTTAAGGTCCTTTTCAACCCAGGCCATTCTATGATTCTATGATTCTATGATTCTATGATCCTACGGTCTATACCAAATTGGGCTCACATATAGCTGGGGATTCTAACCACTACAGCAACAAAAATCTTATTTTCCCCCTCTCTAAATCTGATATTTCATAGAATCTTAGAATGATTTGGGTTGGAAGGGACTGTAAAGCTCATCTAGTTCCAAACCCCCTGCCATGGGCAGGGACACCTCCCACTAGACCAGGTTGCTCAAAGTCCCATCCAACCTGGCCTTAAATACTTCCAGGGATGGGGCATCCACAACTTCACTGGTCAACCTGTTCCAGTGCCTCACCATCCTCATAATAAAGAATTTCTTCCTTTTATCTAACCTAAATCAACCCTCAATCAAAAAGATTTAATTAAATTCCATTTAAACCATTACTCCTTGTTTCAATATACTCCCTGGTTAAGCTGTTGACCACAACTCTCTGAGTGAGACCATCCAGCCAATTCCTTACCCACCAAATGGTCCCTCCGTCAGATCCATGTCTCTCCAACTTAGAGACAAGGATATCATGAGGGACAACGTTGAATGTTTTGCACAAGTCCAGGTAGATGATGTCAGTTGCTCTTCCCCATCCACCAATGCTGTAACCCCATTGTAGAAGGCCACCGAGTTAGTCAGGCACGATTTGCCCTTAGTGAAGACATGGTGGCTGTCACCAATCACTTCCTTATTTTCCATGTGCCTTAGCGTAGTTTCCAGGAGGATCTGCTCCATGATCTTGCCAGGCACAGAGGTGAGACTGACTGGCCTGTAGTTCCTTGAGTCTTCCTTTTTTCCCTTTTTAAAAATGGGGGTTATATTTCCCCTCTTCCAGTCAGTGGGAACTTCACCGGACTGCCATGACTTCTCAAATATGATGGATAGTGGCTTAGCAACTACATTTGCCAGTTCCCTCAGGACCTACGGATGCAACTCATCAGGTCCTATGGACTTGTGTACCTTTAGGTTCCTTAGCTGGTCTCTAACCTGATCTTCTACAGTGGGTGGTTCATCATTCCCCTACTCCCTGCCTTTGCCCTCTGGGACTTGGGTGGTGTGGCTAGAGCTCTTGTTGGTGAAGACTGAGGCAAAAATGTCGTTGAGTATCTCAGCCTTCTCCATATCCCAGGTGACCAGGTCTCCTGTTTTCTTCTGGAGAGGGCCCCAAATTTCCCTAGTCTTCATTTTATCATTGATGTACCTATAGAAGCCTTTCTTGTTGCCCTTGACATCCCTAGACAAATTTAGTTCTGATAAGGCTTTAGCTTTTCTAACCTGATCCCTGGCTGCTCGGACAATGTCTCTGTATTCCTCCTAGACTATCTGTCCTTGTTTCCACCCTTTGTAGGCCTCCTTTTCATGCCTGAGTTTTTCCAGGAGCTCGTTCTTCATCCAAGGAGGCCTCCTGGCATTTTTGCCTGACTTCCTCTTTGTTGGGATGCATTGCTCTTGAGTTTGATGGAGGTGATCCTTGAGTATTAGCCAGCTTTCTTGGGCCCCTCTTCCCTCTAGGGTCTTATCTCATGGGACTCTACCAAGCATATCCCTGAAGAGGCCAAAGTCTGCTCTCCCAAAGTCCAGGGTAGAGAGCTTGCTGTACTCTCTTGAACTCCAAGGATCTTGAACTCCACCACGTCACGGTCACTGCAGTCAAGGCTGCCCTTGAGCTTCATATTTCCCACAAGCTCCTCCTTGTTGGTGAGAACAAGGTCCAGCATAGCACTTCTCCTTGTTAGCTCCTCTACCACCTGGAGAAGGAAGTTACATCAATGCACTCCAGGAACCTCCTGGATTGCTTATGCCCTGATGTGTTGTCCCTCCAACAGATATTGGGGTGGTTGAAGTCCCCCATGAGAACCAGGACTTGTGGATGTGAGGTTGCTTCTATCTGTCTATAGAGGGCCTCATCCACTCAGTCTTCCTGGTTGGGTGGCCTGTAGCAGACCCCCACTATAATGTCACCTGTCCCTGCCCTCCCTTTAATCCTGACCCATAAGCTCTCTGTCAGCTCCTCATCCATCCCCAGGTAGAGCTCCATGCACTCCAGCTGGTTATTGACATAGAGGGCAACACCCCCTCCTTGTTTCTAGTGCCTGTCTTTTCTAAAGAGCCTGTATCCTTCAATTCCAACACCCCAGTCATGGGAGCCATCCCACCATGTCTCTGTAATGCCAATGAGGTCATAGCCCTGCAGGCATGCATACATCTCTAACTCCTCTTGTTTATTCCACATGCTATGTTTGTTAGCATAGAGGCATTTCAGTTGGGCCCCTGGTGAGGCTGACTCACTGGCTGGAGTGGCTGGACTTCCTTTGAGCTGCTCTCCTGCTGACCCATGACCCTTCTCCAGGCTCTGGACATCTGTCACTGACACCGGAGTCAAACTGGGAGGAGTGGGATGGACTGAGGTTCCCCTCCCCCAGGAATTTAGTTTAGCCCTCTTCACCAGCCTGCGACTGAAGATGCTCTTCCTCTCCTCTGACAGGTGGACTCCATCAGCCCCAGCAGACCAGGTTTCTCAAAGTGAGTCCCATGGTCTAAGTAGCCGAAACCCTGTCTGTGGCGCCAGTCCTGTAATCATCTGTTGATTTGCCAGATTCATCTGGCCCTTTCAATCCCCTTCCCTTTGACCAACAGGGCTGATGAAAAAAAAAACTACCTGCGCTCCTGAGTCCTTTGCTGCTGAAAATACTGTTCCCCCCCCAACAGGGGAACTTCTGCTCCAGCACCTGGAGCGCCTCCTCCCCCTCCTTCTTCACTGACCTTGGTGTCTGCAGGATTGTTTCTCACTCCTCCCTCTCCCAGCTGCTGTTGCACAGCAGTTTTTTCCCTTTCTTAAATATGCTTTCATAGAGGCGCAAACAACATTGCTTATTGGCTTGGCTCTGGTCAGTGGCAGGTCCCTTTTGGAGCTGGCTGGAACTGGCCCTTATCTAACATGGGGCAGCTTCTGGATTCTTCTCACAGAGGCCACGCCTGCAGCCACTCACAGTAGACTATCTTGGCCTAAATGAAGTCACGCCACCGCTGAGTGCTGTGGTGTTGGACATGCTAGAACTTCAGTATGAACTAGAGTCAAAGGCAGCCAAGTGGTATGCTACAATTGATATCCCCTGGGGCAGTTGTTTCCAGGTGTACTGGACACCCCTCCAAGTAAAAGCAAACTGTGGCCTGCATGCTGCTGCTGCCGCCAAAGGGATGGAGAAAAATACATTAGCGATATTGATTGTGGCATACCACTTGGCTGCTTTTGTCTCCAGTTCATACTGAAGTTCTAGCATGTCCAGCACTGCAGCTCTCAGCGGTGGCGTCACTTCCTTCAGACCACGGTAGTCCACTGATTGTCTCCACCCATCATTAGACTTTTGCACTGGCCATATGGGACTACTGAAGGATGAGTGAGTCTTGCTGATCACTCCTTGGCTCTCCAGCTGATGAACCAGCTCATGGATGGGAATCAGGGAGTCTCGGTTGGTGTGGTGTTGCCGCTGGTGCACCATTGTGTTAGCGATTGGCACCTGCTGTTCTTCAACCTTCAGCAATCCTACAACAGAAGGGTCTTCTGAGAGGCCAGGCAGGGTAGACAGCTGCTTTATCTTTTCTGCACTGAAGATGGCTATGCGAAAAGCATACCGGTACCCTTTTGGGTCCTTGAAGTACCCTCTCCTGAGGTAGTCTATGCCAAGGATGCACAGAGCCTCCGGGCAGTCACAACTGGTCTGCTTTTGCCCCTTATTCCTGGTTAGGCTCAGTTCAGCTTCCAATACAGTTAGCTGTTGGGATCCCCCCCTGTCACTCCAGAGATACGGATGAGTTCTGCCCATTGGTAGCCTGATGGCATTAGGGTATACCGCACGCTGGTGTCCACTAGAGCGTTGTACTCCTGCGGGTCCAATGTGCCAGGCCATCGGATCCACCTGGTCCAGTAAATCCTGTTGTCCCTTTCCTCTGCCTGACCAGAGGCAGGCCTCCTTTAGCCTTGGTTGGAGTATCTGTCACTTAATTCCTGCAAATGCCAAGCAGAAGTCCCTCCATCAGGGTCCAGAGTATCATCAGCCCTTCTACTCTCTCTGGGGGACTGTCCAACAGAAACTGGAACAGTAATTTTCCTAGGGGACACCCTTTTGGCTGCTGTATTTCCTTGCAGTTCACGTACCTGAGCTACTAGGGTCAAGGTAGGTTCACCATCCCACTTCCTCATGTTCTCCCTGTGATCGTGCAGATAAACCCCAGGGTACTACGTGCTGTGTGTCTATGGTACTCTCTCCCTCAAGCAGGAAAATGCTGACTCTTAGGAGCTGAGATACTGGTCCATCTGGGTGAGGAGGAAGATATATGTTCTTCAAGGTGATGGAGCTGTTGGGACAATTTCTCCACAGCCAAGATGCAGGCCCATACAGAGAGATTTTCTTCGTATTGCCCAAGTTGGCTAGATACACGTTCCACTGCTGGTCCCATCCCATCTCTCCAATTCATCGCTGCCACCGTGCTGGCATGTGATAATGCTATGCTCCGTACAAACTTCTGCAACATGGATGGCATGCACTGGACTTCATCGGAACCTTTGCGTGTCTGGTCATTGTCCCAATCACTATAAACCATGTCCAGCACAACTAATTACCTCAGGTGCTGGAGACCTTTCTCCATGGTGGTCCACTTGCCTAGTTGATATACAGTATCTTCCTTGAAGGGATACCTTTCCTTCACACCTGACAGGAGTTGCCTCGGGAGACTGAGAACCTGGGCCTCTCTCCCAATTTCTCTGTCAGTGACCCTTTCTCTAGAGAGGCATTCCAGCTGCTTAGCTTCCTTGACTTCTAATTCCTGGCTACCTGTTGTGGTTTAACCCTGCTGGCAGCTAAACACCACACAGCCGTTCGCTCACCCTCCCCCCTCCCTCTCTGGGATGGGGGAGAGAAACGGGAAAGTGAAGCCGGTGAGTTGAGATAAAGACAGTTTATTAGGACAGAAAATAAAATAATAATAATCATAATAATAATGATAGTAGTACTAATAATAATAATGTGTAAGAAACAAGTGATGCACAATGCAATTGCTCACCACCCGCTGACCGATGCCCAGCCTATCCCCGAGCAGCCGGCCCCCCACCCCGGCTAGCCACCCCTATATATTGTTTAGCATGACATCAGATGGAATGGAATACCCTTTTGGCCAGTTGAGGTCAGATGTCCTGGGTCTGTCCCCTCCCAGCTCCTGCTGCACCCCCAGCCTGCCCGCTGGCAGGACAGAGCGAGAAGCTGAAAAGTCCTTGGCTTAGTGTAAGCACTGCTCTGCAACAATTAAAACATCAGCATGTTATCAGCACTCTTCTCATCCTAAATCCAAAACATAGCACCCTACCAGCTACTAGGAGGAAAATTAACTATCCTAACTGAAACCAGGACAAAAATACTCAAAAGTTACTGTAATTAGCCCATAGAGAAAGAAGGAGGAGCTACCATTCCTGGTATCCTCTACCAGTTGATTTCCAGAGGAAAAAAAAAGAGTGTAGTTAGTATTCTCCAAGAGATAGTTCCCAAAGGACAGAGATGATAGCAACCCATGGCCTGAATACCAGATTTGGCTCAAGGCCAGTGCTTTACAGTACAGTGAACAGAAAAGAACAAACACTATTTGAGAAATATTTTCTTAGACAGGATCTTCTGTGAAGCTATTTTATTCACGATTGCAATGTCGGGCGTCCTGCAAGCAGGAGTGCACAGTAAAAGTATATTATAACTTTATATTCCCTATTACCCAATGCTTTATTCCTCCCTTGTTTCCTCATTGGCTGAGTACTACAGGTTCACAAACTACTCGGCGCTTATTACTAAACCATATATGTACAATTTTATTTGACCAATCATTAATTTCTCCTTTTCCTTTTTTTTTTTTTCCTTCTCTCGTGACTAGAGGGCCTGTGATTTTTGTTTTTCCTGCTTTCGCACTGCTTGTCCTGTTTTTCTTAGCTACCCTCCTTATTTTGGGACAGTGGGACCTTCCCCTTATCTGCTTAACATACTCCCCACTGCTATGCTACTGTCATGCTTGCACAATCACTTTTGAATATGTGAGGCTAGAGGATTTTCCACTGCAAAAACACCTTCTATTGCAGTAACACACCTTTGTTTCTCACACACCATAGCAAGCTCTCAGATCTGCTCTATAGCAAAAGGGAGAACATGGCATAGATCACATAAAACAATATTAAGAGCAAACAAGACAACATGACTAGCAACTGTTAACTATGATAATTTCAAGTGCTCTCTAAAGAGCTCTGATCAAATCTATTGTTATTTCAACCCTTCAAGCCTCACGTTGGGCACCAAAAAGGTCTTTGATGGTTTTACATTGCTGGGCGGTTAAACTCCACCACAACCACTCTCTCACTCATACTCAAAAGAAGATGGGTAGAAGAAGGTAAAGAAAAAGGGGTTGAGATAAGGACAATTTAATTAAAGGGAAAAGAAAGAGGGAAAAAACAAGTAAAGGCCAAGTGGAAGCATAAAGAAAGAAAAATATCTCTACTTCCCATCAATGAGCAATGTTCACCCATGACCTTGGAAACAGGGCCTCAATACATGTAGCGGTCGTTCCACAAGACAGACATCTTCATAATGATATCCCCCTGTTCTCCTTCACATTTCCCAGCTTTTATTGCTGTGTGACATCATATGGTATGGAATATCCCTTTGGTCAGTTTAGGTCAGGTGACCTGGTGATGTCCCCTCTCCACCTCCAGCCTACTGGCTCTGGGGGCGGTCTGGAAAGAGTCTCGATGCTGTGCCAGAACTTCTCAGCAATAGACAAAACATTGGTATGATATCAGGGCTATTCTAGCTGCAAGTGCAGAGCACAACACTATATGGGCCACTGCAGGGAAAGCTATCTCCATCTCAGCCAGACCCAGTACACAGGGCTGTAAACTGTTACGGTTAATGTCAGGTTTCTTTGTAGAAGTAGGAAAAGTCACGTAGTGAGATTGATATGCCAGATCCACCTATAAAAGGAAAAAAATACTAAACAACTTGTTTTATTATGTTGCATGGTGGTTTCACACTGATGGCAAGCTAAACTTGACCACATCGCTCTCTCACTCCCCCTCCTCGAAGGAAATGGGGGAGAAAACATGACGAAAAAGGGCTCAAGGGTTGAGATAAGGACAGAGATCACAGGCAAAATGTGCTCATCATTAGGAGATTAATATAATTCATTGCCTACTGATATCAGACTAGGACAGTGAGAACTAAAAGCAAACTAAAACCACCTCCCTATCCACCCTCTTCTAAGTCCTCCCCCCAAAGCAGCACAGGGGAACAGGGAATGGGAGTTGCATCGTCATCTGCCACTCTTTCATGTCCACTCTTCCCCTGCTGCAGTGTGGGGTCCCTCCCAATGGGATATAGTCCTTCCCAAATTGATCCAACGTGGACTATCCCCACATACAGCAGTTCTTCAAGAACTGCTACAATATGAGTCTGTACCACGTGGTACTTCAGGAATGGACTGCTCCAGTATGACAGGTGGCAGCTCCTGCCAGATCACCTGCTCTACCTTGGGCTCCTCTTCATGGGCTGCAGTTCCAGCCCTGAGTCTGCTCCACCATGGTTCTCTCCATGGGCTGCAGGGGAACTTCTGCTCTCATGCCTGGAACACCTTCTCTCTCCTTCTTCACTGATCTTAGTGTCTGCAGGGTTGTTTTTGTACATTTTCTCACTCCTCTCTCCCATTTGCTGTTGTGCAGAAGTTTTTTTTTTTCTTTCTTTCTCAACTGTGCTCTCACAGAGGTACAACAAGCATTGCTCATTGGCTCAGCTTTGGGTGGTGGTAGGTCCCTTTTGGAGCCATCTGAAACTGGCTCTTATCTGCCATGGGGCAGTTTCTGGACTCTTCTTACATAGGCCACCCCTGCAGCCTCCCCACTACCAAAACCTTGCCACATAAGTTCAATACATGTTGTCAGGTGGTTTTCAATAAAAGTGCATGTATGTTTGCATTTTTGTCTCATACTATTTTGTTCCTAGGTCTTCACTTTCTTTACACAATAACTCTAAAGACACTCAATTTTAACACTCCTTGTTGACTTAGTCACCCCTCTCTTCTATTGAAACTACTTAATTTGCCTCAGACATAAACAGACTACTCATTTCTATAAGGAAAAGAGCCACTGGCTACCCTAGTTGATTTTATTTTTTTATTTTGAATATTCTTTGTTTTTATTTTGAGCATTTTTTTTATTATGGATAACCCAGTCAGTTACAGCTGGCTCCGTGCATCTATGATTCTATGATCTATTCAGGTATTGGAACAGGTTGCCCAGGGAGGTGGTGGAGTCACCGTCCCTGGGGGTGTTTAAGGAAAGGTTGGACTTGGTGCTTAGGGACACGATATTAGTGGGTGATATTGATGGTAGGTGGATGGTTGGACCAGATGATCTTGGAGGTCTTTTCCAACCTTAATGATTCTATGATCTCAGTGCCCAGGGGTCTGAAATACAAATTTGCCTTTACTAATGGATATTGATAAAGGATTAAGGTCTATATAAACTACATAAGAATAAAACTGTGTTATGGAGAATTTCCTAGAAATTAAATAAGTCAATTACACATAGCTTTAAAGAACATTAGTTTATTATCTATTCCCCATGTGCTACCTCAAGAACCACCTAATTATATACAAAAATTTGAAATGTTGAATAAATGCTGATGAATAAAAACCATTTTGTAGCTGTTGACAAGGGAATATTTTTGAACAAACAACAAAATAATCATAAAGGTTTGATTCTGTGTTGCTTATTGCTATGTTTGTGTTCATAAAATGCTTTCAAGTATATACATATTTTTATTTCTATTTTTAGCTCCAGTCCAAAAATATTTATATATATATTTACATAATAAGTGGGAGACTTCATCTTTTCATTACATCAGTTGAATGGATTCTTTAATGAATTATTAAGAATAGAAAGAATTAACAGAGTTTGCTTCAACTCACTGCCATGCTTAGTAACTTATGCTGATAATGGATTTTATTCTATTCAAAATGTAGTTTAAGATGCATTCAAAATGAAAAGTGCCCACATCATCTCTCCTCTTGCTGAATGCTGTCTGGACTAGCTCAGGAGACATCTTTCTCCCACTCCTTCAAAATCTAGCTTGACATTTATTTACCTTTACACACAAACACAGAAGGAAGGAACACATTTCAATCCATTAAAAACTCCACAGTTTACTGAGTAAAATCAGCATAATCCATGTTTTATTTGATGGTTCATTTGCTAATTTACTAAAGTAAATTAGTAAATTAGCTTTGTCCAAGTATTTTCCCAAGAAGTACTAAACTTCCTGATATAAATCTCTACTCCTACAGTTCTACCATAGCCAAACAGTTTTTGGTAGAATTGTCCTGTGATACATAAAGCTAAAAATTAGGTGACACAATATAGTTCTTCTGTTGACATTAAAGAAAAATACAACACAGTATAATTCCTCAGTGATATACGTAAACGTACTGCAAAATGTATACAAAGCCAGTCCAAGATCAGTAAAGAATCAGTTCTGCTTTACGGACTTTTCCCTTTCTAAAGGTACAGGTTATGTAGAAGACCAAATTAATTTAGGACTTGTCTGTATGCATTCCATTTAAAAGGCAGTGTGTGATAAAAATAACATGATTAAAAGCAATGAACACGTGGTGTGAATATTTTACATTTTCAGTAAAAATAGAAACTAAGCAATAACAAAACACATCTCAGAAGGGAACCACTGAAGCCTGCCATTATATAGCTATAGCTCATTCTTTTCTTTAAAGATTAACAGCACAGAAAATAAGTGAATTTTTATCAAAATACAGCACATTTCTACTAATATATAAAAAACTTTCCTATGTAAATATTACTGAATTAACTAAAATATTAAAATATACAAAGCATACAGTCTTTTATTCTTTTTTAATCTTTGGGGTTGTTAACATAAAATTGTGCTAGCTAAGACCTACGGAATCATCATCCTTTATCTTGTTCCCTGTCTCAATATAATTATTTAATTAAAAGACCTTCATGTGGATTCCAACTCCGTGCTTATTGGTGCATTGCACCGGGCACGAACCTACGGACAACAGTTTTGGTGACCCAGATAGGACCCTTAAATTAGCCTTGCCCAGTCCATCTCAATGGCATCGGCATCAGAGGGGAGCACGCCAGAGACCAAGTGCACACCAGTGATTTTATCGGGGTCCGGCCTTGACCCTCCAAGAGTCCATGGCAGGCGAGTGGTACAACGACGCAATGCTCTGAGGAATCCACTGAACGTCTGGGGGTCAAGGGGAGTCACTGGACTGGTGAGTACAATTTATATCTTCCTATGGGTATACAGAGAGCGAACTGTCAGCCTCACATGTAGATGCTGTGATTTAGCAAGAATGGGAAATAGCTCTGTGAGCTACTTGATTGGTGCTGTGATTTAGCAAGAACGGGAAACTGCGCAGTGAGCTATCAGAATAAAGCTGAGTGTGAGCAGCCGCTAGAGGAAATGGGAAGCGGTCAGTCCAGAACCCCCGCTTCTTCTCCCCTGGGATGCATTCTCAGAAATTGGTCTAAATTTGGTGGTGGTTATTTGATAAAGGATAAAATGAGGCACTATTGTAATCAGGAGTGGATTCAGTACGAATTAGATGCTGGAGAACGACGGCCAGAAAACGGATCCTTTAAGTATGATACCAAATGGCATTTGTGATAAATTAAAACTATTGAAGCCTTTAACAAAAAACATTCATGGCATTGGGAGCCACTTTAGGACTTTACTCCCCTTTTTCCCAGTTCAGACTTAATGTAATAAATTGTAATAAAATGGTTGGGCACTGGAACAGGCTTCCCAGGGAAGGGGTCATGGCCCCAAACCTGCCAGAGTTCAAGAAGCATTTGGACAATGCTCTCAGACATATGGTTTAATTTTTAGGTAGTACTGTTTGGAGCCATGAGTTGGACTAAATGAACCTTGTGGATCCCTTCCAGCTTAGGATATTCTATGATTCTATGATTCCAGTCTTCAAGCTGACCCTGTATTGAGTAGGAAGTTGAGCTTGAGATCTCCTAAGATCATCCCCCGTTTCAGTTTTCTTATGACTCTTAAGCAACTTTATCATTCTTAAGACAGTCTTGGCAAACACAGGCAGGCCTAAGCAACCTAGAGAAGATGGGGGAAAACATGGCAACAGTTCAGCTTCTGTCCTGGTTCCAGTTAGGACAGAGTTAATTTTCCTCCTAGTAGCTGGTAGGGTGCTATGTTTTGGATTAGGATGAGAAGAGCGCTGATAACATGCTGATGTTTTAATTGTTGCAGAGCAGTGTTTACACCAGGCCAAGGACTTTTCAGCTTCTCGCTCTGTCCTGCCAGCGGGCAGGCTAGGGGTGCAGCAGGAGCTGGGAGGGGACAGACCCAGGACAGCTGTTTATTGGACTGTGTGGATTCGATGGCCTGGCACATCAGACGCACAGAAGTATAAGGCTTTAGTAGACACCGGTGCACAATGTACTCTAATGCCATCAAGCTATAAAGGGCCAGAGCCCATCTGTATTTATGGTGTGACGGGGGGATCCCAGCAGTTAACTGTATTGGAGGCTGAAGTGAGTCTAACCGGTAATGAGTGGCAAAAGCACCCTATTGTGACTGGCCCGGATGCTCCGTGCATCCTTGGCATAGACTACCTCAGGAGAGGATATGTCAAGGACCCAAAAGGGCTCCGGTGGGCTCTTGGCATAGCTGCCTTAGAGACAGAGGCCATTAAACAGTTGTCTACCTTGCCCGGTCTCTCAGAGGACCCTTCTGTTGTGGGGTTGCTAAGTGTCGAAGAACAGCAGGTGCCAATCGCTACCACAACAGTGCACCGGTGGCAATATCGCACCAACCGAGACTCCCTGATTCCCATCCATAAGCTAATTCGTCAACTGGAGAGCCAAGGAGTGATCAGCAAGACTCACTCACCCTTTAATAGTCCCATATGGCCAGTGCGAAAGTCTAATGGTGAGTGGAGACTAACAGTGGACTATCGTGGCCTGAACGAAGTCACGCCACCACTGAGTGCTGCAGTGCCGGACATGCTAGAACTCCAGTATGAACTGGAATCAAAGGCAGCCAAGTGGTATGCCACAATTGATATCGCTAATGCATTTTTCTCCATCCCTCTAGCAGCACAGTGCAGGCCACAGTTTGCTTTCACTTGGAGGGGAGTCCAATATACTTGGAATCGGCTGCCCCAGGGGTGGAAACACAGCCCTACCATTTGCCATGGACTGATCCAGTCTGCGCTGGAGCAGGGGGAAGCTTCTGAACACCTGCAGTACATCGATGACATCATTGTGTGGGGTGACACTGCAGAAGAAGTTTTCGAGAAAGGGAAGAAAGTAGTCCAAATCCTTCTGAAGGCTGGTTTTGCCATAAAACAAAATAAAGTCAAAGGACCTGCACGAGAGATCCAGTTTTTAGGAATAAAATGGCAAGATGGACGTCGTCAAATCCCAATGGATGTGATCAACAAAATAACAGCCATGTCTCCACCAACTAGCAAAAAAGAAACACAAACTTTCCTAGGTGTCGTGGGGTTTTGGAGAATGCATATTCCAAATTACAGTCTGATTGTAAACCTGCTCTACCAAGTAACCCGTAAGAAGAATGCTTTTGAATGGGGCCCTGAGCAACGACAAGCCTTTGAACAAATTAAGCAGGAAATAGTTCATGCAGTAGCCCTTGGGCCAGTCCGAACAGGACCAGATGTAAAGAATGTGCTCTACACCGCAGCCGGGGAGAATGGTCCCACCTGGAGCCTCTGGCAGAAAGAACCTGGGGAAACTCGAGGTCGACCCCTGGGGTTTTGGAGTCGGGGATACAGAGGATCTGAGGCCCGCTATACTCCAACTGAAAAGGAGATATTGGCAGCATATGAAGGGGTTCGATCTGCTTCGGAAGTGGTCGGTACTGAAGCGCAGCTCC
This sequence comes from Anser brachyrhynchus, assembly GCF_964034855.1. Taxonomy (NCBI): domain Eukaryota; kingdom Metazoa; phylum Chordata; class Aves; order Anseriformes; family Anatidae; genus Anser; species Anser brachyrhynchus. The sequence goes on from NC_137704.1 coordinate 12,530,411, forward strand.
TCCTGGCACCCCGACTGCCGGTACTAGGCTGGATGTTCAAAGGAAGGGTCCCCTCTACACATCATGCAACTGATGCTACATGGAGCAAGTGGGTTGCACTGATTACTCAGCGGGCTCGAATAGGAAACCCCAGTCGCCCAGGAATCCTGGAAGTGATTATGGACTGGCCAGAAGGCAAATACTTTGGGATATCATCAGAGGAGGAGGTGGTCCGTGCTGAAGAAGCCCCACTGTACAACAAGCTACCAGAAAATGAGAAGAAATATGCCCTGTTCACTGATGGGTCCTGTCGTATTGTGGGAAAGCATCGGAGGTGGAAAGCTGCTGTATGGAGTCCTACACGACGAGTTGCAGAAGCTGCTGAGGGAGAAGGTGAATCGAGTCAGTTTGCAGAAGTGAAAGCCATTCAGCTGGCTTTAGATATTGCTGAACGAGAAAAGTGGCCAGTTCTCTATCTCTATACTGATTCATGGATGGTAGCAAATGCCCTGTGGGGGTGGTTACAGCAATGGAAGCAGAACAACTGGCAGCGCAGGGGCAAGCCCATCTGGGCTGCGGCATTGTGGCAAGATATTGCTGCCCGGGTAGAGAACCTGGTTGTAAAGGTACGCCGTGTAGATGCTCATGTGCCCAAGAATCGGGCTACTGAAGAACATCAAAATAACCAGCAGGTGGATCAGGCTGCTAAGATTGAAGTGGCTCAGGTGGACCTGGACTGGCAACATAAAGGTGAATTATTTATAGCCCGATGGGCCCATGACACCTCAGGCCATCAAGGTAGAGATGCAACATACAGGTGGGCTTGTGATCGAGGGGTGGACCTGACCATGGACACTATAGCACAGGTTATTCATGACTGTGAAACATGTGCTGCAATCAAGCAAGCCAAACGGTCAAAGCCTCTTTGGTATGGAGGACGATGGCTGAAATATAAATATGGAGAGGCCTGGCAGATTGATTACATCACACTCCCTCAAACCCGCAACGGCAAGCGCCACGTACTTACAATGGTGGAAGCAACCACCGGATGGCTGGAAACATATCCGGTGCCCCATGCCACCGCCCGGAACACTATCCTGGGCCTTGAAAAGCAAGTCCTATGGCGACATGGCACCCCAGAGAGAATTGAGTCAGACAACGGGACTCATTTCCGAAACAACCTTATAGACACTTGGGCCAAAGAACATGGTATTGAGTGGGTGTATCACATCCCCTATCATGCACCAGCCTCTGGAAAAGTTGAACGATACAATGGACTGTTGAAGACTACACTGAAAGCAATGGGTGCTGGGACATTCAAAAATTGGGATACACATTTGGCAAAGGCCACCTGGTTAGTCAATACCAGGGGATCTGCCAACCGAGCTGGACCTGCCCAATCAAACCTGTTACGCACTGTAGAAGGGGATAAAGTTCCTGTAGTGCACGTAAGAAACATGCTGGGTAAAACAGTCTGGGCTACTCCTGCCTCAGGAAAAGGCAAACCCATTCGTGGAATTGCTTTTGCTCAGGGACCTGGATGCACTTGGTGGGTAATGCAAAAGAATGGGGAGGTCCGGTGTGTACCTCAAGGGGATTTGATACTGGGTGAGAATAGCCCATGAGTTGAATTGTAGTATGTTAATTATTATATAATACTGTATGTCATCACTACCATGATTGCTATATATCATAGATGAAAAATGGTGATTAATTACAAGGTATTGGAAAGAGTTTAACCTGAGCATGACATAAATGGTATGGAATAAGGGGTGGATATCTGTCCTGGTTCCAGTTAGGACAGAGTTAATTTTCCTTCTAGTAGCTGGTAGGGTGCTATGTTTTGGATTAGGATGAGAAGAGCGCTGATAACATGCTGATGTTTTAATTGTTGCAGAGCAGTGTTTACACCAGGCCAAGGACTTTTCAGCTTCTCGCTCTGTCCTGCCAGCGAGCAGGCTAGGGGTGCAGCAGGAGCTGGGAGGGGACAGACCCAGGACAGCTGACCCAAACTGGCCAAAGGGGTATTCCATACCATCTGACGTCATGCTAAACAATATATAGGGGTGGCTGGCCGGGGTGGGGGGCCGGCTGCTCGGGGATAGGCTGGGCATCGGTCAGCGGGTGGTGAGCAATTGCATTGTGCATCACTTGTTTCTTACACATTATTATTAGTAGTACTATTATCATTATTATTATTATTATTATTATTATTATTATTATTATTATTTTATTTTCTGTCCTAATAAACTGTCTTTATCTCAACTCACCGGCTTCACTTTCCCGTTTCTCTCCCCCATCCCAGAGAGGGAGGGGGGAGGGTGAGCAAACGGCTGTGTGGTGTTTAGCTGCCAGCCGGGTTAAACCACAACAGCTTCTCAGGGTGTATTACTGTAAATTCATATTCAATCTGGGTGGTAAAATCTTGCAGAATGATAGTTAGATTTGACCAGTTTAAACTGTTATTGCTTCTACTTGTGCATCCCACCTTTCTCCTTGAGCTATTGCTCCTTATGCAGCGACAGAAGGGACCAGTCATGCACCTTAGCTGTTCTGTTTTGGAGTTGTGCCCACTCATGCTGTTACATAACATTTGCTGTAGCTACCAGCAAGATCCTTTGTTATAAAGGCAGTAATTTTAAAATCTGTCTAGGGTTGCAAAGAAAGTTTTACATATAAACTGTTCAGAGAGCAAAAGTGGCAATAATCATTCCAAATCATCATCTGTACAGGCTGTCCTAGCCCATACCTAATATGCAACAGTATATTAAGACTTGAATACAATTATTTAGTCACTAGTCATGTAGAATATTTTTATTTGACATACATTATGATATTCATGTCTAACCCATGTTTTACAGAGAATGTTGTGTAACCAAGCAAAGTCATTTTGGGAAATATGATGTTCAGTCATAAAAACTTCAGAAGTTGTCTAAATGTCAACAAGACAGAGTAGGACTGTCATTACATTGTCACTTGGATTATCACGAGTATAGAGAACGTGCTGCTACACAAAAAAAAATAGTTATGAAAAATGAGGCAGGCTGTAATTTTCTAAGCATGCAAATGCAACTTGTTCCTCAGCTTTTTCAAACTATAAATTCCTCATTAAACAAAAAGCAAAACCCAAGCAGAGTGCCAGCATGACAACAACAAAAGGAAACTTCATCATAGATGTCATGCAGATAAATAAAATTCCATTAAGTCAGGAATAAAATATCTCAGCAAGGAGATAAATGCTATGACCAGCCAGGTATCAGTCAGCATAGAGGTAGCTTCTGCCGGTGCTTGCACATGTTCAGCCTATCAGCTGGGGGAGAGGCAGCAAAAGCTGTCAGGAACTGCAGGATGGAATGGGACGTAACAGAGGTATGCAGCTGGGGAAAGTGGGTCATGAGGGGTAACTGCTGGTGTTCAGACAGTGCATTGTTCAGAATACTGCCCATGAATGACCACAGGTTAAATAATAATAGTAAAGCCTAAAGAACACACTCATGTTCCATCTTAAATGACATTGGGACACTTTAAAAGTGTGAAAAATGTTCAGAATTTAAAAAAAAATGATCCAACTGATTAATGCCTCAGCCCATATCACCTATCTTAATGTTATGTGGAAGAAAACTAAAAGCATCATCTCAGAATATAAGAATATTTCTGGAAAAGATACTGGCAATGTATATATATATATATATAAAAAGATTCTGATCTTAGAAAAGAAGCAAACTACAAATGAACTGGTATATTACACAGGCTAGCTAATTAGATGGCTACCATACATGAATTATTTTATCTCCAGGCTGCAACAGTTTAGATGCTGGTCCCTTGAAAAACAGAGGTGGAAAACACTTTTGACAACTTATTTCATAATTAATAGGGTGTACAGATGAAATTCAAACCATTATTTCAATTTTCCATCTTAAGTAGAAGGGAATGCAATAATATTCTACAGATCGACTGGCTTTTGTGACTGCCTTCCTTTACTGATGTTAAATCCAGGAAAATTGCCTTTAAAGGAGTACTTAATGGCAAATTCTGATCTGCCTGATGTTTAACTCAATTCTTTGTTTAATTTGGCAGATGTTTATGTCAAGATAAATTATGAACCACCAGAAATAAGGCTGTAGGTGAAATCATGTTCTCTCAAGAGGCTTTCTAATTGTAAACTCCATAATTCGCTATCTCAGATTTGTTGACTAATACCTGGAACAGTGTAAGAAACACTCAGCTAGAATAATCCTCTGTGTTGCCATGTGGCCACAGTGGTCATCTACCACCTTGATTTTCCATAATTATCTGTCCTTACTTTGCTCCCATTGAGTCCTGGAGTTTAGTGGTTTGGGGGATTGGGGGATTCCCCCACCCCCGTTTGGTGAACATTGGAAACATTTGCTAATCAGAATAATTTTAAGATGCATTAGTATAAAATACTCACATCATCTTCAGGTCTGAATGGATGCCCTCTACCACTAATTCCTCCTGATATAGTTAATCCAAGTTCAGGATCTTTGTCAGTTCTCACTTGAATCTAAGTAGTTACAAACAAAGTTAGAAGAACTGGCTGAAAAATTGCATACAAAGCTACTGTAATTAAATTATTACAAAGGAATTCAGATGAACAAAAGCTTTTGAAAAGAAATGCAAAAAAGCATTTATCACAATTCAAGGCTATCGTAATATTAATATTAGAATATTGTAATTATAATATTAATTCAGAACAAGGTTCCAATACAACATCTTACATCACTGTACAGGCTTTACTCCAATATCACTATTATTATAATTATAGTAGTCCATGTAAGCTTTAAATTCAGAGATATTTAGATAACTTGTATTGGGTTTATGTGGCATGGTTTATGGTAGCAGGGAGGCTTCAGGGGTGGTCTCTGTGAAAAGAAACCAGGAGCTTGCCCCATGTTGGACAGAGCCACTTCCAGCTGGCTCCAAAAGGGACTCACCACTGGCCAAAGATGAGTGCTGCTGGTTGCATCTCTGTGATACTGTATTTAAGAAAGGGTAAAGAATGCTGTGCAGCATCTGTAAGAGGGTGGAGTGAGAAAAATGTGAGAGAAACCACTCTGCAGATACTAGGGTCAGTGAAGAAGGAGGGGGAGGAGGTGCTCCAGGCACCAGAGTAGAAGTTCCCCTGAAGCCCATGGAGAGGACCATGGTGGAGCAGGCTGTCCCCCTGAAGCCCATGGTGTACCACACTGGAGCAGGTGGATGTGACTTGAAGGAAGCTGCAGTCCATGGAGAGCCCATGCAGGAGCAGACTCTGATCTGGACCTGCAGCCTGTGGAGAAGAGCCCATGCTGGAGCAGGTGTTCTGGCAGGAGCTGTAGCCCGTGGGGGACCCATGGTGGAACAGTACATTCCTGAAGGACTGCACCTTGTGGTATGGACCCATATTGTAGCAGTTCTTGAAGAACTGCAGTCTGTGGGAAGAGTCCATGTTGGCTCAGTTTGGGAAGGACTGTATCCCATTGAGAAGGACCCCATGCTGGAGCAGGGGAAGAGAGTGATGATGGAAAAGTGACAGGGACAAAGCAGCACGAATCATTTGCAACCCCCATTGCCTGTCCCCCCCCGTGCCACTAGATGGGAGGAGGTCAAAGAAAGGGGGTGGGGGGAATGTGTTTTTAGTTGCCTTTTAGTTCTCACTGCCCTACTCTATTACTATTTGGCAATAAATTAATTTAATCTTCCTCAAGACAAGACTGTTTTTTCAATGATGGCAATTGGTGAGTGATCTCTCTGTCCTTACCTCAACCCACAAGTTGTTGTTTTTTTTTCCCCCATCATATTTTCTCCCTCTATCCTGCTGAGGAGGGGGAGTGAGAGCATGGCATGGTGGGCACCTGGCAGCCAGCTAGGGTCAACCCACCACATATGTAAATGAATTTAATGCCCCCAGCAAATATACATGTTCATATGCAAGAAGTTCTAGCTGAAGTTTAAATCAAACCTAGCTCCTATTTCCTAAGTTTTACATAGTATTTACACTGTATCCCCCTTTCTCTTGCCGGAAGAATTGATTAGTAAGCTTAATTTTATACAAAAAGTGAACATTCTCATTCTAGCACAGAATGAAAACACAGCTCTCAGTACTTTCTCAAAAAAAAAAAAAACAAAAAAAAAAACAAAAAAAACAATACAGAGGAAACATCCTGTGTCCAAGAGCAGAAAGGTTGCCGACAATGAAAGAGAGCCATTAAATGTTATAAGAATTTCTTACCCCCATCTGCCTACCATAAATAAAATTGATAATTATCAGGCATGCATCAGATTTTCACTTTTTTTTTAATCCTAGCTTTTGTTTAGGGCTGCACACTTCTACATTTGCAGGTTTTTGAACCATTGTGGATAGCAATGAATAGATGCAAAGTACTCTAAGTTGTACTGTTACTTCTTACTTTTAAGTTTCTCATAAGTAATGAGTTGTGATCAATAAATGTAGTCAAGAAATAATTTTCTATCACAGTAAAAGGATGCAAACATAAGTTTCTGGTACATTCTGTTAAAAATCTACCACATTTCTTTTTAAAAATGTTCACATAAAAAGGAAAAAGAGCTCAAAACTAGAAGGAATGTGTGATTTCAGTAGTAGAACTCCACTGAGATAACATTGCCTTCTGCTGGAGATCAATTCCTATATGATTTCTGTCACCATCTATAGAGAAACAGTAGTAAATGAAAATATAATAATTCACTACCTCTGACATGTCATACGTTTGTTAGGTTTTACCCTTACCTCTTGCTTTTCCAATTCATGTCTTTTTCTGGGAGAACACTGAGACTGGGTATAGGCAGGTTGGTGGACAACTTTCAACAACAGATAATCAATTAATTGTTTTCTAGATGGATGTCTTGCTACTGATGATCGAGGAGGGAGATGATGGACTTGGCTGTAGCTTGCCTGAGGTCTTTGAGGCTGGCACATTTGTCCATTTGTCAAAGATATCTGAATAAAACAAAAATATTCTTAATGCCATACAGGTTATAAGTAGTGATTCTCAATTCCTCCTTAATTATTTCAGTATTTCTCGTGCTTGACTGCTTTTAATTTTAGGAACGTTACTAAAACTATTCTTCTGGATCATGTACCATTTCACTCAAATTTCATTATAGTCATCAGCTCTGACCTTCTGAGAACAAATCTGAAAAATAAAACCTTACTTTGAAATCTAATATACTCGATCAAACTAGACAAAATTTTCTTTGCTATTAGCACTTGTTTCACTGAGTTATCTCAACTACTATTTCCTGGCAGTGCGATTGACAGCATTGACAGTTACTTTATATTGTTATTGTTTGCAATTCAGAGATTTTGCAACAATTCCCAATAGATCATACACAAAATAAAAATCCTACAAAGCTACCAGACATAATTTTTATGCTCTCTGAGCACCTTTTGTGACCACTTCACCAGAAAACTTCCTGTGCAGATTCACATACAAACTCGAGATTTTAATACTAAAACTGTAATGATGATATTTCTAATAAATATTATTATTAATTTTTTAAAGACACCTGCCACTGATTTGATAGGTATAATGACAGCAGTAAGGTACACAGCTGTAAAGACATTCAGTGTATTCAAAACATTTCATTAATATGATGCTGGAGATGACAACATTTCTTACTGAAACCCCAGTTGCTGTTCAGCTCTGCACTGAGATGAGCAGCCTTTCCTTCCTCACACTCTTACCCAGCCTAAGTAGTCAGTCATCCCTCTGTAGGATTCCCATGTTCCATAAATGCTATAGTCTTGAGTTACAGATTTTTCTGTCTACTACCATAATCTCACTAGTTATAGGATACAAGGATATTAAAATACTCTATTTCTCAATATTATAAATAACTGAAGTACGCAAATTTCAACCTTTAACTATGCTTTGTGAATGGGCACACATCAAAACCCATTCTGTTAAGATGAGTTTCTGTCACAGAATCATAGAATCATTTAGGTTGGAAAAGATCTCTAAGATCATCTAGTCCAACCTTTAACCTAGCACTGCAAAATCCACCATTAAACCTTGTCACTAAGTACTACATCTATATGCTTTTCTGAAGACCTCCAGGGATGGTGACTCAGCCACTTCCCTGGGCAGCCTGTTCCAATACTTCACAACCCTTTCAGTGAAGAAATTTTTCCTAATATCCAACCTAAACCTCCCCTGACACAACTTGAGGCCAATCCCTCATCTTATCACTTTGTGCTTGGAAGAAGAACCCAATCCCCACCTCGCTACAGCCTCCTTTAAGGTAATTGTACAGTGTGATAAGGTCTCCCCTGAGCCTCCTCTTCTCCAGGGTAAACAACCCCAGCTCCCTCAGCCGATCCTCGTAAGACTTGTTCTCTAGACACCTCGCCAGCTTCGTTGCCCTTCTCTGGACTCTCTCGAGCACCTCCATGTCCTTCTTGTAGTGAGAGGCCCAAAAGTGAACACAGTACTCTAGATGCGGCCTCACCAGAGCCGAGTACAGGGGGACAATCACTTCCCTAGTCCTGCTGGCCATGCTATTTCTGATACAATCCAGAATGTTGTTGGCCTTCTTGGCCACCTGAGCATGCTGCTGGCTTATATTCATCCGACTGTCAACCAATACCCCCAGGTCCCTTTCCGCTGGGCAGCTTTCCAGCCACTCTTCCCCCAGCCTGTAGCATTGCATGGGGTTGTTGTGCCCCAAGTGAGGACCCAGCACTTAGCTTTGTTAACCTCATATAGTTGGCCTCTGCCCACTGGTCCAGCCTATCCAAATCCCTCTGTTGAACCCTCCTACCCTCGAGCAGATCAACACTCATGACTAACTTGGTGTTGCCTAACTTACTTGGTCGCGCCTAACTTACTGAGGGTACACTCGATCCCCTTGTCCATATCACTGATAAAGATATAATGTCAAATTATGTCTAATCACTATGCCAAAGCGATTCTAAGAAATGTCAATGTGTATGTATATCTTCAGATCAGATGTATTCAATTTACAAGATTTTCCACTTTTTTTTCTTTCTAAAAAATCTAAAGGATCATGGGAAAACTATTTTTTTGCATTGTCAAAGTTTACATATGCAATATGTATCAACAACTATGCAAATTCCCAATAACTAATGTCTGTAGAAATGCAACTGAAATTACTCAAGTTAGAAAATCTATTGTTGCATCCCACTGTAAGTGAAGAGCAGGTTCGAGACCACCTGATGAAACTAAACACATGCAAGTCTGATGACATGCATCCCAGGGTCCTGAAGGAATTGGCTGATGTAGTTGCCAAGCCTCTCTCCATCATATTTGAAAAGTCCTGGCAGTCAGGCAAAGTCCCTGGTGACTGGAAAAAGGGAAATATCACTCCCATTTTAAAAAAGGGTAGAAAGGAGGACCCGGTGGAGCCTCACCTCTGTGCCTGGCAAGATTATGGAAAAGATCCTCCTGGAAGCAATGTTGAGGCACGTGCAAGACAAAGAGGTGATCCAAGACAGCCAGCTTGGCTTCACCAAGGGCAAATCGTACCTGACCAATCTGGTGGCTTTCTATGATGGAGTGACCGCATCAGTTGACAAAGGAAGTACAACCTTCTTCTTTATCCCTCAATAAAATATTCTTTGCAACAGATATGCAAATTGTTTCTCTTGAATATATGCAAATTTCTCTTTACAAATGGTCTCATGAACTGTTTTCACTTTCCTTCAACCAGATGGATAATCGTAGTTTATCAGTTTATCTGGATATGCCCTCATACATCTTGTCAAATGGATTATAAATGTTGGTTACTTAGCTGGAATCTATTGTTAATCATTTTTGCAGGACTTAAAACTATTCTATATCACTCCTTATGCAAATTAAACCCTTGAAAGGTTTTTTTACACCTTCATCAGGTGAAAAGGTCTAATAAAATAATAACCAGCTTCTCCAGTTTTGGCTAACAAGCAGACACAGTGGTTTAAGTCTCCCTCTCCCCCTCTCTCTTTCCAGTTACTAACAAACCAGTACTCCAGGAGCCTCATGAAAAAAAAAATAATCAACCCTCAACAAATAAAAATCACATACAGAGTTTAATTTTTTCAACCATCTCCAAATAAAGTTCTTTAGCTATCAAGGATATTGAAGTAGGGCATAATAATCACAAACCAAACTATGTTTTTTCAAAATACATTTAAAAAGAAAATCCATCTAGCTGGAATAATCAAAATGCATTTTTCCTGCTTTACTCATTTTCCCTCCAAGGAAACAGGATCAGACTAATGACATTCTGCCCGATATTTAGTGATGATTTTTTAAAGTGGTTTAACTGGACAGCATAGGACATTATAATCTTCCAGTCTCTACTTGATGTCTTTGAAGATATTTAATTTTTCAGCTCTATAAATCATCTCAGATTTTTGATATCATTTAAAGTACATAAAGAATGCTCTTTGTCATCTCTAGTTATATCAAAACCTCCTGTGATTTCCTGAAATGAACACAATTTTTAAGTGTTCTCATCTCACAACAATAAATATTAATTCAACAGTCTGTCAAATATCCAAGTTCAAGAGACAACTAGCTTGTAGACAAATATATGTTAATTATGGCTTTTGAATTCTTCAGCAACTGAAGGTGTAGAGCTATATTTCCAAATAGATTTTACTGGTTTTCTTTCCTTGTTCTTAAAGGGAAAAAATAGAGAGGAAAAAAAAAGAAAAAAAAAAGGCAGAACAGAAAGATCAAGAAGCATAAGGGAATATGATGTAAAAACAAGAGACTTTTCTTTGGGGGGGAAAAGTTCATTTACAGTCTACCATTTGACTGTTTCTCCAGTATTCAGCATGTTTATCCTTTTTAAGGCAGTATCAGAAGTACATTTTCACTGGTAATTAAAAGCAGTTTGAAACAGATTATTTATTTATTCCATATAAAATGGATGACAGAAATATAGAAAAGTTTGAAATTATTTTTACCTTTTCTAGCTTTTTAGCCTCAATATGTTGCAACACCCATTCCCTCCAGTCATGATGACTTTACTTTTTCCTGGACGGTCTAAAAAAGAGTGCTCAGAGTTAACCTTTGGGTTTGATCTCTTTGAGGGGCTAGTCCATGAGCAATTAAAGTCACTAACTGACACAGTTCTTTCTGGCATTTCATTCACTGATGGCTGAGCAATCTGCAGTCGAGGTACATTTGGACCATCAATGCTATATGTCCTGGCAGAAAGAGGTCTCTGTTGCCCAAATATTATTGGTGGAGCTCTTCCCATTGAATGCAAATCTCTGTATGTTAAATAGTCTCCTTCAGGAACCGGGGCCTGGCTTGAAGGTCCAGTATCACCAACATTTATAGAAGCTGTAAAGGATACAGTGCTCTGTCTTTGAAGAGTGTGTCTGGTTGCTCTGGGGAGCAGTTTATCATTTCGTGGAACAGCCCATATATCTATATGTCTTCCAGACATCCACTGATGAGTGTTATATGCAACACTGGTGTACTGGGTCTGGCTGGGATGTTAACTTTCCCTGCAGCAGCCCATACAGTGCTGTGCTCTGCACTTGTAGCTAGAACAGCAGTTGTATCACACCAGTGTTGTGTCTGCTGCTGAGCAGTGCTGGCACAGCATCAGGACTCTCTCTAAACCCCCTAGGGGGTGAGAAAGAAACATCACCAGGGCAGCTGACCTAAACCAACCAAAGGGATATTCCATACCATATGATGTCACACTCAACAATAAAAGGTGGAAAAAGGAAGAAGAGGGAAGGGGTGGGCTCTCGTTGCAAAAACGTCTGCCCTCCTGAAGACCGGCTACGTGCGTTGAGGCCCTGCTTCAAGGATGTGGTCAAGCATCGCTCATTTGTGGGAAGTAGAGAGTAATTTCTTTCCTCTGCACTTCCACATAGCCTTTACTTGTTTTGTTCTGTTTTGTTTTTTTCCCTTTCCCCCTCCCTTTTCCCCTTTTCCTTTTTTCCCTTTAGTTAAATTGTCTGATTAATAATAATCTTTCCTTAATAATTATTTTTTCCCTTTAATTAAATTATCCTTATCTCAACCCGTGAGTTGTTCTTTCCTTTACTTCTTCTCCTCCTCATCTAAGGAGGAGGAGTGAGAGAGTGGTTGTGGTGTTCAGCTGCCTAGCATGGTAAAACCACCACAACTGGTTCGGACATTGTGCTCGGAAAAATTCATATTGGCAGAATGCTTTACATAGCTGGGGGTTTCTGTGCTGTCAGACCTTAGCAGACGTGAAGGAGGTAAGCTGGCTTGTTCTAGTTGAGTGTTTTGTTTCTGGGACCATGAAGTGTCTTTTCCTGTTGCATTGTTGCTGTACTGAATATTATATTGGGGAGTGCAGAACATCTGTGCAACACCTGTCACTGATCCTCTCACTACATTAGCACCTTCAGGATTGTGGTTTGAGTCAAACTTGAACACAGTTTTTGTAGAAGATATTAAATCAGATGATGACAATGACAACCCAGGAAAAATTTGCAAAGGTTGATCATATAGAAGAGTAGTGGATTTACTTTGGACTATGTTTTTCCCATCTGCACTACCACTGAGTATGGTTGTGGAAATACATTGCCATTGACAATATCATAGATTTTCAGTCCACCAGTGTCCATACTGGTGTTGCTATGAGATTTCATCACAGGTCCACACCTCTGTGGGGACAGATCTTCAGTGCTCCTTGAAATAGACACCTCAGCAGAAGAATCGAAATCAACTGTAGTGCTTCTCATTAGTTCACCTTTACTGGGAGACTGTACTGCTTCCTCAGGATGTCCATTAACTTTATTTATAGGATATTGATTTCCATTTTCCAAATTCTCACTTTTTTCTTTTCATATTATTATTCAAAAAGCCCTTTACTGATGCTATTTCCTGTGTTTTTAACTTTTCTACAGGAACTGGCAGTGCCTTTTCATTAACCAGTTTATTGATATGCACTTTTATTTGGTCTAATTTGTGAAACTTCTCCATATGAGTGCTTAGATCAACACCTTTTCCTACCAGGCCTAATCTTTCTTCAGTGCTTAATTCATATTGAGACAAATTTGTAACCTTCTCTTGCACATTTATTTTTTCTTCTACTATAATGCTCAATTCACCTCCATTTTGCAAAAGGTTATTCAAATTTTCATCTTCTCTCCTGGAAGAAAAGATGTCTCTTAAAAGAAATTCCGAAAGATATTCCAAGATATTCCTTTAAGAACTGGTTTAGAAAAATTAATCATTAGGATGCAACACAGCAATACTGCGCACACAATACAGGAGAAAGATCAGTATAAAACCAAATTTATGATTTTCTATCTTACCATTACAAAAATACATTATACAGAGGGCTCACTTTGGCAACTCGTTTGTGTCAATTACATGATCATGTACTGATTTCTGAAGGTTAATTAAATGCAACAGGAATGATTAAAGACGTTTTAAAAGTATCAAAAAGTACAAAGTGACAATAACTTAAATTTCTTATCATATACTTCCAAGTTCAATGACAATTTTGGAGAAAAGTCTTGTTTCTATTGCCACATTTTAAAAAGAATGGCGCATTTTAACTAAAACCACAAAAAGAGTAGCAAACTAAGTCCATTTTTATAAGTTTCTAAAAGTTTTTTTTATAGTTATGTTAATACTCAAATTGATCTTCAACATTATGCAAATAAAAACAGAGCTTTTAAAATGTTGTATTGGAAGTGTTTTGCAGGGATAACAGAGATTATTAAGGATGAGATTATTATACCCTATTATTAGAAGAGATGTAACCATGTCTTGGATACTAAAATTGGTCTCTGAATTTAATTGTCCTAAAGTTTTGTTTTGAAAGAACTATTTTGTTACTTAACATTATTTTAAAACATTAACATTTAAATTATTTGATAAATGATAAATGAATGATTAGTAAATTAAGAAATTGACATGTAATATGAAAGATTAAGTAATATTTTTCTATTATACTTGCTCAGTGGTATACTGTATTTTACAAACCTTATCTTGGATAAAACAGCAGCACATGTTTCTTTGTCTGGAGAACAGAGAGAAATATCTTGGCTACTATCAGTATTTAAGGAAACAGATTCTGACATTTGAGAAGGAGAGGAACAGTTGCTGGTTTTTTGATTGCTGTTGTGGGTAACTTCATTTGATAACGAATCAGCATCTTTTGAATCATCTGAAACAAAAAATTTGCCAATTTAGTTAGACATATATCTGTTTAATAACCATTTAATGTGTTTACGTTATGGTGTTTAGAAACTGTATCTTGTTCTTCAGTGATATTTATTACTGGAAAAATAACATATAAGCTAACACCTTTGCAAACTATAAACTCACAAAAGACTGTTGGCAATAGTTCCTATTTTTGAAATATTGGGCTTGACATAAATAGCCCTCAACTGTTAAAGAAATTGAACTCGTTGCTTTATTCCAAGTTTCCTTGGTATAAGCTAGTGTTACATAGTGTTGCATAATGCAATATTTCCCAAAAATATCCATCAAATGATTTTCTGTTTTTGCAATGACTCCAAAGTTTTCAATTGCATGAATCTATTAGCCCCTATGAAAACCAAGTACACTGCTTCACATGCAGAACTTTGAAAGCATACACAGTTCCTTCTTAAACATATCAAGTGTGTTCAAGCTAACAGTCCCCCAAAACAGAAGACACCCTTTCCCCCTCTGCTTTTAAACTGATGACAAGAATCAAGAAAATTAGGATGTCAATACAGCTTTCTCTACCCCACACTCAAGTAAGTATAAGATACTAAAGAATTCTTTTCTGCTTTCATTGCTTAACATGAGAATTGATCATATTTCTTTTAAAACACACAAATAATCTTTTACATAATTTAATTGGAAAAATTAGCCATTCTGAGTCAAGGAATCATCTGAATCATGTAACACCTATTGCTTTTTATGTTATATAACCTTTTTTATTATTGCTGAGAGCTACCACTTTTGGTTGGTTTATCAAGGTTTCTATCAGCGGTGGTTGCATTTCTGCCATTTTAATCTCTTCATCAGAGGAGAGTTCTGAATCCTGTTAAAGGAAAAAAAAACTGAATGCTGTGCATTTTAAATAAGTGCTTAAAGGTTAAGTAAGTGCCATCTAAACTGTCACCCACTGAACAATAAAAGAGAAAAAGAGAAATGAGCAACATAACATAACAGTTGTGTAGTGCGTTTGTAGTGCAAGTCAACTGAATTTAGTAACTTTTGCCACAGAATTATCTTTAGGAAGCAGCATATACTGGCTTGATTGTCAGTGATGAACGCCATGAGAATGATAGTCAAACTGGTGGTAACTTCGGCTGCAAGAACCTACTCAGAACAAGCAGATGCAACCTCTGTTTCACCACTGGAGAGAACTTCCAGTTCAGTTTATGTCAGAAGAAAACAACACCCATCATTTTACATCATCATTCAATGACATAGTAATAGATATTAACATGATGTGACAAATACAAACTTTCCAGTAACAGATAAGGAAGTATTTATGCTATTGCATTACAACTTTTTTTGTCCCACTGCCAGTGGAAATGGGTTACAATTTATTCCTTTTCTCTCTGCAGTTACTTTCCACGTATTGTAAAGCTGCTCTTGTGCATCTCCTCCCCTGCCCCTTGCCCCAAGGACTTCACATATTTAGGCTAAAGGACACCAATACTTTCAGTTTTCCTTACAAGTTCTCTAGACCTTTGATAACTAATACTTGCTATTGCTCTCTTTGGACTCTTTATGTAATTGCTCTCCACCTTCATTGAATTTCAGTGCTCAAAACTGCACACGCTGCTCTATCTAAGGTCTTAAATGTACTAATGAATTATCAGTTTACTCCTGTTAAGACACATCAGTTATGTTTGCTTCTCTCCTCCCAGTGTTGACTTCCATTACATTATCACTGAACCAGCAAACACCCCAGACTGACGAGCTGGGTATTGGTTCTGCAGAAAAGAGCTCAAACTGAAACTATAACAGCTACAGAGTAGCATTATCAAGATTATTTTAGGAATGGAGATATGCTGTGAGAAAAGATTGAATGAGCTTAGCTTGTCTAGTGTAGCAAAAAAAAAAAAGAAAAAAAAAGAAAGTGGGTTTATATCTTGAAATTTATATTGGAGGGTGAATTTCAAAAGGAAGAGAAATTATTTAACTTCAAGAACAACAGTGACAGAGGAGTAAAGTGATGTTGAATAGATTTAAGATAGAAATCACTAGTTCCTAAACATAAGATGGAACTCAGTGCACTTACGAAAGAGATTAACTGATGAAGCTGCCTGCAAAAGCAGCCATGCAATAGATTTGGTATCCTACTGCCAGACCTATACTCCTATCATCTTTAAAAAAGCAGTTGTTTTCAGTAATATTTTGAAGAAAAAAAAAAGAAAAACTTCCTTACCTAAAGTGAAATTTTCTTTCTAACAAGCATACTTCTTACAAATGCTACAAAATCCATGTCACAGATTGCAGAAGAAGTCTGTCAATGTAATGACAAAATGTCAAAAACTTTTTCTTACAAGTTTCATAACATTTAATGTGTAGAACCTACTGGAGCACCACCTAACTACCTGGCCAGTTCTTTAGACTGGAGTAGAGGAGGACAAACCTGACTGAGAAGTAGCAAACACAGTACGATAGTCTCCATTAAAAAAAAAGATAAAAAAAAAAAAAAGAAAACAATCTATTTCTCCACAACCGGAATAGATAACTGGGTTCACCTGTAACAGAGTTACCAGCAGGTTATTACGTGGAAGTAAGGAATTCAGTATTCCTGAATGACTAAGCACTGCTGCCTCGCTAACTAGTGTACAGCCAGATTCAAAGAATTACTGCCACTGTTGTTAGACAACTAATATGATTTTCTGAAATTACGTTTTTAAACTAAAGAAAAATGTTCAAAACCAGTATTTTCAGAAAGCATGTAGAAGCAGAAACGTGCTAGTGGGGAAAGAGTTAGCAACAGCCACAGCTGCTTGTTACAAAGCTTCTTCAACACATGACATACACATGCTCCACTCCTTACACAACACAGGCAAAATAATCTGCCTGTGAAATTGTCCTGGTTTCAGCTAGGATAAAGTTAATTTTCCTCCTAGTAGCTGGTAGGGTGCTATGTTTTGGATTAGGATGAGAAGAGTGCTGATAACACACTGATGTTTTAATTGTTGCAGAGCAGTGCTTACACTAGGCCAAGGACTTTTCAGCAAGAAACTCGTAAGAAGAATGATTTCAAATGGGGCCCTGAGCAACGACAAGCCTTTGAACAAATTAAGCAGGAAATAGTTCATGCAGTAGCCCTTCGGACAGTCCAAGCAGGACAAGGCGTAAAGAATGTGCTCTACCCTGCCGCTGGAGAGAATGGCCCCACCTGCAGCCTCTGGCAGAAAGAGCCTGGGAAACTCGAGGTCGACCCCTCAGGTTTTGGAGTCGGGGATACAGAGGATCTGAGGCCCGCTATACTCCAACCGAAAAGGAGATATTGGCAACATATGAAGGAGTTCGATCTGCTTTGGAAGTGGTCAGTACTGAAGCGCAGCCCCTCCTGGCACCCCGACTGCTGGTACTAGGCTGGATGTTCAAAGGAAGGGTCCCCTCTACACATCATGCAACTGATGCTACATGGAGCAAGTGGGTTGCACTGATTACTCAGCGGGCTCGAATAGGAAACATATGATCCCTGGGCAGCATTCTCCCTACTTCTACTAATTGAGTATACACATGATAGATTTTCTCTTTTGCTAGTATATACAGGGATAGAGGAACTAGATAGAGCATTATCTATAGGATAGAGCATTACTCGAGTTTGCTAATTGCCACACGTCTGTCTTGTTCACAGTGAGTGGTATAGCATAGACAGGAGTTCCTTCATGCTGAGGCAGGTACATGGATGTACACACCCAACAAGACGATATATTTGCAAAATGGGTTAATTTTAAAGCTAATCGAACTATAGAATTCTGTATCCAAGAATTGGAACCATAAGTCAGCCTTGTTAAGGAAAGTATAACCAGAATAAAGATAATTTTGTCCTTTTAAACAGCAGTTTCAAGTCCACAGTTGGTTCAACTTGCCACAATTTCTCTTGTGCTCTTTCTTCTGATGGTGTGTCTCGCTTTTCCTCTTCTGGTGGTGCTGCTTTTACACAAATGTAGTGAATCCACAATCAATTTTTCTTTTGATCCCTTCCACTGCAGTGCAGAAGTGGAGCAAAACAGTATAAGGTCCTTTCCACTTCTCCTTTAGAGAAGTGGAAAGCCTTTCCACGTTCAGATCAGCACCTGATGTCCATGTCGGAATGGGTGTGCTGGAACATCCAATGGAATCGGTAGTCACTCCTGTACATATCTATGGAGAGAGGACACCATGGAAGACAAAGACACAAATATTGTCTGACCCAACCCTCCCCCCTGACATGCATTTGACTCCCTTCTGTCACCAATTCATTTACAGGTTATGGTTTGCCATATAATAATTCAATTGCGCTAACTATTTCTCTGGCTCTGGGGGCTACCCTAATTCTTAGCAAAGCTATTGGTAAGGCTTCCAGCCACTTTAGTTGAGCTTCTTGTCAAATTTTAGTGAACTGCTTTTTCAGTGTTTGATTCATTCTATTTGTCTGCTCGATTGTGGTCTCCATGCAGTATGTAAGTCCCACCTAATCTGTAATGCTCTCGATATTTCTTGAACTACTTTTGATATAAAATGAGGTCCATTGTCTGAGGAGAGTCACAGAATTACAGAATGGATGAGGTTGGAAGAGACCTGTGAAGATCATCTAGTCCAACCCCCCTGCCAAGCAGGATCACCTAAAGATCTAGGTGATCTAGTGATCCTAGATTTAGGAGATATAGGGATCTAGTCCCTCTGGTATTCCAAAGTGTGGGATTACTTCTTTCGGTAAAGCCTTTACAACCTCCCTATCTTTATTAGTTTGACATGGGAAGCCTTCTAGCGATTCAGTGAACATGTCCAGCAGCACTAGGAGATATCGCTATGATCCTTGTCTAGGCAATTGGGAAAAGTCCACTTGCCAGTACTCCCCAGGTTTCATCCCTTTTCTTGTCTCCCCGGCGGCTGTTTTGGCTGGATCTTGGGGATGTTTGCACAGCATACAAGACACTTTCGCACTACTTGGTTTCCGATAATTTGCATTTTTAGTCCTATTGCAAAGTGCTTTAGGCTATCTGCCATGGCATCAGTGCCAAAGTGTGTCCCTTCATGTAAGTCTTTCATTAGCTGTTCAGTCATAGTTTCTGTTATCAGGATCTGTTCATTGGGTGTGAGAAACAATCTGGAGCCAATAACACAAGCTAAGGCGAGGATCTCAGTGAAGTAGCATTTTTATTCGTGATTGCAATGGTGGGCATCCTCCAAGCAGGAGCACACAGCAAAAGTATATCATAACCTTATATTCCCTACTACCCGACGCTTGATTCCTTCCCTGTTTCCTCATTGGCTGAGTACTACAGGTTCACAAACTACTCGACGCTTGTTACTGTACCATATATGTGCAATTTTATTTGACCAACCATTAATTTCTCCTTTTCCTTTTTTTTTTCCTTCTTCTCTCATGACTAGAGTGCCCCTTTTTGTTTTTACTCATTTTGTACTGCTCACCCTGTTTTTCTTAGCTATCCTCCTTATTTTGGGACAGTGGGACCTTCCCCTTATCTGCTTAACATACTCCCCACTGCTATGCTGCACAATCACTTTTGAATATGCAAGGTTAGTGGAATTTTCCACTGCAAAAACACCTTCTATTCCAAAAACACAACTTTGTTTTATCACATCCTGCCCATGGCAGGGGGGTTGGAACTAGATGATCTTCAAGGCCCCTTCCAACCCAAACCATTCTATGATTCTATGATTCCCAGTGGTGAGCAGATATTCAGCCATTTCTAGGAAAACAGAGTTCCATCTCATGTAACCTTTTTTTTTTTGAAGACAAGTATCATCGCTCCAAACCTCCCCCCTTTCCTCTACCTTTCCCTCTAGCTTTTATTGCTTAGCAGGACGTTGTATGGTATGGAATAACCCTTTGGTCAGTCTGGGTCAGCTGTCCTGGCTGTGTCCTCTCCCAACTTCTTGTGCATCCCAACCAGCCTCCTCGCTGGCAGGGCAGCACGAGAATATGTCCTTGACTCTGTATCATACAATCAGGTATCATAGAATATGCTGAGTTGGGAGGGACCCACAAGGATCATCAAGTCCAACTCCTGGCTCCACACAGGACCACCCAAAAATCGGACCATATGTCCGAGACAATTGTCTAAATACTTCTTGGACTCCAACAGGCTTAGGACCATGACCACTTCCCTGGGGAGCCTGTTCCAGTGCTCGACCACCCTCTCGGTGAAGAACCTTTTCCTGATATCCAATCTGAACATCTGTCGCGTTAAAGGGGTGTAGCTGGTTAACCGTTACGGATCTGGTTGGATTCAGGGTACTGAACTATCACAGATCACAGTCACAGATTCACCACTAACGTATTAACCGATGTGGGCCCGGCTGGATTCAGGATACTGAACTATCATGGTCACGGATTCTCCAACAACGTAACACGCCCTTACTCTAGTCGTGCTCAATGAGAACTATCACAGCTAGGATCAATGCAATTAAGTGCAATTTATTACAGCAACAGGTACACAGGTTCTTTGGATTGCCAGCGATAATTTACTGTCTGCAAAAGCAAGCTAGCATGCATTAAATACTCATGTGTACAGCCTGGCTATTAATGCATTAAAAGGTACAGAGACTCTAGAGATTATTCAAGTGCTTAAATCTCACCCAAAGACATCCCAATGGGGGGGGGGGGGGGGGCGGGGGGAGGGGAAGAGAGGCTCGGCCCATCGACTGATCCAGAAGTCACGATGGTATCTTCGTGATGGTATCTTTCCTGAAAATGGTATCTTCCCCAACATTCCATTTCTCTTGAGCCAATTTATATTATTTTCTGTCTTTTAGGTGGAGCTTGAGTGACTCTAGTCAAGCATATCTTAACTGTGATTGGTGAAAAGTTTTCTTGCCTTCGTTTAAAGGTATAGGCTCCGAGAAATTCCGAGCACATGCTCCATGAGGGGTGGTCGTACCTCGGAGGCGGGTAGCTTTTGGGATGGAGGTGTGTTTTGGTGTTGTAATGATGTTATAATGAGCAAAAGTTCACTAGAGTACAGCATTTTGTCAAAAACATGACAGGTCGTCCGCTCAAGGTGGCAAATGTGCAGTTTATCAGTTTCAGTGTGCACAAGAACAATCGAGTCCCCCCTCTTGTCAGAGCCTAGCTGTGGTGTCTCCACGCCACTCTACACTCCATATTGTTTCTTAGAGTTACCACACCAGGTTCCCCTGGTACGGTAACATCCAAGGTTAGAAGCCTAGGGAACACTCAGGTCATGCAGCTGCGCCCTGCCCTGAAAACCTCTTCAGTGCTGTACTTTTCTTTTTAGAATATGAATAGTAGTTTGATTTTCCAAGTTACTTTAGGCAATCACACCACAACATACCCTGACACAGCTTCATGCCATTCCCTTGGGTCCTAGCACTGGTCACCAGAGAGAAGAGATCGGCACCTCCCCCTCTGCTCCCCCTCATGAGAAAGCTATAGACCAGGATGAGGTCTCCCCTCAGTCTCCTCTTCTCTAGGCTGAGCAAACCAAGTGACCTCAGCCACTCTTCATATGTCTTGTCTTCTAGACCTTTCACCATCTCTGTTGCCCTCCTTTGGATGCATTCTGATACTTTTAGATCCTTCTTATGTTTTGGTGCTTAAAACTATACACAGCCCTTGATGTGAGACCGCACCAGCACAGAACAGAGTGGGACAATCACTTCCCTTGACTGTCTAGCTCTACTGTGCTTGATGTACCCCAGGATATGGTTGGCTCTTTTGGCTACCAGGGCACACTGTTGACTCATATTCAACTTGTCATCGTGTTACCATGCCATGTTATCACATATTAACATTATTTTCATCCTAAATCCAAAATAGGGCGCCATACAGGCTACTATGAAGGAAATTAACTCCACCCCATCCAAAACCAGCACAGAGAATTGAAACAAATAGAATTATAGTGGAACATACTGACCTGCCATATGATAAAGTCAAGCCACTGTGTACCACCAGCAGGTACTTCATTAGCCACAGATCATGCAGAGCTGTATGGTTTAGTAGATAAAGAATTGTTTTTAAGGATTTTTTCATTAGTATTACACTTATAACCGTTACTGACATATTCTCATTACAGTGTAGATATGCCTTGTGGGAGCTCTAAACTAACATGTCTAAGCCCACATTATGCCATAACAGACAGGAACTAAGTTTAGGCTGTAAAATTACCTGTTTGGGTATATTACTGACTAATTGCTTCATCTCTCTCAGCCTTTTATCTAGAAGAGTCAATTATTGGTAATGTATTTCATTAAGATCTTTTGGAAATAGCACAAAAAGTTTTGAAACTGCTTTTTTGGTTAAAGATCTGTCTGAAAGGTAGTCTTCATTGATTAACAAAAAAATAAAAAGAAGTTTAAGATATTCTCTTGAAAAATTAATTTATGGGAGCCAGGACTGCAATTTATGTAGGAATACTATATACTTACAGTATAAAAAAAAAAAAAAAAGAGTTGCATTTAACTGAATTTGGTTGTAGTTGTTAAGCTGCAGTAGCACCTGTTTTGTATTACTTTCTCATGAGGGAAGTTTAAGTAAGAAATCATATGCAGCATGGATGTTTTACCTTTCCCTGATACATAAGATACTACTAACAATAAATTGTAATGGGAGCACATCCTGCACTTTACTTTTGGGATAGACTGGTTTGCTTGTATTGTACAGATGCATCATTTGTTTGCTGCTAGAAAATTAAAATTTGTTTCCAAGTTTTCTAGGTCAATATCTTGTACACTTCGTGGGTTTTGAAAAAAGCTCTTCTGAGTTGGTGAAATTTAAGGGTTTTTAGACCTCCTCTATGAGAGAGGGATTTGTACACAGATTTATTTATTGTGAGCCCCAGTTGAAACATAATGCTTTTTTCAAAAATATTTCACAGAATCACACAGCATCATCTAGGTTGGAAGAGACCTCCAAGATCACCTAGTCCAACCTCTGACCTAAAACTAACAAGTCCTCCACTAAACCATATCACTAAGGGCTACATCTAAACATCTTTTAAAGACCTCCAGGGATGGTGACTCAACCACTTCCCTGGGCAGCCCATTCCAATGCCTAACAACCCTTTCAGTAAAGAAGTTCTTCCTAATAATCAACCTAAACCTCCCCTGGCGCAACTTTAGCCCATTCCCCCTCGTCCTGTCACCAGGCACGTGGGAGAATAGACCAACCCCCACCTCTCTACAGCCTCCTTTAAGGTACCTATAGAGAGCGATGAGGTCACCCCTGAGCCTCCTCTTCTCCAGGCTAAACAACCCCAGCTCCCTCAGCCGCTCCTCATAAGACTTGCTCTCCAGACCCCTCACCAGCTTCGTTGCCCTTCTCTGGACTCGCTCGAGCACCTCCATGTCCTTCTTGTAGTGAGGGGCCCAAAAGTGAACACAGTACTCGAGGTGCGGCCTCACCAGAGCCGAGTACAGGGGGACAATCACTTCCCTAGTCCTGCTGGCCACACTGTTTCTTATGCAAGCCAGGATGCTGTTGGCCTTCTTGGCCACCTGGGCACATTGCTGGCTCATATTCATCTGACTACCAACCAATACTCCCAGGTCCTTCTCGGCCAGGCAGCTTTCCAGCCACTCATCTCCTAGCCTGTAGCTCTGCTTGGGGTTGTTGTGCCCCAGGTGCAGGACCCGGCACTTGGCCTTGTTGAACTTCATACAGTTGGCCTCAGCCCATCGGTCCAGCCTATCCAGATCCTCCTGCAGAGCCTTCCTACCCTCGAGCAGATTGACACATGCACCTAACTTCGTGTCATCTGCAAACTTGCTGAGGGTGCACTCGATCCCCTCATCCAGATCACTGATAAAGATATTAAAGAGAACTGGCCCCAGTACTGAGCCCTGGGGGACTCCACTAGTGACCGGCCTCCAACTGGATTTAACTCCATTCACCACGACTCCTTGGGCCTGGCTATCCAGCCAGTTTTTAACCCAACGAAGCATACGCCAGTCCAAGCCATGAGCAGCCAGTTTATTGAGGAGAATGTTGTGGGAAACGGTGTCAAAAGCCTTACTGAAATCAAGGTAGACCACATCCACAGCCTTTCCCTCATCCACTAAGCGCGTCACTTTGTCATAGAAGGAGATCAGGTGAGTCAAGCAGGACCTACCTTTCATAAACCCATGCTGACTGGGCCTGATCGCCTGGTTGCCCTGCAAGTGCCGCGTGATGACACTCAAGACAATCTACTCCATGAGCTTCCCTGGCACTGAAGTCAAAAACTCTCTCCTCTAAAATTTATGTTCCAATTCAGGGGTAAAAATCCTAGATCAAATCCTGGATCAAATTTAGCATTGCCCAGTCCTTCCAAAAAAGGAATTATGTATTAGAAAGCAAGCAAGAATTTACAGGATAAAAGTTGTGTGGATTTTTACTGGTAGTGGTTGTAAAGTAAGCAATGACTGTTGAGGATTTTATGCCATATGTACACAGAGCATAGGAAATTCCTGGGGAAATGATCTGTCCATTTCATCTAGGTTCCTGACATGTCTCAGAATTACATGGGGTCCAGGATGACCAATTATTGTAGTACAATGACCTATTATCTTAGTATTTGTGAACCTGTGTTTATGTTCTAGTAAAATAGTATCTGACATTTGGGAAGCAGATGGTTTGTTTTCAGACTTAAAATCATTAGCAGTCTTTTGACATGAAGCGATCTTGCCTGATCAGTAGTCTTTACTTTCCTCACTTCAGCTAATTCTTCCTTGAGAAGAGTTGAGTGGATGTCAAACCTTTCCACTTCACAGTAAAAGTGAAACTGTATTTGTGAAAGCAACTGTATCTTCCCATAAAGATTTTAGTAGATGTGCATATAAATCTTCAAGCTTATTCTTCATTCATATGACAATGTAATAAAAGCTTATATTTTGGCTTGTTGTGTTCTTCAGTTCAGTACAATTATTGACTCATTATTGCTTTTGAGGTTTATTTGCCGAACTCCATAGGAGGGTAGGTATTTGTCCTGGTTTCAGCTAGGGTAGAGTTAATTTTCCTCCTAGTAGCTGGTAGGGTGCTATGTTTTGGATTAGGATGAGAAGAGCACTGATAACATGCTGATGTTTTAATTGTTGCAGAGCAGTGCTGACACCAAGCCAAGGACTTTTCAGCTTCTCGCTCTGTCCTGCCAGCGAGCAGGCTAGGGGTGCAGCAGGAGCTGGGAGGGGACAGACCCAGGACAGCTGACCCAAACTGGCCAAAGGGGTATTCCATACCATCTGACGTCATGCTAAACAATATATAGGGGTGGCTGGCCGGGGTGGGGCGCTGGCTGCTCGAGGATAGGCTGGGCATCGGTCAGCGGGTGGTGAGCAATTGCATTGTGCATCACTTGTTTCATACACATTAGTAGTAGTAGTACTATTATCGTATTTTTTTCCTGTCCTAATAAATTATCTCTATCTCAGCCCACAGGCTTCACTTTCCCATTTCTCTCCCCCATCCCAGAGAGGGAGGGGGGAGGGTGAGCGTACGGCTGTGTGGTGCTTAGCTGCCAGCCGGGTTAAACCACAACAGTATTTCACCTGAAGAAAACATTGCATTGCCTTTCTGGAAGCTTTTCTGTAACAGTGGCTCCTCTTTTGAATTGCTTTACATTTCTCTACTTGATTTAATTTATTCTACATATAATGTCAATAAAATTGATAGCAACCGCCTTCATATTTCTTATAGCTTTCAGCTTGTATGCTCTTTACATAGAATTTAATATCAAAAGACCTGTGTTCCTCAGTCATTAATGCAGCCACCAATCTATAACAGAAAAGCTGAATATGAAAGAAAACAAAATGTTTACAAAGGCATGCAGCTACCTGAAAGTGAAAGTGTTTTTTTTTCTGCCTGTGTTAAATATTGCAAATGATTGAACCAGTATCAAAAAGCTTGTAAAAAGTGAATCTGAACACACATTTATCTTTTTTTTCATATACTGAGTATTTTCACATGTTAAGCAGCAGTATTTTTTAATGTATAATTTTGTGTTCATGAATTTAATTTAAAACCTGCAAATGATGGCAAAAATAATTGGTTCAGAATTAAGTGCTATACAGATGAAGGGTATTTGTTCCCATTTCTTTTCTCCTATGCCTTGCAGTAGCATGTTTTTGTGTACTGCAGAAAAATTTGATGTTGCTGATCCCCCTGTTTTCACTGAGAGCTCTCATATATATAATGTAAATGATTATATTTTTTTTAAAGAAGGCAATTAATAAAGGATTTTTTCTTGGATTTGAATTTCACTTGGGTTTCAGAGTTTCATTTTGAATTTCATTTGTAATTTTGTAATTTGTAATATTAATATAATTTAAACTTAAAGTGTGCAGTTAATGTTGGATGAATTAACCTCTTGACGTGCGGAAAGCAAACTCCACAATCAGTAAGACTGTAAAGTAGGTATGTTTATTCAGCACTGGGCAGCACGGGGGCAGCCCCACCAAAGCCGTGCACACCCCAACGCGGCACTTGCCTTGGTTATATGTGGTGAAGAGTTACATATGCATCAAGTTTCTCGATACACCTATACATATGCATGACCTATCCCCGCTTTGTAATAAAATTAGTTCCAGGGAATCATTTTCATAGATTTCTCCTATCCACGCTTGCACAGTGTTTTCTGGTAGTGGTCGCCAGGGGTCGTGGGGATGAAGATTAGTGAGTCTTCCTAGTCACCGCTGGTTGACCTCTCGTCTCAGCGCAGACTCATAAGCTTCTCAGCTTCTGCTTAAACTGCAGACTCGGTTTCAGTTGGTTCTTGAAATGTGTTTCCTGTTTCTATCAGGAACTGTTTTTCGTGCGCAATAGGTAGCGGAAGACATAGTACATGTCCCTTAGCCTGTCTTATTTACTAAAATTCCTTTGGCTTCCTTTCACACGTTCATTAGCCTATCTTATCTACTGAAATTCTTTTGGCTTCCTTTTACATGCTCATTAGCCTATCTTATCTACTAAAATTCTTTCAGCCTCCTCTCACTCTAAAGAGGAGTAATTTTTTTTTCAGGTTAATATCCTTAGAAGAACTAGACTGTATTTTTAATGAGATTGAAACATTGCCTTCATCTGTTGGGCAGCTCTCTAACATAAGGACATTTGCTGCAGATCATAACTTTTTAACACAGCTGCCACCAGAGATATGTATTTAGTTACAAAACTGTAAAAAAAAATCATGTATTTTAAACTGTAAAATCTGGACAACTTTTATTTGAATAACAAGTTAATAAATGTTGAGTAGATTTTCTGTGTTTTTAAATAATTAAATTAAATCTGATTTTTTTGAAGCAAGAAGTAGAAGTTAGTTGCTATTGTATTGAGACTAAAAGGAGCTTGAATATGTGAAAATAAATCTTATCATACTTTACAGGCAAAAATAGCTGTAATGCTAGTTATTTTTAAACAATTGAAATTGTGTATTTAGAGCTGTGAAGATGAATTCATTCTTTTCTTTTTTTCAGATTGAAAAATGGAAGTATGTAACCGTGTTGTTTCTGCATTATAATAAGCTTGAATTTCTCCCTGAAGAAATGGGTGGTATGCAGAAATTAAAAGTCATCAGTCTGAGTGATAATAGGTTTGTGAACACATTAATTCAAATGTTGTGCAATATGCAATAGCATTTCATTGTATATATTGTATTGTAACGGATGTCTATCGCCAAATGTAAGTAGAGGCATTTTTATGAATATATTATGCTGTCTTTCCTTATATCTTACCCAAGGCTTATATGTTGACTGAGTTGTATTTAATGTACAAGTATTTAAGTTATTATTGTTGTATTCTGGATCTTGCAGTTCCATTGTATGAAGCTGTATTTCTTTTAATGACTTAAGTGTAGGAATAAAAATGTTGTTTTTGCACCGAGTTACATTGTTTCAAAGGAAGGAATGTGGTATTGAGATATGTTTGAAGTGATAAGAAAGCTTAACAGACGACCTTGTAAAATGCAGACAATCAGAATCCTTAGAGCAATTAGGCGGAAATCACTGTGTAAGAAACATCACCACCTCAAAGAGTAAAAAAGTCAAAAGAAATTTGACTTATAACAGGCCGGCAACTGAAAGCCATGTATTGTCTGTGAAGCACTGCATAGACTGTGAACCTGGATTACCCAGTCAATGGGGAAACAGGGGAGGGTCCCGGTCGTCGAGAAAAAAAAAAAAAGAAAAAAAAAAAGTACATAAACTGTGTTATGGAACTAGTAGGCGCGCTACTGCTTGTGGGACGCCTGCCATTGCAATCGCGAATAAAAATGCTACTTCACTGAGATCCTCGCCTGAGCCTATGTTATTGGCTACGGAGTATTTTTCACAATTTGGGGGCTCGTCCGGGATCCAGCCACCTACCGGGGAGCCCCACCGCCGCAGCAGCAGGAAGGCATGCCCCGCTGATTTCAGCGGTCCTGTGCATCGACGACGGTGGCGGTTCTGCGGAGAGCTGACAGAGGGCCCGAGACTGATTAAAGAGGCAGGATCCATGAAGTAGTGGGGAAGGGAAGAAGGTAGGCACTCCTGGGTTTAAGAATTGATCCGGTAACTCTGTGCACAGACCAAGGTAAGAAATATTAAGTATTGCCTTGGGGGTCGGGTGAGACTCTGTGTGACGTGTGATTGAGACGTACTTTTGTACGAAGCGAGTGTGAAGTCCTGATCCGTGGTTCCGTAGCTCTGCGAGGTGATTCACGGAAACGGACTCCACAATCAGTAAGATTGTAAAGTAGGTATGTTTATTCAGCGCTGGGCAGCACGGGGGGTAGTCCCACCAAAGTCGTGCGCCCCTAACGCGACAACTTGCTTTGGTTATATGCAGTAAAGAGTTACATATGCATGAAGTTTCCCAGTACGCCTATACATATGCATGACCTGTCCCCACTTAGTATTAAAATTAGCTCCAAGAAGTCATTTTCATAAACTTCTCCCTTCTGCGCTTGCGTGGTGCCTTCTTGTGGTAGGCGCTGAGGGTCGTGAGGATGAAGTAAGGTATCTTCATCAGGGTTGAACTTTTCACCTCGTCTCCTTGCGCATGCTCTCTGAGGCCTTGGTCACAATCTAGGCCATAAGGTTGGTTTGGTCCGGTTCTCGGGGTCCGAGGGGCTCCTGTTATCTCGAGGCCTTGCATATTTGACATTCTTTATCTTGTCCTTTTGTGAACAGTCCTCCTTATCTCTGAGCCCTTGGTCAAAGTCCGAACCATAAGGTTGGTTTGATCTGGTTCTTGGGGTCCCAGGGGCTCCTGTTATCTGGAGGCCTAAGAGCAGCACAGGAACAGTATATCGCAAATGTGCCACATATTAAGCAATGACTGTTGCCTACATATTCATTCTTAATCAATCGCTCTCTAATTTCTAATCCCATGTTTCAGAGGGGCGCGGCCGGAGACGGATGAAGCGTGAGATAAGAGAGAGAAAGGAAGAGTCTCGGGAAATTTGGTATACAGTAGCCCTTGCACGGTGAAGTGCTTGGCAGTACACCAGGGAATCTGGAAAACTCATAGGTGTGCGGTACCCCTTGCACGGTAAAGTGCTTGGCAGTACATCCCCATTTTCCAGAATCAGAACATTAGTGTGTTGTACCCTGCAGGAGGTATATTTCTGTAGCAGCACACTGACAAGGACTAGGAAAAATGAGAAATATGAGTTCCAGGGGACAGGGAGATATCCCTGGGGGAGTGCCTACCGACAGTTCTTCCTGAAGAATGAATAGAAATGGGAAAAATAATCCCAAAATCAGAGGAAATGATAAAAGAAGAAAATGGTTAAATATTGTGTATCAGTCTGGACAAAAGAACCAATTAGGGAAACAGCAGTATTTTGGCCAAAATACGGGCCTGATGAAAATTCAGGCTTGAAATTTATGTGTAAACAATAAGATTCCTTTTTCGGAGAAGGAGTCAAGTTATGCTCCCTATAATCCTAATATTGCACCGGAGGCAGCAGCAGTTGCTCCAGGAAGGGAGACAGGGACTGCAGTTAACACTTTCCCTAGAGAAGGAGCGTACTCTAGGCTCTGGTAAGAATTAGAAATAGGTAGAAGAGAGATTGAGAATTTCGCCTTCCCTGATATTAACAGTCCTAACACTAACTGTGTATCCTCTTAGGTGAACTCCCCCCTCTCCTTACCAGCAGAGAGGTTAGGAGTTTTAAGAAGGAGATGAAGTCTTTAACTGAGGACCCCATCAGGCTAGCTGAACTATTAGACCAGTTCCTAGGGCCTAACTTATACTCTTGGGGGAAAATTATGTCTATACTAAGTATGTTGTTTACAGGGGAAGAAAGGGGAGTGATCAGGAGGAGAGCTGCTGTGCGGAAGTTGGGGGGAGCTCATTCTCCAGGACCGGGGGTAGTACTGGCAGAGCAGGGGTGCCCACTTGCCGATCCTGGCTGGAGTGGTGATAGCGCGCAGCACAGGGGTCATGTGGGAGACTTGGGGTCAGGGTGGGGGAGTGCTCGGGGATGAGTCCCGGGGACCCGGTATCCCGGGGCCTCTTGAAAGTTCATTTTATGGTTGGAGCCTGGACAGATAAATGGGGGGGGGGGCTCCAGAGGGTGGGAGGAAGTAGTGAACAGTCACGGGGGGCCCTCCTGAGGGAGGCCCTGAAGGTGTATGTCAGGAGGGGAGATGAGAAGGAAAAGCAGGGCGATACTAATGGTATTCACAGTGTACCAGGTAGTGAGGTAGAGGGCTGGAGAAAGAGGAAGAAACTCTTCAGGGGGAGTCAGGGCCAGGATGGAAAGGAGAGGAAGAGAGATGAAGGAATGGCAGGCAAGGAAAGCTACCTGTGTTGCAGCCTGAATCCTAGCAGGGACAGGTTTTGATAAGATGTTTTAAGTGTGGCCAGGCTGGCCACTTCAAATAGGAATATCCGGAGTGGAAGAAGGAGGAGAGAAGGAAAATGGGATGAAATATGGTATACTGATATGTTGTTTCAGCATCCTGGGGGGAAAAAGGTATAAACTTAAGTTGGCCCCTGACTGAGCCTTTGTTCAAAGTAGAGGCTGGAGAAAGATAGAAAGAAGTGTTAAAAAGGGTTATTGAAGGTGTTAAAGGTGTTGGTATGTAGTGCTTGACAGAGCTGTTTTTTGAATGAGTTGGGAAAGTTGAATGAGCAGGGAAAGAGGATGTAGGCATTATCTAAGTAACAGTCTAGAAGTTTTGGTATATTTGCTGTGGTGTTTGGTCAGTTTTCCAGTATCGGGGGGAGGGGGGGGACAGCCTGGTCCACCAGGGGCCTCTCCACAGGCCGCAGGGGGGCTTTGGCTCTGGCCCCTGGAGCGCCTCATCCCCCTCCTTCTGTGCTGACTTTGGTGTCTGCGGGGAGGTTTCTCACTCCTTGCTCTCCCAGCTGCTGTTGAGAAGCAAGGTTTTTTTTGCTGTTGTTTTGTTTTGTTTCTTTTCGTTTTCTTGGATATGCTCTCACACAGGCATGGACTGTGCTGCTCATGGCTTGGCTCTGGGCAGCGGTGGGCCCCTTTGGGGCTGGCTGAAACTGGCCCTTATCTGTCACAGGGTGGTTTCTGGATTCTTCTCACAGAGGCTGCCACTGCAGCTGCCCCAGAATGTTGCCATGTGAACCCAATACACTGGGGCAGCTAGGTCATTGCTGGCCTGTAAAGTATCAGGGATTAAATTAACTAATGAAACCCTAAAAAGTGATGGGGGTAGAAGGGGCTGGGATAACAGTGCCACCTTTGGGGGGATACCAAGCTGAGACTAGGGGATAAAATGATCACTGGGCAATTACTGTATGTACCCAAGGCAGGGACTAACCTGTTGGGAAGGGATTTGATGATGAAATTGGGCATTCAAATAGTAAATCATTAGGCTGGAATAATGGTGTTATTAACGGGATGCTCTCAGGCCCTGAGAGCAAAGATATATTCACCTCTGACTGGAAAGACTCTGAAGTGGGGGCGGAAGCAACAATACAGATGGACAGTTTTACCTCAGGGGTTTACAGGGCCACCAATTTATTTGGCCATGTTCTAGAACAGATTTTGGAGCAATTCCAACCTCCCAAGGAGGTGTTACTGTTACAATATGTGGATGATCTTTTATTGTCAGGACAGGAGAAAACAGTTGTGAAGGAAGCTACTAACAAGCTATTCAACTTTCTGGGAAAGCAGGGCTTGGGAGTATTGAAAAATAAATTACAATACGTAGAAAGAGAAGTCAGGTATTTAAGGCATCTAATGTCTGAGGGAAAACGAAGAATAAATCCAGAGAGGATTCAGGGAACTGTTGAAAACTAAGAAAGAACTAAAAAGTTCTTAAGAGAAAGGGTTTTTTTAAGGAATCAGGAGCCACGAAGTCTGAAGGAAAATGGATACTCCCTGATGGGAGAGAAATGCTGAATAAAGTGCTAATGAGGCAAATATTAACTGTTTTACATCAAGAGAGTCATTGGGGGGTGCAAGCAATGTGTGATGCTGTGCTAAGAAAGTATGTCTGTGTAGGAATATACACTTCAGTGAAGCAAATATGCAGAGGATGTACCATATGCCTAAAGGTAAATAAAAAGGTCATCCATAACTCACCTAGAGGGGGACGGGAGCCAGGGATTCGACCTTTCCAAAGTATACAGGTAGACTTTACTGAGTTACCTAAAGCAGGGAGACTTAAGTACTTGTTGGTCCTAATTGACCACGTGACTGGATGGGTGGAAGCTTTCCCCTCGGTATCTGCAACTGCGAACACGGTGTCTAAGGTATCACTGGAGCAAATAGTCCCTAGATATGGGATAGCTGAAAACATTGATTCAGATCAAGGAAGTCGTTTCACTTCACAAGTACTGCAAGGGTTAATGCAGGCCTTAGAGATTGAGTGGGATTTTCACACCCCCTGGCACCCCTCCTCATCTGGGAAGGTGGAGCGAATGAACCAGACATTAAAGAAGCAATTAACTAAATTAGTGTTAGAATCCTGACTTCACTGGGTAAAAAGCTTACCCTTAGCACTGTTCCAGGTTCAAACAGCACCAAGAAAGGATATAGGAATTTCACCATATGAGATGCTGTTCGAATTACCCTATCTGGGCAGAAGGGATGAGATACCGCAATTCGAAACAAGAGAGTTTTCTTAAGAACTGTATTCTGGGGTTGTCCTCTTCTTTGTCATCTCTCAGGACCCATGGGTTGTTGGCTCAAATCCCCACCACCATCAACCAAGAAATTGGGTCCTGATTTGGACCTGGAAAGAATCAAAACTCTCGCCTGAATGGGAAAGACTATTCCAAGTACTACTAACCACTGAAACAGCCATAAGAACTGCGGAGAAAGGTTGGACTCACTACCCTCGAGTGAAAGCATCTGTCAACCCTAGCACCTGGCAAGTTGTTTCTACAGAAGGCTTGTCGAAAATTAAAATCAGAAAGAAAATCTCATAGTTCTGAGCAGGATAAAAGCTTACAATTGTAAACTAACCTTTTATTTTCACAGGTTACTAATGAATGTGACTTGTGATTGAGAGAAAGGACTGGCCTATAGGGAACTGAAGTGCTCCCAAGGGGTTTTTTGTTCTAGTAGTGGTGTACATCTTATTATTTGTATTGATAATTATTTGGAAACTGTGAGAAAAATCTCAAATAATTTTCTTCAGACAGGATCTTCTGTGAAGCTATTTTTTTTGCGATTGCAATGGCGGGCGTCCTGTCAATGAGGAGTGCATTTTTGTAAACAAATCATAACCTTTTATTCTCTATTAACCGACACCTGATCTCCTCCCCTGTTTCCTCATTGGCTGAGTACTACAAGTTCACAAGCTACTCGACGCTCCTCTATACCGTATATGTACAATTTTTCTTTTTTTCAACCCTTTAATTTCTCCTTTCTTATGTTTTGAGAACTTGTGATCTTTGTTTTACTGTTCTCACACTGCTCATCCTGTTTTCCTCAAGCTTCTACCTTATTTTGGAACAGTGAGGCCTTCTACTGTCCACTTATCTACTTAGCTTTTCTCCTTATTATGGCTACACAACTACCTTGGAGTACAGAAAAGTAATTCTCTACTGCAAAAACACAACTTAGTTTCTCACAATCTCGCAGGCATTGACAAAGCAATTGGAGATGGAGCACGATCTCGCAGCCTCTGGCGGCGTCTCCTGTCAGCTGTGAAGGAAAGGTATCCCTTCAAGGAAGAACTTGTATGTCTACCAGGCAAGTGGACCACCATGGAGAAGGGAATTCAGTACCTGAGGGAATTAGCCGTACGGGAAGTAATTTATAAGGACCTAGATGACGCACAAATATCCACAGATCCAGATGAAGTCCAGTGTACACGACCCATGTGGCGGAAGTTTGTACGGAGTGCACCATCATCATATGCCAGCTCATTGGCAATAATGGCCTGGAAAGAGGATGAGGGACCCACAGTGGATGAAGTGGCTAAACAACTCCGGCAGTACGAAGAAAGTCTCTCCTCTTCCCTACAGGCCTGCGTCTCGGCTGTGGAGAAACTCTCTGAAGAGTTCCACCAACTTAAAGAGAATTTATCTTCCCCCCCACCTGAATGAGCCAGTGTCCACCAACTAAAAGAGAATGCTTTGGAGAAACTTTCTGAAAAGATCCACCAACTTAAAGAGAGTTTATTTTCCTCCCCACCTGTACAAACCAGTGTCTCAGCTATTAGGGGTAAACGTTCATCTGTGCAAGGAAGACGATATGGTGGGCACACACTCCGCACCACCCTGTGGTTTTACCTACGTGACCATGGAGAGGACATGAGAAAATGGGATGGAAAATCTACCTCGACCCTAGAGGCACGGGTATGTGAGTTGCAAAAGAAAACAATTGGGAAAAAGGGGTTCTCTGAAAAGTTTGCTGCTCCAACTTCCAGCAGGCAGTCCTTTAAACACAGAAACGAAGATTCTGACCAGGACTAGAGGGGCCCTGCCTCCAGCCAGGGGGAGGAAAGGGACAATCGATTTTATTGGACTGTGTGGATTCGATGGCCTGGCACGTCAGACGCACAGAAGTATAAGGCTTTAGTAGACACCGGTGCACAATGTACTCTAATGCCATCAAGCTATAAAGGGCCAGAGCCCATCTGTATTTATGGTGTGACGGGGGGATCCCAGCAGTTAACTGTATTGGAGGCTGAAGTGAGTCTAACTGGAAATGAGTGGCAAAAGCACCGTATTGTGACTGGCCCGGATGCTCCGTGCAGAAATACAGAAAAGTATTTCTCTACTGCAAAAACACAACTTAGTTTCTCACAATTCCCCCCTCTTCTTTTCTTACTTCTATTGTTGTTTTTTTACCTCTTCACATACCGCACTCTTGAGTTTTTCCAAAATTAAGGTGCAATATTCTTCTTCGGATGTCACGGGGGATGACAGATATACAATGACATTATTATTACAATACCAACAAATAGTTGTTTGAGCCAATTCTATTCAGGTAATCAGAAAGTTAGTTTCTCCCAAATGTTTCTAAATCCCCAGGAAGTGTCATCTTGAGCTACTCTATGTAGGATCTTGTTGTGTTTTGTTTTTTTGTTATTTTTTCCTGAAATGTTTTTGAGATCAGTCAAATTCATCCCATTTGATCTGCATATATACAGCAACTAGTATTAATTACAGTGCACGCTCCTCCTTATGAGGTTATTAATAAATCTAATACTATTTGATTCTAGAGTACTATTTTTGCAAACTTATCTAACTTATTTTCTAGTTCTTCAATTATAGCTGAGATATTTACTTTAGCATTTTCTAATTCACTCACCCCTAACGAAGGTAAAAACCACCTTGCAAAACTGAAATGCTAGAGAATTTTACTAGAGGATTATCTGGACTCTGCTTAATTCTGCGTGTGGTCTCAAGGGGCTTTGGCTTTGTGGGTCTTCAATAATAGTTACATTTGGAATTATTGCCTCCAGGATGCAATCTCCCTTCCATCCTAGGGGCAACACCTTCCTGGCTTTATTGCCACATAGCCTGTACCACCCCTTGCCATTTGGGACAGGCCATCTGGTTACAGGATTCTCATGTTGTACCTGGTGTGCATTATGTATATTAGCATTCCCATGGCTACCATATTCAGTACAGTATGGATTATTCCCTATTTCACGGATAATATTTCCACACCCAGGGTCAGTAATATTGCCCCCTGAGTTTTCTATCAATGTTGTTTTAAAAGGCACCTTTGATAACACAGTATGTTGTAACCAGGATTATGTGTAGGGGACTGAACTTCAAAATCTATTCTTTCCCAGGACTCAGTATGATCTGTCATTTTTAGAAATCTAGAGAATCCAGACACAGTTGCTGCTGGAAATAGCAATCAGGGACAAGGCCTCTTCAGTCTTTCTAGGCATCTGGGTGCAAATCCAACAATTATTTCGAGACAGAACTTGAGAGATGTTCTGGATTAATTGGAAATGCTGATTTTTCCCTCCATCCTATCACTAATCCATTGAGAATAGGTATTACTATGATAAACTTAAAATACATCATTTCTATGTATATATATACACCCCTATAATAATTAAGAAAAACAGTAACAATCACAAACTAATAAGGATTCTTTTAGTGGGGATTGAATACCATCCTTTCTTTTTCTCCCACTTCCAGGGAGTGTTCCCTGGAAACACTCCAATTCTGTGTAATTCAATCCCTTTTACTCATTAATTCATTAAGAATTCTTCTAAGGAGAAGTTAAAGGTTTACAATAGATAGTTTTAACAGTTTTAACCTTAAAAGTCTTTGTTAATGCAGTCTCTCAGGTATCAGGGTTAACTGATGCTTTTACCCAGGTATGAGTCCACCCTTTCTCAGCCGTTCTTCCTGCCGTCTCAGTAGTCAGGAACACTTGGAACAGTCCATCCCACTCAGGTTGCAGTTTCAAATATCTCCGTGTTCACATCAGATCCCACTCAGAGTGGATGGATCAGGGCTTCCAAGGGTGGGGTTTGAGCTAATGATCCACAGGTCCTGAGAGATGACAAAGAGGACGACAGCCCGAGTATATAGTTCTTAAGAAAAGCATCTACTACACAACTCCTGCATACTTGTTCAGCCAGAGTATATATATTCCTACACATACATATTTCCATAGCACAGCATCACACATTGCTTTAATTCCCTAATGACCCTCTTGATGCAAAACAGTTAATATTTGCCTCATTAGCACTTTATTCAGCATTTCTCTCCCATCAGGGAGCATCTGTTTTCCTTTGGACTTCGTGACTCCTAATTCCTTAAAAACCTCTTTCTCTTAAAACTTTTTAGTTCTTTTTAGTTTTGTGTAGGGGTAGCTCAACAGTTCCCTGAATCCTCTCTGGATTTATTCTTCGCTCCCCCTCAGACACTAGATGCCCTAAATATTTGACTTCTCTTTCTACAAATTTTAATTTATTTTTCAATACTTTCAAGCCCTGTTTTCCCAGAAAGTCGAATAGCTTGTTAGTGGCTTCCTTCACAACTGTTTTCTCCTGTCCTGACAATAAAAGATCATCCACATATTGTAACAGTAACACCTCCTCTGGAGGTTGGAATTGCTCCAAAAATTGTTCTAGAACTTGCCCAAATAAATTGGTGGCCCTGTAAGCCCCTGAGGTAAAACTGTCCATCTGTATTGCTGCTTCCGCCCCATTTCAGAGTCTTTCTACTCAAAGGCAAATATGCAGTCCGTGCAGTTATAGAGTAATAATAGTCTTCTGGTGTGTTAGTTAAAAATACTCCAGGTCCCCAAAAGCCTCTTGCTTCTTCCTCACTCAACATATTTCGATCTCCTCTTTCAAGAGGAACTCACCACACATACTCAACTTCCGATTCTCCTGACCGCCTTGAGAACTTCTGCTGTATTTTAACCAACTCTGCTGGTGACCATGGAATCATTCGCACAGTAGTATGGATCTCATCATCATCATCAACAGTAGTTTCAGTTTTAACCAAAGGTCTCAAGGAAATCGACTGAGGTTCAGAATCAGCAGTTTCTTTGTCATCACTGTCAAACCAAAAACCACCATTCCAGCTTTCAGGGTCTGCACTATGCATCAATCTATGAACCTGCTTAACCGGAGCAGAAGGCTGTGTTCTATTTAACAGGTGATTAAACCTCTCCAGTAATTGTTTAAGATGATTATTCTCATTCAAAAGTTTATCATTTTCAGTCACAAGTTCGTTATTCTCATTCAAAAGTTTATCCAATCTGATTCCTGCTGTTTTTCCCTTCTCCCTTTCAAAGGCCAATGATAACTTCAACACCTCAATCTCTGATTTCAAAGCTGTAACACAGAAATTAGAAATCAGAAATTAGTTTGGGAGCAGGAGTTTCCTTAGCATCTTGCTGAGCACAAGACAAACAGGCTCCTAACACAGCACAAATCACACCTTTACCCTTCCGTTCTCCAATCTTTCGTGAAGCCTGACACTGCTCAATGCATTCTACCACTTTCTCATCTTTCCAAAATTTTTGGGCCCGCTCCTTCCCAGCCTGGGAAGGGGCACATTTGTATTTTTGCAGCAGTTTATCCATAGCAATCCTGCCGACTACGCCAATTTCTCTGTCGCGTTAAGGGGTGTAGCCAATTAACCGTTACGGGTCTGGTAGGATTCAGGGTACTGAACTATCACGGTCACAGATTCACCAACAACGTAACATGCCCTTACTCTAGTCGCGTTCAATGAGAACTATCATGGCTAGGAACAGTGCAATTAAGTGCAATTTATTACAGCAACAGTGTTGTGGTTTAACCCGGCTGGCAGCTAAACACCACACAGCCGTTCGCTCACCCTCCCCCCTCCCTCTCTGGGATGGGGGAGAGAAACGGGAAAGTGAAGCCGGTGAGTTGAGATAGAGACAGTTTATTAAGACAGGAATATAATAATAACAATAATAACAGTGATAATGATAATAGTATTAATAACAATAATGTGTAAGAAACAAGTGATGCACAATGCAATTGCTCACCACCCGCTGACCGATGCCCAGCCTATCCCCGAGCAGCCAGCGCCCCACCCCGGCCAGCCACCCCTATATATTGTTTAGCATGACGTCAGATGGTATGGAATACCCCTTTGGCCAGTTTGGGTCAGCTGTCCTGGGTCTGTCCCCTCCCAGCTCCTGCTGCACCCCTAGCCTGCTCGCTGGCAGGACAGAGCGAGAAGCTGAAAAGTCCTTGGCCTGGTGTAAACACTGCTCTGCAACAATTAAAACATCAGCATGTTATCAGCGCTCTTCTCATCCTAATCCAAAACATAGCACCCTACCAGCTACTATGAGGAAAATTAACTCTGTCCTAACTGGAACCAGGACAAACAGGTACACAGGTTCTTTGGATTTCCAGCGATAATTTACTGTCTGGAAAAGCAAGCTAGCATGCATGAAATACACAGGTGCACAGCATGGAAATTAACGCGTTAAAAGGCACAAAGACTCTGTAGAGATTTCTAAGTTTCTGTGGAGACACCCAGTATAACCAAGTGTTCAAATCTCACCCAAAGGCATCCCAGTGGGGGGGGGGGAAGAGAGGCTCAGCCCGTCGACTGATCCCAGAAGTCAGGAGGTCTTCGTGATGGTATATTCCCTCGTGATGGTATCTCCCCTGACATTCCCTCTCTCTTAGGCCAATTTACGTAGCTGATACGTAGATGACCTGTTGATAGCTACTGAAGAAGAAAAGGAATGTGTAGAATGGACTATTAGTTACTACATTTTTTGGCACTAATACTGTGAACCCAGCCTCTTTCCTCAGTAACAGAGTTTCCAGATCGCCCATTCATGATTGCATCAAGACCATGGAAACGGTCTCCAGCCAACCAGATTTAAAGGATACGCCCCTAGAAGATGCAGAGAATTGGTATATAGATGGCAGCAGCTTCATCCACCAGGGAGTTCGCCTCACAGGATATGCGGTAACAAACATCAGCCCAAAAGGCAGAAGTCATCGCCTTGATAAGAGCTCTTGAGCTGGCAAAAGGGAAAAGAATTAACATTTGGACAGATTTGAAATATGCCTTTGGTATGGTGCATGCACATGGGGCAATTTGGATGGAGAGAGGACTCATCTTCCTCAATTAAACATGCAGAAGAGATGCTGAAGTTACTCCTAGCGGTATGCCTGCCTCCTGAAGTTGCCATTTTGCACTGTAAAGGACATCAAACAGGGGATACTGATATTGAAAGAGGAAATAGATTGGTTGACGCAGAAGCCAAAGGGGCAGCAGAACGGGCATCTGAGAGTCAAATTTTGGCACTAGTACCAGGAACAGAAAACCAGGCATTAACAAAAGCCTTAGAAGATGAAGTAGAATATTCTAAGATCAATAAGCAATTAATTGAAGATGTAAATGGAAAATGTTACCTACAGGTTTAGCACAAATAAATGATGGGAGAATCGTGATACCATATTATATTGGATGGTAATTGGAGAACATAATAAAACATGCTGGGGAGCTGAAATATTATAACCGTTTTTAAGTAGAAAAGAGATGGGACCTAATTTGTATACCATTGTCAGATAGGTATTGAAACAATGTGTCATATGTCTTAAAAATAACCCACAGACAGGAATCAAACCCCAAATGGGAACAATAGGGAAGGGAAATGTTCCTGGGAAACAGTGGCAAATTGATTTTTTCGAACTCCCAAGGAAAGGGGGGTTTAGATGCCTATTGGTACTAACAGACACCTTTTCCAGATGGCCAGGAACATTCCCATGTAGAACTAACAAAGCCAGAGAAGTGTCCAAAGTATCGTTGAATGAAATTATACCAAGATTTGGTGTACCCTCAGTAATGTCATCTGACAGGGGACCACACTTCACTGCAGAACTGATCCAACAGGTCATCAAAGTGCTGGGGATTGAATGACAACTACACACTCCATATAGGCCACAGGCGAGTGGCCAAGTGGAAAAAATGAATCATTTGATAAGACAACAGATTGCTAAAAGCTGTCAAGAAACCAACATGTATTGGTATCAGGCACTACTATGGCACTTCTTAGAATTAGAACTAGGCCTAGGTCCAAGGAAAAATTAAGCTCCTTTGGAATATTGTATGGCAGGCCTTACCAAATGCCATACAAAGGAGAAGTTCTAACACAAGTAGGAAACCAATATTTATGACAACATATTATAGTTTTGGGCAAGCAACTAAAACAAATCAATAAGAACATTTTAGGCACTAGACCTTTTATCAGCCTCCTAAGGGGGAGTATGCACATTAATAAATATTAGTTGCTGTATGTATGTAAATAAATTGAGACTGATCTCAAAAACATTTGGGAAAAGACCAATATCTTACATAGGGTAGTTCAAGATGACACCTCGTGGGGTTTTTGAGAATTATGGAGCAAACTGACCTCTTGGTTACCCAACTTTTATTGGCTTAAGCAAATGTTTATAGGAATCTTGATCTTGCTTTTACTAGTATTCTTAACCTGTGTATTGGTACAGTGTGCATTTTGGTGCTGTATGAAAGGACTAGATGATTATGAAACCTGGAAGTGTAACCGAATCAAGCATCAAGTAGAAACTGGTAAGAATTTTATGAAAACTTTGAATCAAGGAGGAGTGTTATAAGCAAAAGAATTTGCTTAGGATAAAGAAAAGGGGGGACTTGAGACAGGGAACAAGGTAAAGGATGTTGTGAAGTAAGAAATGGATGCTAAAGGGTTAACTATAGAACTATAGCAGGGACTGAGACAGGATAGCCCTGGAGGATAAGGGATTTCTATAGATATTGTAAACTAATCACAAGGACAGGACTGAGACAGGATAGCCCTGGAGGATAAGGGATTTCTATAGATATTGTAAACTAATCACAAGGACAGGACTGAGACAGGATAGCCCTGGAGGATAAGGGATTTCTGTAGATATTGTAAACTAATCACAAGGACAGGACTGAGACAGGATAGCTCTGGAAGATAAAGGATTCCTACAGGATAGCTCTGGAAGATAAGGGATGTCTATAGCCCAGGCCATTGTGAAGATAGCACATTCCCTGTTAAGCAAGAACCGGGTTAGACGAGTTTTGCAGCTGAAGACCCCAGCCCGTAATGAGGAAGATATACAACCTTCATCCTGAAGACCCCGGCCCACGACCACCTGGAGGCACTGCGCGTGCACAGTCGGGAGGAGTTAAAGGCAGAGACGATGGAAACGATTTCTCGGAACTCATTGTAATAAAGACCGCCCTTTTGGGGAGAGGTTATGAATATGTATAGGCGTTTCCTTACCTGTGTAACCCCTTCTGTATAAATACAAGATGAACTACTGTGGCGGGTGCCCACGATTGTGGTGGGGTGACCCCCTGTGCTGCCCAGCGCTGAATGGTTACTGCGTGCTGAATAAACATACCTACTTGTGGGGTGGGGTTGCCCTTTATGTGAGGGAGCAATTAGAGTGTACCCAGCTCCACCTGGGGGAGGGTGAAGGACAAGTGGAGAGCTTGTGGGTGAGAATTAAAGGGTGGGCTGGTATGGGGGACACTGTTGTGGGGATGTACTACAGGTCACCAGATCAGGAGGAGGAGGTCGATGAGGCCTTCTACAAGCAGCTGGTAGTAGCCTCACGATCCCAGGCACCGGTTCTCACGGAGGACTTCAGTTATCCAGACGTCTGTTGGGTAAGCAACTCGGCCAGGCACGTGCAGTCCAAACGGTTCCTACAATGCATTGAAGACGATTTTCTGATGCAGGTGGTGGAGGAGCCGACGAGGCAGGGGGTGCTTCTGGACCTTGTCCTTACCAACAGGGATGGGCTTGTTAGGGATGTGAAGGTTGAGGGCAGCTTGGGATGCAGCGACCATGAGATGGTGGAGTTCAAGATGGTGGAAGAAGTAAGGCAAAAAGCAGGATTGCTACCCTGGACTTTCGGAGAGCCATCTTTGACCTCTTCTGGGACTTGCTTGGGGGTGTCTCATGGGCTACATTACTAGAAGTCAAGGGTGCTTGTGAGAGCTGGGCAACATTTAAACAGCACTTCTTCCAAGCTCGGGATCGGTGCATCCCTAAGAGTAGGAAATCAGGGAAGGGGGGCAGGAAACCTGCGTGGATGAGCAAGGAGCTCATCGACAAGATCAAAAGGAAGAGGAAGGTCTATGAAATGTGGAAAAAGGGCCTGTCCTCTTGGGAGGAGTACAGAAGTGTTGTCAGGGCCTGCAGGGACGCGACGAGGAAGGCTAAAGCCCACCTAGAGATTAAGCTTGCAAAAGAGAGAAAGGATAATAAGAAGGGTTTGTTGTTTTTTTTTTAAGTATGTAAACAGTAAAAGGAAGACTAGGGATAATGTGGGTCCCTTGCTGAACGAGGGGGGTGTCCTGGTAACGGGAGATGCTGAGAAGGCGGAGATACTGAATGCTTTCTTTGCTTCAGTCTTTGCTTCAAGGACTTCCCCCCGGGCCTCCTGGAGCCTGGTGGGAGGAGAAAGGGTCTGGGAAATGGAGGGCTCCCCCCTGGTTGACGAAGGAGTGGTTCGGGAGCGTCTGAGTGGGATCAACGCACACAAATCCATGGGCCCCGATGGGATGCATCCACGTGTGCTAAGGGAGTTGGCAGAGGTGATCTCCGAACCGCTCTGTATCATCTTTGAAAGGTCCTGGAGAACAGGAGAGGTGCCTGAAGACTGGAGGACAGCCAATGTCACTCCGGTCTTCAAGAAGGGCAAGAAGGAGGATCTGAGAAACTACAGGCCAGTCAGTCTCACCTCTGTCCCTGGCAAGGTGTTGGAACAGCTTGTTCTGGATGCCATCTCCAAGCAATTGGAAGAGAAGAAGGTTATGAGGAGTAGTCAGCATGGATTCACCAAGGGGAAGTCGTGCTCGACCAACCTCGTTGCCTTCTAGGATGGCATCACCAGCTGGGTAGATAGGGGGAGAGCAGTGGATGTCGTTTACCTTGACTTTAGCAAGGCTTTCGATACTGTCTCCCATGACATCCTGCTAGCAAAGCTGAGAAAGTGTGGGATAGATGAGTGGACAGTAAGGTGGGTTGAGAACTGGCTGACTGGCCGAGCTCAGAGGGTGGTGACTGGCGGCGTAGAGTCCGGCTGGAGACCTGTGACTAGCGGTGTTCCCCAGGGGTCGGTGCTGGGTCCGGTCTTGTTCAACATCTTCATCGACGACCTTGATGAGGGAATAGTGTCCGCCCTCAGCAAGTACGCCGATGACACAAAGCTGGGAGGAGTGGCCGACACGCCAAAGGCTGTGCTGCCATTCAGCGAGACCCGGGCGGGCTGGAGAGATGAGCAGGAAGAAACCAAATGAGGTTTAATAAGAGCACGTGTAGAGTCCTGCACCTGGGAAGGAACAACTGCATGTATCAGTACAGGCTGGGGGATGACCTGCTGGAGAGGAGCTCTGAGGAGAAGGACCTGGGGGTCCTGGTAGATGACAGGTTGACCATGAGCCAGCAGTGTGCCCTGGTGGCCAAGAGGGCCAATGGGATCCTGGTGTGCATTAAAAGGAGTGTGGCCAGCAGGTCAAGGGAGGTGATCCTCCCCCTCTACTCTGCTCTGGTCAGGCCTCACCTGGAGTACTGTGTCCAGTTCTGGGCTCCCCGGTACAAAAAAGACAGGGATCTCCTGGAAAGAGTCCAGCGGAGGGCCACAAAGATGATACGGGGCCTGGAGCATCTTCCCTGTGAAGAAA
Organism: Anser brachyrhynchus; assembly: GCF_964034855.1. NCBI lineage: Eukaryota > Metazoa > Chordata > Aves > Anseriformes > Anatidae > Anser > Anser brachyrhynchus. The sequence continues at coordinate 12,575,093 of NC_137704.1, forward strand.
GGCTGAGAGACCTGGGTCTGTTCAGCCTGGAGAAAAGAAGACTGAGAGGGGATCTTATCAATGTGTATATATACCTGAAGTGTGGGAGACAGAGGGATTTGGCCAACCTCTTTTCAGTGGTTTGTTGGGACAGGACAAGGGGTAATGGCCACAAAATGGAGCACAGGAAGTTCCGCACCAACATGCGAAAGAACTTCTTCACGATGAGGGTGACGGAGCACTGGAACAGGCTGCCCAGGGAGGCTGTGGAGTCTCATTCTCTGGAGATGTTCAAGGCCCGTCTGGATGCCTACCTGGGCAGCCTGCTCTAAGGAACCTGCTTTGGCAGGGGGGTTGGACCCGATGATCTTTCGAGGTCCCTTCTAACCCCTACAATTCTGTGATTCTGTGATACTTTACAACTTTACAGTTTGTGGTGTCTGTTTTCCGCACATCAGCTCATTCTGTAGGTCTTGTGGGAATAAAAATGTTGTTTTTGCAGAGTTACATTGTTTAAAGGTAAGGAATGGGGTATTGAGAAATGCTTGCAGTGATAAGAAAACTTAGCAGGTGACCTTGTAAAATGAAGACAACCAGACTCCTTAGAACAATTAGGTGAAAATCACGGTGTCAAGTCAAGTCAGATAAGTGAAGAAACATTACCACTTCAAACAGTAAAAAAGTCAAAAGAAATCTGAAATTTAACAGGCCGGCAACTGAAGGCCATGTATTGTCTGTGAAGCATCGGATAGATTGTGAACCTGGATTACCCGGTCAATGGGGAAACAGGGGAGGGTCCCGGTCATCGAAAAATAAAGTATATAAACAGTACTGTGTGACTAGTAGGCGCGCTCCTGCTTGTGGGATGCCCGCCATTGCAAGTGCGAATAAATTACTACTTCACTGAGATCTTCGCCTGAGCCTAAGTTATTGGCTACGGAGTGTTTCTCACAGTCTTAGCTAACGCTATTGTATGTTAACCACAAGGACAGGAAGATCCCAAAGATAAGGGAGTAAAAGACTGTATGCATAGATAAGGGAACCAGCAAGAACTGGCTTCACTGCTGAAGTCTGTCAAAGAAAGGAAAGGTCAGAATGTTAGCAGCGAGGAAGACTTCTGGCCTTCATCAAAAGACCACCAGAGTATGCCAGATGACCACCCGAGGACTCCAGTACACATGCGAATAGGGGCGGGAACCAGGTTTTCAGTTCCACTGTAACAATTCAAATGCTTAACATGGGTGTTTATGCCAGCAGTTTAAAGAGCAGCTAGTCTAAGTATTTGATGTGTATTATTATATTAAACTTGAATTAATCCTCCCAGTTACAATGAGAGAAATGCCAACTGCTTCAGGCCAATATTTCTCATTAATTACTGCAAGAAAATTACTAGTTTAGACACAACCTGTATCTCCCAGCCAGGAGAGGTTGAAAAAGTTTCCCTAGTAGCCTCTGCTCTACACATAAGAAATTAGATATTTGTATCTTCAATCTCTTAGGATTAGCGTAAGAGAGAGTAGAACATTGTTATAAATGAAGATACAACTCAATCTGAATTTAGTAATATTTATAAAAGGCAAGTAAACAGCGCTGGGTGCACGGGGAGTCTACGCTCTACCAGCACGCACACACAACCGTCGAACTTTCTAAATATATAGAACATTGCTTTTAGATATTCATAAGAAACCCGAGTACGCCTATACATATGTACAATCAGAAAAGGTATCAATTGAAACATAAACATGGCAAAGTTTTCCGAATTCTGGCAAGTGTTTAACAAACAATCCTTTAAGTCTATTACTATTAATGTCCATGACTGGGGGAACATAGTTGGAGTTGGTAATCCTGGTTGAAGTGCTCCCATATCTTCCATGACTTCATTAATTTTTCTCAGACCATATAACAGTCTCCATTTTCCATTCCTTTTCTTGATTACAAAAACCAGAGAGTTCCAGGGCTAGTCGTGGGAACAATATGTTTCGCTTTAAGTTGTTAAGCAACTCGGCCTTCAGGCCTTATGTATCCTATTCCTCCCGGATTGAAGGGAAACAGATCCGGCTCCTTTTCAGGGCCTATAGGGCCTGGATCGAAAGGAACGTTCAGATCACCAGGGGGCGTAACAGCAAAGGCCTGCGATGGCAGTAGCGGCGGGGGGGCCGATGGTGTAGCAGAAGGATCGGTGGACGAGCCCGCAGCTCCCTCACTATCTGGCAAACCACACGTTTCTGATTGCGGTCGCACATGGCTCTTTAAGGCCTCAGAGACTGCTCGCCAGGTGCCAAGCAATCCTGTCGCAACCTTGTTGTTTTTAGTAGCAGAGTCCCACACCTTGACCTCAATTTGGTCCCATGTTTCAGGATCATAAACTGTCTGATTGTTAATAAAGGGAATAAGCTGTAAGGTTACCAGGACAGTCTTTGTTTCTAAGGACGTATGATTCCCCAAAGCACGCAACTGCTTACCTTCAGCCAGCAAGGGGCAGTTGTGTGCGCGGGTCCATTTCTCTCAGCTTGAGCTTCCTTCCAGCTCCGGTGCGCCTATTTCCAGCGACTTTCTATACGAGCGTCTTAGAGCGGTTTGCTGAGTTTGGCCGAACCTATCTTCATTAGGCGATCAGTGTCCCTGTTCCTGTCCTGGTCCCTGTTCTGTTAGCCTGTCCCTGTTCCTGTTGTTCATGTCCCTATTTTTCTTCATGTCCCTGTTCATTTTCTTCAGGTCCCTGTTCGTTTTCTTCAGGTCCCTGTTCGGGTGCCATTTGTAGCGTAACGACCACACGGACACCAGGGTTCTTTTAGGATCAGTAACTGCTGCTACTTTATTGATGACAGAACTTCATCATATCGTGTTGCATCCCATACTGAGCACAGGCTCCCTTCTTATACTATTCGCCCCACAGCAGTCCTTTTCCACTAACTCTTCATTGGTCAAACAACTTTGCCCGGCAACCAGCAAACCCCCAGCAACTTCCATGCCTTAACGGCGGGAGAACAAGCAACCCGAGACAACAAGGTGTCTCCTGAATCACCCTTCTTGGTTCCCTCTCAACTCTTTACATTCCTGATGGTCTCATCCTTAAGAGTCCGATGTTATCACCAACCATGGGGCTTGTCGACCCCCATGGCCACACTCCCACATCTCCCCCTTCTTTATTAACATCAACCATCTTCTTGACACGAATTATTACTCCATATATCACAATATGAAACAAGGTCGCAAAGCTATGAACCTTTCTTTCACCAAAAGCAGTCTTTAAGTTCACGGAACTGGCTTATTAAAAGTGTAGTACAGTGGGTTCTGGCTAAAGTCAAACAAAGTGTGGGTGTGCATAGTTTAACATATGAATGGAGATTTGGTTCTACTTTACAACTTTGCAGGTTGTGGAGTCTGTTTTCTGCAAGTCAATAGAAGGAAGACTAGAAACTTTGTATGTCTAATGCTACATTACTCACTAAAGAATCTGCCTTATCTGTAAGACCATACAGAATTGTATCCCAGGCCGGGGGGGGGGGGGGGGGGGGGGGGTGAATAACCTAGGCCTGGAGGATGTGCCTGTAAAGAATAGGTGAGGAACTCCTGGTATGCACATGTCCTTCGATGTGTAAATGCTTAGTTTAGTATGCATGGTTAAGTTGGAACAACAACATAAGAAAGAACGAGATAGAACGAGATGGTCTGAGCATGCGCAAGAACTGGGTTCAAGCAACAAACTTAGTGAGGAAGACTACTGACTACCACCAGAGACCCCCGGAAGACCACCAGTGGAAACAAATGCGCATGCATCAGGGACATTTACAGATTTTAACGAATTACGGGAAATAGTACGAATATGTTAATTATTTCTCAGAAATCTAATGAATATGTATGTTTTGACTATATATATCCCCTGTAGCCTGGACAATTCGGCACGCACATTAGGTGGAGCGATCCCCTGTGCGTCTGGCGCCGCAATTAAAGAATGCCTGCTTTCTAAAACTCCAAACTGAGTCTTAGAGAGTTTCTTTGACCGACTTTTACGGTACCACTGGTTTGAGATTTCCAGTGTTTTGCCATTAGCGTGGGCTCCCAGTTCCTGTCCATGTATTGGCACATAGGAAAAATGTGGTAGCTCCTTGATGTGAAAAAAGAATTACCTTGATGATAAAACTGAGCTGCTGCTAGGCACCTGGTTGCAGAAAAATGCGAGGAATTGAGAAAGTCCTGCAGCAGACTAAGATAGTAAATCATTATGGGAAAATGTTTCCTGCATGTCCGGTGGAACCTTAAGCAAAATCTAGGTGCCTCAAGATGCCAGTGAAGGGACCTTAAAGATCATCTAGTTCCAACCCCCCTGCCATGGGCAGGGACACCTTCCACTAGACCATGTTGCTCAAAGCCCCTTCCAACCTGGCCTTAAACACTTCCAGGGAGGGGGCATCCACAACTTCTCTGGGCAACCTGTTCCAGTGCTTCACCACCCTCAGAGTGAAGAATTTATTCCTTATATCTACTCTAAACATACCTTCTTTTAGTTTAAAGCTGTTACTGTCTCTCTACTCCCTGATAAAGAGTTCCTCTCCAGCTTTCTTGTTGCCCCCCCCCCCCCCCCCCCCCCGCCTTTCCGCCCCTTTAGGTACTGGAAGGCCTAAAAGTCTCCCTGGAGAGATATTGCCATGTGATTTTACCATGAACTTGATTTAAAGTCCTTGAAGCCAATCAAAGCAAAGAAATAGCTGAGCAGCTTCAAGAACCTTTTGAGCAAGTATAAGAAACACCCTTCCAGTTGCTTTGTTTTTTAGTAGTTCTGTTTTCACATTTTTTGTAAAAGGACAAGATAAAGAATGCCAAACTTGCAAGGCCTTGACGTAACAGGAGCCCCTCGGACCCCGAGAACCAGATCAAACCAACCTTATGGTTCGGACTGTGACCAAGGGCTCAGAGAGCACGCGCAAGGAGACGAGGTGAAAAGTTCAACTCTGATGAAGACGTCTTACTTCATCCCGACGACCACCCGGATGACCACCAGAGAGTACAACGCAAGCGCAGAAGGACTGATAAGACAATTAGCATACAAAGCGGGGCTAGGCGGAGCTAGGAAATGAATATGCATTGATGTGTTGCGAAACAAGGCATATGTAATATTTTAGGGGATAAAAGAGAATGCGGGTGAGCGAATTGTTGCGTATGTCTTTGGGAACTATCCCGCATGCGCCCGGCGCCAAAATAAACCACATACCTACTTTATAACTCATTTGCTTTTGAGTTGTAGAGTTCTTCCGTGAATCAGCTGTGTAATGGGTAAAGCCTTGTTTGTTCATTAAATGTTGCTGATGGGAGGTTTCAACGGTTGATTGCTTATACCCCCCAATATCCTGTTGAAGGAAAAAAACAAGTATGGGAGCTTCCTGTTAAGTTAACAATTGCAGTAGAAACCAGCTCCAAATAAGGGCAAAATGGCATTCCCCCTCGCATGAGAACACACATACTGCAGCAAAGTCATGACCCCAACGCAGAGGAAGACGACGATCTTCATCCCCACGACCACCAGAGGACTGACGAAGACCCCCTAGCAACAGGCCGCGCAGTTGTAGAAGACACCAGGAGGTGCCACTAAACCCGGAACTACTAGGCTATAAATCGAGACTCTGGCGGGCTTAGGTGCATGCCGTTGGCGGAGCAGGAGACTCCCCGGCTGCCCAGCGCTGTTTTACTTATCGCTGCTTGCTGAAATGCTCAAATAAATTGAAATTCAATCTACCTTACCCACGATGTGTCGGGAATGATTTCTACCAGAACTAATTTATAACAAGCTGCTTTACCAAAACCAAACCCAAATGAATAAATTAATTTAAAATAGCACGCAGACTTATGCACAAAACATATTTTTGTTCTTAAAACAAAAAATTATTTCAAATGTATAGATTTTTTTTGAAATGTAAATTTAGCAATATAAATAAGTTATGAGATTGCTTTTATCATAAAATACAGTATATTATGATAATTTGTTATTCTCTTATCTAACAGATTAACTAAACTCCAGATATTGGAACTTAGACAAAACCAGTTAAAAATATTGCCAAAATAAGTCTGTATTAAATTTATTTAAAATACTTTGGATGTTTTTTTTTTTTCTATAGTTAGACTAAAAATGTAGTGCATATTGGGAAGTAGATCACAGCTTAAAAGCAGGTTGATGGTTTTGCAGTTCCTGCTGTTTCTATGAGCTAGAGGAATGCTCTGAATTTTCAGAGTTGGATCCTGGAGATCTAAGGAGGTTAACAAAGGTACAAAATGTCAATAAAGAGAGAAACAGAGATCCCAAAGATGGGATATGAATAACCAGCTATAGAGTCGTGAATATTTTGTGATGTGCAATAAAAGGTGTCTTCCTCTGGCAACAGTAACTGGTAAATAGGAGTACTGGTTTCATGTATTTTGGTTGAGAAGAGGAGGAGCTAACAATTGAATATTCAATCTGTCCAGATCATTCTAGTAGAGAATTAATTGCATGCGGTAAGCTAAAGTATGAATTGCTGGCCCTTAAAGTACAGCAGACAGTTTTCTTAGTGACTCTGGAAAACTGTATGTTCCATTGGAGTACCCTTTTTGTGTGTATAGCTACCATGCTGTGGTGTCTGCAGTATAAAAATGCCAAAATGAAATGTATAGCATCAGAAAGTGTGAATTTAAGTCTTTCAGGTGTGAAACATTCTACTCATTCATGTGATATAGATACTTTCTATCCTCCTTTGTTCTTTCTGATGTCACTAATTTTCAGTAAAAATTAAAGGGCATATAATTTGGGACGGTAGCTATGTAAATTAAGTTGCTCCCAACTGAGGAACAGTAGCTATAATTAAAGCACATATCTAATATAAATTTTGTTTACAAAATTACTCCGACCTTAATTGCAATAATTAACCCTAATAGCATGAATTATATGCAATATTTTGAAAAGAGTAGTTTATGGAGGTCTCTTGTAGTGATAAGAGACATTTAAATAAATGCTATAATGTATTTAGGCTAAATGCAATTTCTGTTGAAGCTGCCGGCAATTTTTTTTGCTGACCGGTGTTTTCAGGGTTTCATCTTTGCTGGAAAACTAAACAGTAGCTGTCATGAAGATGTCCTCTGCAGCACCTCCTTAATGATCTGCAGTATATGTGGAGCTGCCAACTTTATTATTCTCTTCTGGTACTCTTGTGGTTCAATTCAGGGAGATAAAGCTCTTGAGACTACTTTTTTTTTCTTTAGTTTAAACGCATAAGTATGCATTTTGCTACAGTGAGACACTAAGAAAATATATTTTTTGTGTATAATATACACTGGGGAGAAAAAATTTATTGTGGTGTCTATAGTACGCAAGGAGTAAATCAGCCTTTCAGGATAATACAATTGTGCAGCAGTTGACTTAACCAAAAAAGTTGTCTGTGGCCTGGTTTAACTATTATGTCAGAAAAGAAACTTGCATAGTTTTCCAAACCTATTTGTTTTTAAAAGAACGTGCTTCACAGCTTTAAATAGTGTAGAAAATGAAAATTCTTTTTGAAGCTATTAAGACGTAGCAGTTGTGATGGTTTTACTCAAGTGGGCAGCCGAGCTCCACCACAACCACTCACTCATTCCCCCTCCTCAAAGAGAAACGGGGAGAAAATACAGTGCAAAGGGTTCAAGGGTTGAGATAAGGACGGGGAGATCGCTCAACAATTATCGTGACAGGCAAAACAGACTCAGAGTAGGGAGACAGTAAGATTTATTGCCTATTGCTAACAAGCTAGAGAAGTGAGAAACAAAGGAAAGAAACCAAAAACACCTTCCCCCCATCCACCCTCTTCCATCTCCTTCCCCTGAGCGGCACAAGGGAATGGGGGAATGGGGGTTGTGGTCACTCTATAGCACTTTGTCTCCACTGCTCTTTCTCAGTCACTCTTCCCCTGCGCCATGGGGTCCCTCCCACGGGATGCTGTCCTTTCCGAACTGATCCTGTGTGGGCTTCCTACAGGCAGCAGCTCTTCAAGAACTGCTCCAAATATGGGTCCATACCACGGGGTCCATCCATTAGGAGCATACTGCTCCAACCTGGATCCCCCACGGGCAGCAGCTCCTGCCAGGTCACCTTCTCCTGTGTGGTTCCCTCTCCATGGGCTACAGGTCCATCCCGGAATCTGCTCCTGTTGGAGCTCTCCATGGGCCGCAGCCTCCTTCAGGTCAGATCCACCTGCTCCCCCTGCTCCACCGTGGGCTCCTCCATGGGCATGGAAATCTGCTCTGCTGTGGTATACCATGGGCTGCAGGGGGACAACCTGCTCCACCACAGTCCTCTCCACAGGCCGCATGGGAACTTTTACTCTGGAGCCTGGAGCACCTTGTGAGAAACACTCTGTAGCCAATAACATAGCCTCAGGCTCAGGACCCAGTTTCTTGGCTGATGGTGGTGAATGGGGAATTCCAAAGGTGGGGTTTGAGCCAACAACCCATGGGTCCTGAGAGATGACAAAGAAGAGGACAACCCCAGAATACAGTTCTTAAGAAAACTCTCTTGTTTCGAATTGCGGTATCTCATCCCTTCTGCCCAGATAGGGTAATTCGAACAGCATCTCATATGGTGAAATTCCTATATCCTTTCTTGGTGCTGTTTGAACCTGGAACAGTGCTAAGGGTAAGCTTTTTACCCAGTGAAGTCAGGATTCTAACACTAATTTAGTTAATTGCTTCTTTAATGTCTGGTTCATTCGCTCCACCTTCCCAGATGAGGAGGGGTGCCAGGGGGTGTGAAAATCCCACTCAATCTCTAAGGCCTGCATTAACCCTTGCAGTACTTGTGAAGTGAAACGACTTCCTTGATCTGAATCAATGTTTTCAGCTATCCCATATCTAGGGACTATTTGCTCCAGTGATACCTTAGACACCGTGTTCGCAGTTGCAGATACCGAGGGGAAAGCTTCCACCCATCCAGTCACGTGGTCAATTAGGACCAACAAGTACTTAAGTCTCCCTGCTTTAGGTAACTCAGTAAAGTCTACCTGTATACTTTGGAAAGGTCGAATCCCTGGCTCCCGTCCCCCTCTAGGTGAGTTATGGATGACCTTTTTATTTACCTTTAGGCATATGGTACATCCTCTGCATATTTGCTTCACTGAAGTGTATATTCCTACACAGACATACTTTCTTAGCACAGCATCACACATTGCTTGCACCCCCCAATGACTCTCTTGATGTAAAACAGTTAATATTTGCCTCATTAGCACTTTATTCAGCATTTCTCTCCCATCAGGGAGTATCCATTTTCCTTCAGACTTCGTGGCTCCTGATTCCTTAAAAACCTATTGCTCTTAAAACTTTTTAGTCCTTTCTTAGTCATGGAGAGGAGCCTATGCAGGAGCAGGTGATCGGGGTGGGGGTGGGTGTGAGAAACACTCTGTAGCCAATAACTTAGGCTCAGGCGAGGATCTCAGTGAAGTAGTAATTTATTCGCGATTGCAATGGCGGGCGCATAGGGAGCATAACTTGGCTCCTCCTCCAAAAAAAAAAGGAATCTTATTGTTTACACATAAATTTCAAGCCTGAATTTTCATCAGGCCCGTATTTTGGCCAAAATACTGCTGTTTCCTTAATTGGTTCTTTTGTCCAGACTCATACACAATATTTAACCATATATATATATATTTTTTTTTTTTTACCATCTCCTCCAATTTTGAGATTATTTTTCCAATTTCTTATAATTCTTCAGGAAGAACTTTCGGTAGGCACTCCCCCAGGGATATCTCCCTGTCCCCTGGAACTCATATTTCCCATTTTTCCTATTCTGGAAAATGGGGGTGTACTGCCAAGCACTTCCCCATGCAAGGGCTACCGCACACCTATGAGTTTACCAGATTCCCTGGTGTACTTCCGAGCACTTCCCTGTGCAAGGATTACTGTACACCAAATTTCCCTGGTGTACTGCCAAGCACTTCCCTGTGCAAGGGCTTACCATACACCAAATTTCCCGAGACTCTTCCTTTCTCTCCCTTATCTCACGCTTCATCCGTCTCCGGCCGCGCCCCTCGCGGAGCTACGGAACCGCGGATCAGGACTCCACACTCGCTTTGTACAAAAGTACGTCTCAATCACACATCACACAGAGTCTCACCTGACCCCCAAGGCAATACTTAATATTTCTTACCTTGGTCTGTGCACAGAGTTACCGGATCAATTCTTAAAACCCGGAGTGCCTACCTTCTTCCTTTCCCCACTACTTCACGGATCCTGCCTCTTTAATCAGTCTCGGGCCCTCTGTCAGCTCTCCGCAGAACCGCCACCGTCGATGCACAGGACTGCTGAAATCAGCGGGGCATGCCTTCCTGCTGCTGCGGCGGTGGGGCTCCCCAGTAGGTGACTGGATCCCGGACGAGCCCCCAAATTGTGAGAAACACTCTGTAGCCAATAACTTAGGCTCAGGCGAGGATCTCAGTGAAGTAGTAATTTATTCGCGATTGCAATGGCGGGCGCCCCACAAGCAGGAGAGCGCACCTACTAGTTCCAAAAACACAGTTTATATACTTTTTGATGACAGGACCCTCCCCTGTTTCCCCACTGGAGTGGGTAATCCAGGTTCACAATCTATCTGATGCTTCACAGACAATGCCTGGCCTTCAGTTGCCGGCCTGTTTTTGAGATGGTAATGTTTTCTCCCCTTATCTGGCTTGACTTAACATAGTGATTTTCACCTGATTGCTCTAAGGAGTCTGGTTGTCTGCATTTTAGGAGGTCACCTGCTGAGCTTTCTTATCACTGTAAGCATATCTCAATACCACATTCCTTCCTTCTATACAATGTAACACTGCAAAAACAGCATTTCTATTCCCACATGGGGGGGTCCCAAGCTGGAGCAACCCCCTCCTGATGGATGGACCCCGTGGCACAGACCCACACCTGGACCAGCTCCCAAAAGAGATGCTGCCAGTGGAGAAATCCACGAAGGACCAGCCCAGGTTTGTAGTAATCTACAAAAATCTGTAGTAATCTGCAAAAATCTTTGTAGATTACTGAGATATAGTCCCCAGTCTTTGCCAATTGTTTCTACTCTCCTCCTTATTGGAGTAAATTCATACCGTTAAGCTTCCAGTTAAGTAAAAAAAGGCCAGAAATATCTGTAATGAGACATCAGCACCAAACAGCACTTATCACCTCACTTGTATGCTGCATCTTAAGTGACTTGTGTGCCAACTGGCTACTCTTGCCTTCCCAACTTATCTTGTAAAACCTCAAGTCATGAGGGCAGCGGCAAGATACTGAGAGATCCTGATTTTCCTTTTGAAGTTTGGCGGTTAAAGAATCAGAGGATGATAAAGTTGCTATCCTCCAGAAACCAAAGCAGCCAGCTCCCAAGTCACATTCCTTGTTCTTAGTGTCAGAGGAAAATTGCTACTGCAAAACAAACATTTATTAGACTTCTTAAGATGGTAAACAGGTAGGTTCTGTCCTTTATTTTGATTTTTTTTTCCTTGCTAAAGCATTAGTGGGGAGGGAGAAGAGAATTAAAAGGAATCGATGAAATCAGAAAAGAATACTGTATCTAACCTTTACCCCAACATCTTTTACAGAAACTCTCTGGCTTTCTTGTTTCGACTCCTTGGCAATATCTTCAGTAGATTCTTCATCCTTCGGTCTATGAACAATTGTCTGGACAGTTTTGACCATATTCGTCAGTTCATCAGGATATGGAGTTGGATATCTCTTCAGATTGCCTTCCTGTGTTACAAAAAGCAATAATATTCAAATTTTACTTAAATGCCACAATTAAAGTATCATCTTTAAAACAGATAATAAATTAGGACAAAACACTCAGCAGAGCAATCTTCACTTTGCTGTTTGAGTCTACCTAGATTAACTCAAACTTATGTTTATAAAACCCAGGAAGAACACATTTTTTTGTTTGTTTAATTTGGCCATTGATTGAAAGCAGGAAGAACTATGACAACTATAATGTACTTAAAGAAAAATCAGGATTAAATATTATTTCCCCACTATCCCTCCCCAGTAGCACTGTAAGCATAGCAACCACATAACCACCAAGTGATTATATGAAGGTGCTTTATTCAGCGCTGGAAGCCGGGGCAGGTGCCCAAATCTGGCTTCAAGTCCCGTTACTTCCCAGCCATTATTTATACATCCAACATTACGTAAGGTATACATATTCATTACAGGTTGCAACATCAGCCTCGCATTCCATTCTAATTAGCTCTCCTCCCATTTGCACATGCGTGGTGCTCTCTGGTGGTCGTCCAGATGCAGTAAGGAGTCTTCCTCTCTGCTAAACTTTTCACCTTTCTCACTCGACGCATGCTCTCTCTGCTCCTTGGTTCTGGTTCAACTCATTTCAGCATTTTCAGGTTCTTATCAAAGGTCAGGTTGTACTTGTTCCCTCCCAGGGTTCCCTTTCAAAGATTCATTTGACTGTTCGGTATACTCCCTAAATATCTCAGTATACATAGATTAATTGATAATGTAAGTACATTTGACAATGCTTATTATACTTTATGACCCATCACCTAAGAGACATTAATAAAACATCCATTTGGTTCTCCATAACACTAACAGCACCACCAGTCCAGTACTCTCCTAGGTATGCCTTATCATAGAATCAGAATCATTAAGGTTGGAAAAGACCTCCAAGATCATCTGGTCCAACCATCACCCTACTACCAATATCAGCCACTAAACCATGCACAGTTACGAGATCAGTTCTCAACGATATCAGTTCTCAAAACCGGAGTGCCTACCCTTTTTTTTTTTTTTTTCTTCCCTAATTCTTCACTGATCCTGCCTTCTTAACCAGTCTCGGTTCCTTTGTCAGCTCTCTGCAGAACCACTGTCACCACAGCACAGGAGTGCTGAAATCAGCGGGTCATGCCTTCCTGCTGCAGTGGCGGCGGGGCTCCCCGGTAGGTGACTGGATCCCAGACGAGCCCCCAAATTGTGAGAAACACTCTGTAGCCAATAACATAGGCTCAGGTGAGGATCTCAGTGAAGTAGCATTTTTATTCACGATTGCAATGGCGGGTGTCCCACAAGCAAGAGCGCACCTACTAGTCACATAGTACAGTTTATATTCTTTATCTCTCAATGACCGGGACACTCCCCTGTTTCCCCATTGACTGGGTAGTCCAGGTTCACAGTCTATCCAGTGCTTCACAGACAATACATGGCTTTCAGTTGCCAGCCTGTTATTTTTCAAATTTCTTTTGACTTTTTTTACTCTGAGGTGATAATGTTTCTTCCCTTATCTGGCTTGACTTGACACCTAATTTCACCTAAATACCGTGAAATTCACCTAATTCTCCTAATCCACCTATTCACCTATTCACCTAATTACCGTGAAATTCACCTAATTCAACCAGACCTAAGGAGTCTGGTTGTCTGCATTTTACAAGGTGGTCTGGTAAGCTTTGTTATCACTGCAAGCATATCTCAATACCACATTCCTTTCCTCTAAACAATATGACATCTCTAGAAAAAACTCTTTCTTACATGGTCACATACACCCAGTAAATGCTTTTCTGTTGAATATCAATTTAGTACTTGTCTTTCTCCCCGTTCTCGGCCCGCCCCCCCCCCCTCCCCCCCCCCCCCCCCCCACATTGGGCATTCCTAAGAAGCAACATGTCTGGTACTTCCTGTGCTTATGTTAGTGTTGGGGAGAATCGAATGGATGTTTTACTAATGTCTCTTAGGTGATGGGACATACAGTATAATTAAGCATTGCCAAATGTACTTACATTATCAATTAATCTATGTACACTGGAAACTTAGGGAGTACACTGAACATTTAAAGGAATCGTTGAAGGGGAACCCTGGAAGGGAACAGGTACAACCTGACCTTGGATAAGGGCCTGGAAATGCTGAAATGAGTTGAAGCAGAACCAAGGAGCGGAGGGAGCATGCGTCGAGTGAGAAAGGTGAAAAGTTTAGCGGAGAGGAAGACTCCTTACTTCATCTGGACGACCACCTGGACGACCACCAGAGTGCGCCACGCATGTGCAAAGGGGAGGGGAGCTAATTAGAATGGAATGCGAGGCTGATGTTGCAACCTGTAATGAATATGTATACCTTACGTAATGTTGGATGTATAAATAATGGCTGGGAAGTAACGGGACTCGAAGCCAGATTTGGGCACCTGCCCCGGCTTCCAGCGCTGAATAAAGCACCTTCATATAATCACTTGGTGGTTATGTGGTTGCTACGCTAACACTTATGTTACCAATTCTGGTGCAAAAACATTTTTGTTCCTCCAGTTCCCCCCTTTTCTTCTTTATAAATTTGTCAAAGCAAAGAAATTGCTGAGCAGCTTCAAGAACCTTTTGAGCAAGTATAAGAAACACCCTTCCAGTTGCTTTGTTTTTTAGTAGTTCTGTTTTCACATTTTTTTTTACTTCATGCTAGAGAAAAGGCACAACTCCTTCTAGAATACTCCTTTGAAAGTTTCTTTTTTTGTTGTCTTGTTTTAGAACATGGAAAACAGTTTTCTTCAAGTAGTGCAAAATCAAGTCTCCTGTGCTTTGTAATTCTGGATGCTTGCACTTCCCCATAGGCCAGTCTGAAATGGATTTGAATGTAATTTTGTATGGGGTCATTATACAGCCACAGTAGTATTAACACAGGTGTGTAAGGAATGGTCCAGCAATTCGTGCCACTAAGGGATTTGAAGGGTTAACATTGAGGCCTGGGTTTAGGTGAGAAGAGAACAAAGGGATTTCTTCAGAGAAAAACTGCTGACTCTGCACGGACGTGCAGTAACTTCTGACAGCCGGCCAAGAGACCACTAGATAAGGAGGAAGAATATGAGCCTCCCTGTCCGAGCGGCCCCCGAGAGACTAACAGAGACTGATAAGCAGGCGCACCTGGGAGGACTTTGGATTCGGGAAACCAATTATAATAACCCTGCCTCTTCTAGAAGTAGTAATGAATATGTATTAGCCTAGGAGCATAAAAACCAGCCGCCTTACGTAACAGGTGTGCGTCCTGGTGGAGCAGAGACTCCCGGCGCACCCAGCGCTGTTTGCTTGCCTCTATTCATTTAATAAATTGTAAACTTTGATTGTAATCCTATTTGGGACTCAGTCAGTTATAACAGGTGGGAACAAAATTGAAAGGCATATTAGGGTGTTCTTTCACCATTGTTACATGGTTGTTTTTTATTTGGGAAACTATCTATTTGAGAGGGAGGAGGTTCCCCTGCAGCAGTTGCCATCAGCTGGCAGCTATTGCTTTCAGTGCTGGACTAGGCTGAGCTTTGCTCTATTTCAAGGTGACTCTTATATTCTTAAATTATTTGCAGCAGATTGCTGCTTTCAAATGCATCCAAAAATGAAAGGATGTTTTGAGAAAAAACAAATATTGTTTTCACTCATTCTGTTTTTATTTTCAATATAGTTCTCACTACCAAATAAGAATTAAGGTTTTTGCCTGCATCCTTACAACAGTTGAGCACATTCAGTCTGTTCACTGAACTCCTTTTTGAGTCAGGGAGCTTACAGCCCTATTCTGTGTTGTATGAGGGTTGTTGGTGGGTCACGTGTATAATTTTTGTCTTTATGATACTGTCTGTATTTAAACCAAACTCAGTTTCTGCATTTCATTTAACAAACAGTCACTGTCCTAATGCAAAAATTTCCATCAGGGACAGTATGCTGATGAATGTCAAGACTGCTTTGAACTTATCTTGGCCAAGCAGTTGAGCTTGGGATTTAGAGGTTATTTATCATGCACCAAGGATTTACTGAAAGGAAGGTGTCTTGGTTTCGGCTAGGACAGAGTTAATTTTCCTCCTAGCAGATGGTAGGGTGCTGTGTTTAGGATTTAGGATGAGAATAATGGTGATAACACACTGATGTTTTAGTTGTTGCAGAGCAGTGATTACACTAAGCCAAGGACTTTTCAGCTTCTCACATTGCCCTGCCAGCAGGCAGGCTGGGGGTGCAGCAGTAGCTGGGAGGGGACAGACCCAGGACAGCTGACCCAAAGTGGCCAAAGGGGTATTCCATATCATATGATGTCATGCTGAGCAATTAATACGGGGTGACTGGATGGGGTGGGGGGACTGGCTGCTCGTGGATAGAATCATAGAATCATAGGATCATAGAATATCCCGAGTTGGAAGGGATGCACAAGGATCATCGAGTCCAACTCCTGGCACCACACAGGTCTACCCAAAAATTCAGACCATATGACTAAGAGCACAGTCCAAACGCTTCTTAAAATTTGACAGGCTTGGTGCAGTGACTACGTCCCTGGGGAGCCTGTTCCATGCGTGACAGCGCTCTCAGTGAAGAACCTCTTCCTGGTGTCTAGCCTGAACATCCCCTGCCGCAGCTTGACACCATTCCCGCGGGTCCTATCTCTGGTCACTAAAGAGAATAGATTGTCTAGATTGTCGCCTGCCCCTCTACTCCCCGTCGTGAGGAAGCTGTAGACCGCGATGAGGTTTCCCCTCAGCCTCCTCTTTTCCAGGCTGAACAGGCCCAGTGACCTCAGCTGCTCCTCATACGTCTTCCCCTCTAGGCCCTTCACCATCTTAGTAGCCCTTCTCTGGACACTCTCCAACAGCTTAATGTCCTTTTTGTACTGTGGTGCCCAGAACTGCACACAGTACTTGAGGTGAGGCCGCACCAGCGCAGAGTAGAGTAGGACAATCACTTGCCTTGACCGACTAGCAATGCCGTGCTTGATGCATCCCAGGATACGGTTGGCCCTCCTGGCTGCCAGGGCACACTGATGGCTCATATTCAGCTTGCTATCAGCAACAACCCCCAGATCCCTCTCTGTGGGGCTGCTGTCCAGCGCCTCATTGCCCAGTCTGTACGTATAGCCAGGGTTGCCCCATCCCAGGTGCAGGACCCGGCACTTACTCTTGTTAAACTTCATGCGGGTTGGTGGTTGCCCAGCTCTCCAATCTGTCCAGATCTCTCTGCAAGGCCTTTCCACCCTCAAGGGAGTCAACAACTCCTCCAAGTTTAATATCATCAGCAAATGTGCTCAATACACCTTCTAGTCCTACATCCAAATCTTTTATAAAAACATTGAAGAGGACTGGCCCTAAAATGGAGCCTTGGGGGACCCCACTAGTGACCGTCCACCAGCCTGATGCGGCCCCATTTACCACAACCCTTTGAGCCCTGCCCGTCAGCCAATTGCTCACCCATCGTATGATGGTTTTGTTTAGCTGTATGCTGGACATTTTGTCCAGTAGGATCCTCTGTGAAACTGTGTCAAAAGCTCTACTGAAATCCAAAAAGATTACATCAGCTGGTTTCCCTTGATCTACTAGATGGGTGATCTTATCGTAAAAGGAAATCTAATTTTTTAGGCAGGACCTACCCCTCATGAACCCATGTTGGCTGGGACCAATGACTGCATTGTCCCCCAGGTGCGCTTCAATAACTTCAAGAATCATCCTCTCCATAATTTTACCAGGCACTGACGTGAGACTGACAGGCCTGTAATTGCCAGGGTCTTCTTTCTTCCCTTCTTGAAAACTGGCACAACATTTGCCAGTTTCCAGTCAACTGGGACCTCTCCAGATTACCAAGACCATTGAAAAATAATTGAGAGAGGTCCCGTGATGACATCAGCCAGCTCTCTAAGCACCCTGGGATGAATCCCATCCGGACTTGTATGGATCCAGGTGGAGCAGCAAATCTCGCACATGTCAGGGTCAGTTGGGAGTTTATCATTCCCGCCGTCATGGTCCTCCAGCTCAGGGCACCCTGGGTCCCGAAGCCCATCATCAGTGTTGAAGACGGAGGCAAAGAAGGCATTAAACGTCTCTGCTTTGCCTATGTCCTTGTCTGTGAAAGAAAGAAAGAAAGAAAGCGTAAGGAAGCGGGCAGGGAGGGCAGACAACTGGGATGGCTGAGCAAGGACCTGCTGGTCAAACTGAGGCTCAAGAAGGAAATGCACAGGCAGTGGAAACAGGGACATGTGGCCTGGGAAGAGTACAGGGATGCTGTCCGTATGTGCAGGGATGGGATCAGGAAAGCCAAGGCACAGATGGAACTGAGCTTGGCAAGGGAAGCAAAGAATAACAGGAAAGGTTTCTATAGGTACACTGCTCAGAAAAAAAAGGCCAAGGAGAGCATACCCCCTCTGATGGATGAGAAGGCTGAACTGGTAACAACAGACATGGAGAAGGCTGAGGTAGTCAACAACTTCTCTGCTTCAGTCTTCACTGCCAGTCAGGCTTCCCAAGTCTTTAATTTCCCTGAGCCCACAGATGGAGGATGGGGGAGCAAATTCCCCTCCCCAGTGTAAGAGAAGAACAGGTTCAAGAACACCTGGTGAAAATAAACAAGTACAAGCCTATGGGGCCTGATGACATGTATCCCAGGGTCCTGAAGGAACTGGTTGATGTAGTTGCCAAGCCTCTCTCCATCATATTTGAAAAGTCCTGGCAGTCAGGCAAAGTCCCTGGTGACTGGAAAAAGGGAAATATCAGTCCTGTTTTTAAAAAGGGCAGAAAGGAGTGTGGGAAAGGAATTCGCAGGTGGCTTCGCGCTGCTTCAAACATCCCTGAATTAGAGATAATGAGGAAACAAGCGGTAGAAACAAAAACTTGAGCAAGGTTGAGATAAAGTAAATTGGCTAGTGTTAAAGATGAGCTTTGGGCAGTGGCCAATTGCTGGCTGGCTCGAGGCGTGTCTGAGGCTCTCTAACCAATTGTATGACAGATTCGGGCGCGTGGACAGCACGTGGGGCTACGGGAAAAGTATATGTAGTGGTGAAAAATGTCAATAAAGGTCTCCTGTTCAAGAGCCATCAGGAGTCCGTGTCTTGCATCCCTTCAAATGGTGACCCCGACGTGGGAGGAGCAGCGCTGCACGAGCGTCCGAAGGGAACCCAGCTGAACAAGTCAAGCTCGCAGCTGGACTGCAGCTTCAACCCCGGGACATCACCTGACGGACAGGTGAGCGGCTGGGCATTGATCATGGGAGCTAGCCTTTCGGCAGAGGAAGAGGCTATAGTGAAATTACTAACGCAACTCCTAATAGACAGGGGAGTAAAAAATGATCTGTTTAAGATAAAGCTATTATTGAAATTTTTGCGAAAACAAGGGTTCCCCTCAATGGCTTCCGCAGTATTTGATGTAAAAACTTGGGACCAAGCGGGGGAAAAAATATGGGAAGCAGCATCCAGTGGGGATACTAATGCTGCTGAGGTGATGACTACGTGGCGGCTGGTGACAGAGGCTTTAAGATCGTGGCAGGCAGAAAAGGAAGTACAGAATGCCGCTGCCCAGGCAATAACAGCAGCCGAACCGAGATCAGAGCCTGCAAGGTCACCAGAGCACTGCAATTTGATAGACCTGGGGGATGACAAGGAAGAGGGCCGTGGACCGCCGCCGCAGAGCCCCTCCCCGCTGCCGCCGCAGAACCCCTCCCCGCTGACCCCCTCGGCTCCCGCCTTGCTTGCCCCTGATAATGCCTCTCTGGGAGCCCGAGCTTTCGACCCGCGGGAACGATGGGAGCTGGTGCGCCGAGAAGTGCTAAAAGACGGGGACCTGGTGGGAATGGCTTTCCCGGTGCAGGTGCGACCCAACGGTCCAAATGAATATAATGCCTTCCAATGGGATCTAATTAAGGAATTGAGAAAGACTGTGACTACATATGGATTACATGCACCATTTACTCAGTCATTGTTAGAAAACGTTATGACTGGTCACTTGCTGGTGCCGTACGATTGCCGTCAGATAGCCGCGATGATTTTAACGCCAACACAAAAATTACTCTGGGAGCAAAAATGGAAAGAAGGGTGCGAATTAGCCCCCCTGGGTAACATAGAATGGCAGCCTGGCTACCCCCTCCGGGGAGCCGGGATCCCACAGTTGATGGGGACTGAGCCGTTATTTGATCCGAGATTGCAGGCTAGGCTCAACGATGCCATCTTGCGGCAGTCCGCGTCTCTGGCCTTCCAGGCTATGTTGAAGTTGCCTGAAGTTGGAAAAGTCCAGCCATCATTTACCAGCATTAGGCAACAAATTACCGAGCCTTATATGCAATTCATTGATAGATTGCGAGACGCTTTGGACAAACAAATTGACAACCGCGAGGCCAAAGAGGCCCTTATACTAAAACTGGCAGTGGAAAATGCAAACACAGACTGTAAGAAAATACTCCAAGCCCTGCCTGCTAATACTACACTGGTACAAATGATAGAGGCTTGCAATCGAGTCGGATCCATAGAACATCACACTGCCGCTTTGGCCGGAGCTTTTGCTGCTGCGCTTAAAACCGGGCGAAAACGGTGTTTTCGCTGTCGAGCCACGGGGCATTTTGCCACCGAATGCCCACAGCGAGGAGCGGGGGGGGGAACGCGGTAACTCTGCCCCTCCCACTGTTTGCCCACGGTGCGGCACGGGATGGCACTGGGCTAGCCAGTGCCGTTCGACGCATAATGCAGAGGGACAACCTTTACAACCGCGGCAGGGAAACAGGAAGCAGAGCGCGGGGCGAGGCCGCGCGATGACACAAGTGCCCCGGCCCTCCTTCGTGGGCGGGCCGTCCTCGCGGAAGTCACCGCCCTGGGCGATGATGACTACCGGGCTGCGACCGCAGCCGCCCACTGCTCCAGCGATCCCGTCCACTACGTCACCGTGGATTCCCTCACAGCCAGAACCTGAGGAAGCGCCGGATTAGATGTTTCCACAGTAACGAGCTGCACCCTTTGGGACACTCGGGTCCGCAAAATACCTCTAAACGTAAAGGGACCAATAGGGAAGGGATGCAGCCCCCTCTTGCTAGGGCGGTCTAGCACCCCACTAACGGGTCTTTTTGTACTGCCTGGAGTAATCGATGCTGAATATGAAGTGTTATAAATGACTGAGTCCCAAATAGGATTACAATCAAAGTTTACAATTTATTAAATGAATAGAGGCAAGCAAACAGCGCTGGGTGCGCCGGGAGTCTCTGCTCCACCAGGACGCACACCTGTTACATAAGGCGGCTGGTTTTTATGCTCCTAGGCTAATACATATTCATTACTACTTCTAGAAGAGGCAGGGTTATTATAATTGGTTTCCCGAATCCGAAGTCCTCCCAGGTGCGCCTGCTTATCAGTCTCTGTTAGTCTCTCGGGGGCCGCTTGGACAGGGAGGCTCATATTCTTCCTCCTTATCTAGTGGTCTCTTGGCCGGCTGTCAGAAGTTACTGCACGTCCGTGCAAAGTCAGCAGTTTTTCTCTGAAGAAATCCCTTTGTTCTCTTCTCGCCTAAACCCAGGCCTCAATGTTAACCCTTCACACCCCTTAGTGGCACGAATTGCTGGACTATTCCTTACATGAAGGAATAATACAAGCAATGGCATGGACTCCTTCTCCTCCAATGCTCATACCCAAGGGGACTAGAATTGCACAGTTAATACTATTTAAAGCCATAGTTCCACAAGCAGAGACGCGTGACTGACACGACGCGGGGTTTGGATCGGTGGGACTCCCATCAGTTTTTTGGGCCTCGGCCATCACCATTAAGAGACCTACACTGACCCTAACACTTCATCACCCAAAGGCCAACCCCTCGAGTGCACAAATAACCGTATTAATGGATACCGGGGCAGATGTCACAGTAATTGCTCTTCAGGATTGGCCCAAAGGTTGGCCGTTAGATTCCACCACAAAAGGCCTTGTGGGAGTTGGTGGTGTCTCCGATACTTTTCAGAGCCGTTATATGCTTACCATTAAGACTCATGAAGGCTCACTCTATAATGTCCGGCCATATGCTGCCCTCATACCTGTCAGTCTCCTGGGGAGGGATGTGATGGGACAGGGCGAGTTCACCCTGAGCTTTCCGGAAAATTTTTGATAGTGGCCATTGACAAATGACCGCGCATGAGACTCACCTGGAGGACTAATAATCCTGTGTGGGTGAATCAATGGCCGCTCCCTGCGGAAAAGGTCGCTGCTCTCCAAGAACTTGTCCAAGAACAGTTACAATTGGGACACATTACCCCCACAACCAGCCCCTGGAATTCATCTGTGTTTGTTATTAAAAAGAAAAGCAGGAAATGGCGATTACTTCACAATTTACATCAAATAAACAATGCAATGGAGGACATGGGAGCTCCCCAGCCTGGATTACCTTCTCTCGCTATGCTCCCTCGCAATTGGAATATCTTAATTACTGATTTAAAGGACTGCTTCTTTACTATTCCACTTCACCCTGCTGATGCTCTTCGATTCGCGTTCTCGGTCCCAAAAATCAGTAAGACCGAACCAATCGATAGGTATCATCGGACTGTGCTGCCCCAAGGGATGAAAAACTCCCCAACAATTTGCCAAACATACGTAGCAGGAGCACTATGCCCCGTACGCAAACGATTCCCGCACGTATACATCTATCATTATATGGATGACATATTGCTCTCCAGTCCGACAGAAAACGCAAGAGGTACTGCCTGCTCTATGGCAGGAGTTACAGAAATGGGGATTACAAATCGCACGGGAAAAAAATTCAAATGGAGGCGCCTTGGAAATATTTAGGCTGGAAGATACTGCAGCAAAGTATTCAACCCCAAAATGTAGCCATTACAATGGAAATTCGCACGCTCAATGATGTCCAGAAGCTTATAGGCAATATAAATTGGATAAGGACGCAATGCGGAATTGACAACCATACACTAGCACCCCTGTTCGAGTTGTTAAAAGGGGACACTGATATTAATGCGCCCTGCCGCCTGACTAATGAAGCCAGGGCGGCACTAAACCATATAGAGGAGAAGATCTCTGCCCAATAATGCCAGCAGCAAGCAGAAAATTTACCCATTCAGCTCTACATATGCAACCAGAATCCATAACCTTTAGCTATTATTGCGCAATGGGACTCCAATGCAACAGACCCGTTGCTGCTATTAGAATGGGTGTTTCTACCCCACCAACCGACAAAGACGCTTGCCACCCGCATTG
Organism: Anser brachyrhynchus; assembly: GCF_964034855.1. Lineage (NCBI taxonomy): Eukaryota > Metazoa > Chordata > Aves > Anseriformes > Anatidae > Anser > Anser brachyrhynchus. The sequence continues at coordinate 12,597,980 of NC_137704.1, forward strand.
AAATGTTTTCAGATTTGATTAGGAAGGGTAGAGAACAAATTATAGAAATGGCCGGAGAAGAGCCAAAATCCATTATCATTCCGATAGTTAAAGACTATCTTGATTGGTGCCTCCAGAATAGCTTAGAGCTACAATCAGCCTTTTTGGGTTTCAAGGGTCAACTTGATATACATCTCCCATCTCATAAAATGCTTACCTTTTATAATAATGTACAGGTTGAGGACAAGCCACTATATTGATGGCACCCAGTCCAAGGACAAACAGTATTCACAGTCGGGTCAGGGAGAACAAGAAAAGCTGTAGTCGTGTGGGAACAAGGAGGCCACTGGCAACATGTGATAGAAACAATACAGGGCTCCCCTCAGATAGTAGAATTACATGCGGTAGCAATGACATTCAAGCAACGGGACCAGGCTCCACTAAATATTGTCTCTGATTCACATTATGCAGTAGGAGTAGCACAACGAATTGAAAGATCTCAGATCAAACACATCCACAACAAAGCACTATTCTAAAAATTTAAAGAGTTATTATTTCTTGTAGAGCACCGTACCCACCCTTATTGCGTGATCCACATTAGAAGTCATACGACACTCCCGGGATTCTTTACAGAAGGAAATGCCCGGGCCAATCAATTGACTAGCATTGCATTCCAAGTCCCAGTGCCAAATACATTGTCCCAGGCTCATTTATCACATCAATTCTTCCACCAGGCAGCAAAGGCATTGTCCAAACAGTTTGCCATCCCCATAGGAGATGCTAAGCTTATAGTACAGACCTGCCCAGATTGTCAAAAATGATCAGGCCCACTGACTACAGTTAATCCTAGGGGCCTCTCTTCTCTTCAGATTTGGCAAACTGACGTTACTCACATTCCCGAGTTCGGGAGGCTAAAATACGTTCACGTGTCCATAGATTCTTTTTCGCATGCGCTCTGGGCCTCTGCGATGACGGGCGAAACAAGCCGTCACGCACAGGTGCATTTCCGTGCAGCCTTCGCCGCCCTCGGAATCCCTAAAGAAATAAAAACTGATAATGGCCCGGCTTATGCGAGCCGCTCTACGCAGGCTTTTTCCATACCTGGGGCATCACTCACAAGACAGGCATCCCACACTCACCCACAGGACAAGCAATAGTAGAACGTGTTCACCGCATATTAAAGGACTTATTGGCAAAACAGAAAAAGGGGGAGACACAGGAGACCCTGCAGAATAGATTAAACAAAGTGGTATATGTCATGAATCATTTGACACTACCTTTTCAATACAAAGAAATACCACCTATAATTAAGCATTTTAAATTAATGGAATCAGGACTAACATCCATTCCAACAGGAAAAGCGATGGTTATGATGAGAAATCTGGATACTGGGGGGTGAGAAGGACCATATGCCTTAATAACCTGGGGGCGAGAGTATGATTGTGTTTCCACAGGGCAAGGACCACGATGGGTGCGGGCTCGTGGCGTGCGACCATGATTGGGACCATCATCCTTGTCCGCCTCTGCAGCTTCGGCGCCTCCTGGGTCTCAATCCAGCCCAGATGAAACATCTGGGTCACCCTCGCCAACATGACCGGACAAAACCATATGTGTCTGTCTCTGGCCAGCACGGGAAATCCGTTCATGACCTGCCTAGTCGGGATTCCTCTAGAAGATAAGGATCTGACAAATTTGGTTAGCAGCACATCAACAGGGCCACACCTTGTGGGGGTGTGGACCTCTCAGATAGAGGAAATGCCTCCAGAGAGGCAATGAACAACTGGGATGGTTGGGTGGTCCAATTACCGATAGCCCCGTTGGAGCCACAGGAATTAGATATCCTGGGATGTGTAACAGCAACAGCATGTGTAAGGTTCAATTGCTCAGGCAAAAAATCCAATCATGAAACAAATGGTCAATGCCACTCTTGCTCCTTATTGCAATGCATCTCTTTGGTGTAATTATACAAAACTATAATAGCATCCTTCCTTGCGCCAGGAGCCGCTCTGCTTGGCTGTGGGATCGACTGTGGAATGGTCGCCCCCAAGGTGCACCCTGAGCATTTTCCTCAGAGGGGTCTCCACTCTCAGCCGCTCACCACGGGAGTAGACAAGGACCTCCTGAAGCCGCGGACAAATTATTTTAAGTGATATTTTCTTGTGGTATGAATGAGAAGTGCAAGAGGCCTCTGTGTGATTGTGTGATTGTGCTGTGCGAGTGAGAAGCAGCATCGCTGCGAAGCAACATCCCTAGCGCTTAGTGGCTTGTTGACTGATGTAGATTCTAGTAGGCATGCTACTTTACAATCGTAATTCTGCATGTGATTCTTACCCTGTTGCTTATTGTACCGTGCTTATTGCAATGTCTGCGGTGATTGAAAAATCTATAGAAAGCGTTTAGTTGGTTGAAAATAAAAAAAGGGGGAATTGTGGGAAAGGAATTTGCAGGTGGCTTCGCGCTGTTTCACACATCCCTGAATTAGAGATAATGAGGAAACAAGCGGTAGAAACAAAAACTTGAGCAAGGTTGAGATAAAGTAAATTGGCTACAGTGTTAAAGATGAGCTTTGGGTAGTGGCCAATTGCTGGCTGGCTCGAGGCGTGTCTGAGGCTCTCTAACCAATTGTATGACAGATTCAGGCACGTGGACAGCGCATGGGGCTATGGGGAAAGTATATGTAGTAGTGAAAAAGGGCAATAAAGGTCTCCTGTTCAAGAGCCATCAGGAGTCCGTGTCTTTCATCCCTTCAAAGGAGGACCCAGGGAACTACAGACCTGTGAGCCTCACCTCTGTGCCTGGGAAGATCATGGAACAGATCGTCCTGGAAGCAATGTCAAGGCACATGCAAGACAAGGAGGTGATCCAAGACAGCCAGCATGAATTCACCAAGGGCAAATTGTGCCTGACCAATCTGTTGGCATTCTATGATGGAGTGACTGTATCAATTGACAAGGGAAGACCGACTGATGTCATCTATCCAGATTTCTGCGAGGCCTTTGACACAGTCCCACATTAAGTCCTGATTTCCAAATTGAAGAGATATGAACTTGATGGGTGGACCATTCAGTGGATAAGGAATTGGCTTGAAGGTCACGCCCAGAGGTTCAAGGGTGGTGAGGCACTGCAACAGGTTGCCATAGTGGTTGTGGATGATCCATCTTTGGAAGTGTTCAAGACCAGGTTGGATGGGGCTTCGGGCAACCTGGTCTAGTGGACGGTGACCCTGCCCATGGCAGGGAGGTTGGAACTAGATGATCTTTAAGGTCCCTTCCAACCAGAGCTATTCTGTGATTCTATAATTCTATGATTCTATGATTACTAGTGCCCTAGTTTAGACTAGGATAGAGCTAATTTTCCTCCTAGCAGATGGTATGGTGCTGGGTTTTGGATTTAGGATGAGAATAATGGTGATAACACACTGATGTTTTAGTTGTTACAGAGCAGTGCTTACACCAAGCCAAGGACTTTTCAGCTTCTCGCTCTGTCCTGCCAGTGGGCAGGCTGGGCGTGCAGCAGGAGCTGGGAGGGGACAGACCCAGGACTGCTGACCCAAGCTGGCCAAAGGGATATTCCATATCATATGACATCATGCTGAACAATTAATGTGGGGTGGCTGGCCGGGGTGGGAGGGAACTGCTGCTCGGGGATAGGCTGGGCATCGGTCAACGGGTGGTGAGCAATTGCACTGTGCATCACTTGTTTTGTACACATCATTATCAGTAGTACTATTATCATTATAATAATTATTATTTTCCTTTATTTTCTGTCCTAATAAACTGTCTTTATCTCAACCCCCAGGCTTTCACTTTTTTTTTTCGATTCTGTCCCCCATCCCAGCGAGGGAGGGGGAGGGGGAGTGAACTGCTTTGTGGTGCTTAGATGCCTGATGGGTTCAACCACAAAAAAGGGTTAAAAGAAAGTTTGAATTAACAACGTTCTTGTGAAAAACACACATTTTCATGATGCCAAAGTGTAGGCAGACCTGGCCAGTTGGTTGGAGGTATCTGAATATGAATTATATTATGGTAACGATAATGTCAAAATACGAAGAATTTTTTCTTAAAAGCTAGGATTCACTGAACTGTATATGTTAACAATATATCAGTAAGTAGAGTTGTGGAGGTTTTACTCACCTGGGCAGCTGAACTCCATCACAACCACTCTCTCACTCCCATTCCTCAAAGGGAAAGGGGGACAGCAGGTTACAACCACCGTTGGAAAACAGCAGTGAGTGTCCGGCCTGCGTGAACTGCTGCGCAAACTGCCACGCTACACCCTGTTTACTGCGCTCCCTAGGGGCTGCCTTTGTTCAACAGGGGGGGCTGCTGGCTCCGCCCACACCTCGTCAGCTGCCCTGGAGGGCTGCGGGTCCTGGCGGCTCTCGCGGCTACCTTCCTCGAGTGGCCTTGATGCAGGAAAAAACCCTGTCCCCCTTGATCCCCTGTTCTGCTGCAGAACGCGTCTACCCCAGATCCGATCACCTTAGCAGATGATTAACAAACATAATTCCTTTATCCAAGACCAATTGGGTAACCACGAAGTTAATTTTTAACTTACTCCAAGTCAAGGGAGGGACCACCTCACAAAACTATGGAACCCGTAAGGGTGGACAGCAATAGCATTGGGGGGGGCTTTCAGTTCTGGTTTGTTTAAGAAGTTTTTACCCAGCCATTTTGCTTATGTAATTTGTCAATTACTGTCATATTAAGAAATAGAGCTCCCAGATGTGAGAAATAAAGTTGTGTTTTTGCAGTGGAAAATTCCACTAACCTTGCATATTCAAAAGTGATTGTGCAGGCATAACAGTGGCATAACAGTGGGGGGTATGTTAAGCACATAAGCAGAAGGTCCCACTGTCCCAAAATAAGGCAGATAGCTAAAAAAAAAAAAACAAGACGAGCAGTGCGAAATCAGTAAAAACAAAAAAATCACAGGCCCTTGTTGTGGTTTAACCCGGCTGGCAGCTAAACACCACACAGCCGTTCGCTCACCCTCCCCCCTCCCTCTCTGGGATGGGGGAGAGAAACGGGAAAGTGAAGCCTGTGAGTTGAGATAAAGGCAGTTTCTTAAGACAGGAAAATAATAATAACAATACTAATAATAGTGATAATGATAATAGTATTAATAATAATAATGAGTATGAAACAAGTGATGCACAATGCAATTGCTCACCACCCGTTGACCGATGGCCAGCCTATCCCTGAGCAGCCGGCCCCCCCACCCCGGCCAGCCACCCCTATATATTGTTTAGCATGACATCAGATGGTATGGAATACCCCTTTGGCCAGTTTGGGTCAGCTGTCCTGGGTCTGTCCCCTCCCAGCTCCTGCTGCACCCCTAGCCTGCCCGCTGGCAGGACAGAGCGAGAAGCCGAAAAGTCCTTGGCCTGGTGTAAACACTGCTCTGCAACAATTAAAACATCAGCATGTTATCAGCGCTCTTCTCATCCTAATCCAAAACATAGCACCCTACCAGCTACTAGGAGGAAAATTAACTCTGTCCTAACTGGAACCAGGACAGATATCCACCCCTTATTCCATACCATTTATGTCATGCTCAGGTTACACTCTTTCCAATACATTCTAATTAATCACCATTTTCATCTATGATATATAGCAATCATGGTAGTGATGACATACAGTACTGTATAATAATTAACATACTACATTTCACCTCATGGGCTATTCTCACCCAGTATTAAATCCCCTTGAGGTACACACCGGACCTCCCCATTCTTTTGCATTACCCACCAAGTGCATCCAGGTCCCTGAGCAAAAGCAATCCCACGAATGGGTTTGCCTTTTCCTGAGGCAGGAGTAGCCCAGACTGTCTTACCCAGCATGTTTCTTACGTGCACTATGTTATAAATTACTCTTTTAGCCAGAAAGAATTAGTTTATTGAGTAAGCGATCAGCAAGCAAAACAGCGCTGGGCGGCCGGGGAGTCCATGCTCCTCCAAACGGCGCGCGCCCCCCCCCCCCCTTTCGCAGTCCCCTTTTATCATCGAGTTCTTCCGGGGTTACGTAGCCCCCCTTCCTAGTACTGCGGCTGCGTCAACTGTTGCTAGGGGGTCGTCTCTGGTCCCTCTGGTGGTCGCTCGGATGAAGGCAGTAGTCTTCCTCTGCTTGGTATGTGGTGTTTTCCCCTCCTTAATTGGTCATGTTGGTTTGTCTTAAGATAGGGCAGTGGGTTATCGGTTTGGCAATTATATTATTTACACAAAGTTCTCTCAATCTTATGTCTGAGACATCAACAGGCAGGATGTCTCAAGGTTCTTACCGCCACCTGGGTGACTCCTTTTGTTCCTTCTTAATATAGCCATGAGAAATAATGAACAAACATTCTTTATACATCACAATCCCTCCTTTTTCTTTTAGTCACTTATTTTGTTCGTTAATTCCTGGTATGCCTGACTACTGAGCATTAAAGTTTCAGCAGTTTCAGCATCCTCATCCATAGTTATAGGTTCATATTTAGCACGGATAAGCATCAAATGCGCTGACTCTAAATGGCTTTTTACAATCGCGATTACTCGGTTAAAAATACATGGTCCAAAGGTTAGCCCTAACACTAATAACAACAAAGGTCCTGCTACTGTTGACAGCAAAGTTGTAAGCCAAGGTGAATAATTAAACCAAGATTCATACCAATTCTGCCTGGCTTCATTCTCTCGCTTTCTCTTTTCCAATCCTTCTCTGAGCTTCATCATTGTATCCCTCACTACTCCAGTGTGGTCTGCATATACACAGCATTCTTCTTTCAAGCGGCACATAATCCACCCTGCTGCAAAAATATCAAATCTAGTCCTCTACGGTTTTGCAAAACAACTTCTGATAGTGACCTTACTGATTTTTCCAGGGCTGTAATAGATTGTTCAACTCGAGTTAAATCTTCATCTACAACCACACGTAGGGAGGTGAACTCCTGACTTTGTCTGACTAGAGAGGCAACTCCAGTGTCTACCCCGGTACCTCCCAGAATTATTAATGTAGCCAGTGTTACAGCCGTGATTGTTTCTCTTCTTGTTAGATGGTGCTCTGCTACCGTGTGCTGTGTATATACGTACTCTTCAGAATGGTACAGAATTCTTGGTACAATTATTACCTGTATACAGAAATCTTGAGACACATTAAAGAGTTTGAGTGATAAGCAAGGAGTAACACCCATCGATGAACAGACCCATCTAGTGTTATCTGCGGGTATTAACCATTTTTCTTTACCTCCTGGTGTAACCTTCTCTGTAATACTACATAGATGGAGCTTCTCACCAGGGACCGTGCCTACGCACCTGCCATTTCCAGTTACTTCCGTCAATGTTATTCCTACATCCCTTCCCCAATTGCATTGTGGAGGGTCGGTTTTACTTGAACGGGTGGCCTCTCCCAGATCCCCAATGGCGTCGTAATATGGGGGCCTTATATCAAGACATAACCAGCAAGGTCTAGGTACGTTTGGATTTGTTTGATTCAATAAATAATAACTAGCATTCATGATTCTCCACATGTTATTCTCAGTCATCCCTTCATTTTTAATCTCGTATTTTTGACCCACTGATTTATTAATAACCTTCAGTGGTTTAGGGCTATTAGGAGTTTGTGTTCCAAAAGCTTGTGTAGGTTGAATCCTTAAAATATTCCCTGACAGTTCCTGATTTGGTCCCACCCGTTGGGGGTTCTTAGCCTCTTCTTTCTTTATATATATTATACCTCCCCTATCAGCTCCAGGTTCATAAAACCTGATTCCCCAACGTTGTCCTAGGGTCCATCTTTGATCATCCGGTTGGGTTACATTGATGTATGTGAATTTGCAATTCATGTGATCTGACCTGTAGTGCTGTAGACTTCCACCATGGTGGTTCGTTGGTCCGCCCCTATTCTTCCAGTTACATCCTGGTGGCCCGTGCCCCGCCTTCAAATATTTATCTGCTCCAGCCCCGGTATTCCAGTCTGTGGCGATAGTCTCGCAATTCCAATAAGCACAATAGTATTCATTTGGATAATTACAATACGGCCTTCCCGTGTTAGAACTTGGGCACATATAGAAGCTTAATTGATTAAAACACGTTTGCTATATTTTGACCCCATGTTACAAAGTCACACAGTGAGACCTTAAAGCTAGGGCCCCCAGCAGTAGTTATCTGCTGCACAACATGGTGATCTTCCCATCTAATTAGGCTCCATATAAAAGGTTTATGAGGGTGCGCAGACCCAGGAACAGTGAAAACAATCACACCTATTACTATGTATCGCAAAAAGTGGCTAGGGCTCATTTTCCGGAGTTCTTTACCTGGCCACGTAATTCCCCACCGTTTCACTCTCTGCCTCGCTTGTCAGTTCGGTTGCAGCGAACTACAAGGTGCATGTTCTTCTCGGCAGCAGCAGTGTTCTTCAGGGGAGTTTCTTGGTTAGCTGCAACCTTTCTCCGATCACACAGGGTCCCCACTCCCCCTTTTTACGATACATAGACAGTATATATTATACTTATCGAGTTCGTTTCAACGTGAGCTTTAAGTCATCAGGGCCTGCGACCGCTTCCCATTCGCTTGTCTGGATTGGTCCTTTCACGCGACTGGCATGTGTCCACCCCTTTTCAGCCATCCGGATAGCCGTCTCTGTGGTAAGTAAAACAACATAGGGGCCTTCCCACCGTGGTGTTAAAGACGTTTCTTTCCATGTCTTAATTAGAACCTTATCTCCAAGTTGTATTCTATGGATTGCTATATCTAACGGGGGACGCTGTGCCACCAAACCTTTTGCTTGTAACTCCCTCCGTCGGTTCATAAGCTGTATTAAATAAGCTTTTAATTGGATATCCTGTACCTGGGGGCGATCAGATGGCATCTCTAAATCATAAGGCATACCATACAGCATTTCAAAAGGTGAGATTCCGACATCGGCTCGGGGCTGTGTTCGGATATTCAATAGTGCAAGCGGTAAACATTTCACCCAGGAGGTCTTTGTCTCCATCATAAGCTTTGTTAGTTGCTTTTTAATTTCACCATTCATTCGTTCCACCTTTCCAGAGCTTTGAGGGTGCCACGGAGTATGATATTCCCAACTTGTCCCCAAAGCTTTCATAGTTTCTTGGGACACTTTCGATACAAAGTGCGGGCCTCGGTCAGAATCAATTGTTTCTATAATCCCGTATCTCGGGATAATGTTTTCTAATAGTATTTTCACCACGGCATGGGCCGTTGTTCTCGTCGTCGGGAAAGCTTCGACAAAGTGCGTGAGATGGTCTACAATCACTAATAAGTATTTATACCTTCCTACTTTTGGAAGCTCTGTGAAATCCAGCTGGATTTTGGCAAAAGGTCGGTGCGCCAATTCCCGACCTCCTAACACTCTTTTTCTCATTTGTCGGGCGTTCACTCTCCTACAGACAAGGCAATCATTCACAACTCGTTTTGCTACATTGTATATCCCAATACACATATACCTTGTAGCAAATTGATCCACTAGTGCTTGAGCTCCCCAATGAGTGTTTTCATGAAACCTCCGTAGCACTCTTAAAGCTGCAGACTTAGGGAGCATCTCCCGTCCATCGGGCAATACCCATTTACCCCCATCGGTCTCTTTTATACCCATTTGAGCCATTTTATCCTTTTCTGGCTGCGTAAAGCAGAGCAATGTATATATGGGCCCATGCAAGTAGCAAGGCGGGGTTTTCCCTTCCTCCTTTTCCCAGAACGGGCAACTACATTGTATGGCATCAAAGCCAAAATCCTTCCAACAAGCATAACATGGAAATTCCTTTAAGTCTTTCCCACAGTCTGGGCAATCTTCCCTCGTTTTTATAATTCTTATACTCATTAATGATGCCCTTTTTGCCTCCTGATCTGTCAGGTTATTACCCCTAACCTGAGGGGTGAGGCCCTTTTGATGCCCTTTTATATGTACTATGGCAATTTCTTTAGGCTCCTTAATAGCTTGTAAAACCTGGGCAATCAATTCCTGATGTATTAAACCCTTTCCTTGTGAATTGATGAGCCCCCTTTCTTCCCATATTTTACCAAATGTATTACCCCATAAGCATACTTTGAATCTGTATATATTGTACCACTTTTATTTTTCAACAGTTTTAGGGCCCGCAAGACGGCATATAGCTCACAAGCTTGGGCTGACCAGCTAGGGGTCAGAGGTCCAGATTCTACTGTCTCAAATGTTTTCCCGTTTATCAGCGCATATCCTGATTTTCGTTTTCCTTCAACTATTCTTGAGGAACCATCCACATGTATTTGTTCACCGATGGGTAATTCCACCTCTTCTAGATCAGGTCTCAATTTCGTTTGCTCTTCTATATTTCGGAGGCAATCATGTCCTAAGGACTCATTTGGTTCCCCATAAAGAAATTGAGCAGGGTTCTGTAGGGAGGTTGTTTCTAATGTTAATTTCGGAGAGGAAATCAAAATTCCTTCATATTTTAATAATCTGGCATCGGTGATCCATTTCTCTGCCTTTTGTTGCAATACCCCACGTATATTGTGTGGAGATATTACTTTGATTTCCCCCCCAAAAGTGATCTTTTTTGCTTCCTCTACTAACAAGGCGGCAGCTACCACTACCTACAAACAATTTGGCTAACCCCGGCTAACTGGGTCCAATAATTTAGACAAATAGGCCACAGGTTTTTTACTCCCTGCCCATTCTTGGGCCAGCACTCCGTATGCCGTGCCTTCTGCACTATTCACAAACAGAAAAAACGGCCTCCTTAAATCTGGTAAGCTTAACACTGGGGGGCGTGCTAGTTCCTCTTTTAACTTGTTCAGTCGTTCCTCATCTTCCCTGGTCCATTTCAACAACCCGTCTCTAGTTACTTTTTCATAGAGAAATTTTACCTTTCCACTATAATCCTCTACCCATTGTCTACAATAGCCTATTAATCCCAGTAATTGCCGTACCTGCCTTTTAGTTCGTGGGGACGTTAAAGCCAATATTCCACTGATTCTGTCTGGGTCTAATTTCTTAGTTCCCCTACTTAACTGGTGCCCCAGGTATTTTACCTCTTGCTCCACAAATTGTAATTTTGATTTTGAAACTTTTAGTCCCTGTAGGCTGAGGAAATTTAACAGCCATATACTGGCTTGTCTAACAGCAGTTTCATCCTTTCCTGCTAGTAGTAAATCATCTACGTATTGTACTAAGGTTACTCCTGGTACCCTGTCATAACCCTGCAGAATTCGTTCTAATGCTTGTCCAAATAAGTTGGGGGATTCGGTGAACCCCTGGGGAAGTACTGTCCACCGCAATTGTTGTTTTCGGTGGGTGTGATGTATGAAGCATGTTTGTTCATTATTTCCCATGGCTATATTAAGAAGGAACAAAAGGAGTCACCCAGGTGGCGGTAAGAACCTTGAGGCACCCTGCCTGTTGATGTCTCAGACATAAGATTGAGAGAACTTTGTGTAAACAACATAATTGCCAAACTGATAACCCACTGCCCTATCTTAAGACAAACCAACATGACCAATTAAGGAGGGGAAAACACCACATACCAAGCGGAGGAAGACTACTGCCTTCATCCGTGCGACCACCAGAGGGACCGGAGACGACCCCCTAGCAACAGTCGATGCAGCCGCAGTACCAGGAAGGGGGGCTACGTAACCCCGGAAGAACTCGATGATAAAAGGGGACTGCGAAAGGGGGGGGGGGGGGGGGCGCGCGCCGTTTGGAGGAGCATGGACTCCCCGGCCGCCCAGCGCTGTTTTGCTTGCTGATCGCTTACTCAATAAACTAATTCTTTCTGGCTAAAAGAGTAATTTATAACAGTGGGTATCCGGATCTTCCCATTCGAAAGCGAAATAATCTCTGCTCTTTTCTTCCAGGGGACACGCCCAGAATGCATCCTTCAAATCTATCACTCTATACCATCTATCTTCCGGGTGTAAATGACTTAGCAGGGTATGGGGGTTGGCTACCACTGGAAATCTAGTTACTGTTCTCTTATTAATTTCCCTTAAATCGTGAACCAACCAATATTTACCATCTTTTTTCTTTACTGGCAAAATTGGGGTGTTAAAGGGGGACATACAGGGTTCTAATAACCCTTGTTGTAGCAATCGTTCGATCTCAGGCTTTAACCCTCGTCTGCCTTCCTCAGACAGGCGGTATTGTTTAATTCGTATTGGCACACTTGGGTTGGTTATAGTCACCTTAAAAGGTGCAATATCCAATTTTCCCACACTGTCAGGAGTATACCAAACTTCTGGATTTATATCTTGCTCATCCTCTACTCTCAGAGGACACAATTTAACTTTCAGTTCCTTATTACTTCCAGACTTATGCCTAATTCTATTATTAAGTCCCCACCCAATAAATTATAATCTGCCTCAGGTACCAAAAGTAAAGACCCTATCCCCAGTTTTGAATTAGATTCAATCAGCACTTCTTTTATAACGGGGACCCCAAACAGTTCCCCTTTGGCCCCAATCACCTGTACCTTCTCCGCTGATCTTTTGCACACCACCCTTGGAAGTCCCGATCCATCCATTCCGAGCAGGAGATTGGGTTCTGATACGAGGCCTACAAAGGCAAACCTACGAGGCAGTGCAAAGGCAAACCCATCTGGGCTGCTGCATTGTGGCAAGATATTGCTGCCCAGGTAGAGAACCTGGTTGTAAAGGTACGCCATGTAGATGCTCATGTGCCCAAGAATCGGGCTACTGAAGAACATCGAAACAACCAGCAGGAGGATCAGGCTGCTAAGACTGAAGTGGCTCAGGTGGACCTGGACTGGCAACATAAGGGTGAACTATTTATAGCTTGATGGGCCCTTGCCTACCCCCGATAATGCCTCCCTGGGGGCCCGAGCTTTCGACCCGCGGGAACGATGGGAGCTAGTGCGCCAGGAAGCGCTAAAGGACCTGGTAGGAACGGCTTTCCCGGTGCAGGTGCGACCCAACGGTCCAAATGAAAATGCAATGCTAACGCAGGGTCCAGCGCCACCTGCACCCCCGCTGTCACCTCCGGGCACCCACCCACCCGCTCCGCCGCCGGCTGCTGCGTTTCTCAGGTTTGAGCGCCCGCCCGTACGCACCGGGTGCTGCCATGTTCTGCCTGCTGCTGCGCCCGGGCCCGCCGCCTCGCGGGCCCTCGCTCGCCGCCGCCCGCCGCCGCCGCCGCTGCTGCCCCCCCGCCATCCCCTCCACCCCCCACCCCCGGGCTGGCCTCCCCTGAGCCCGCCGGCCCATCTGCTGGCGCTGCGGGCCGCTGCCGGAAGCTCGGCCAAGGATGTGGGTGGATCCCCTGAACAGGCAGCCACAGATCTCAGCAGTGAACACAAACTCAATAAATCCCAGCAGCTGAAAAAAGTTTTCAAAGAATGTGGTGCTGTAGGGGTTTCATTCCATGTTGGAATTTCATTACTATCTCTAGGAATCTTCAACCTGTCTGTTAGCGTTCGCGAGGACCCATAACCACAGAGTGATTATATGAAGGTGCTTTTATTAGGCGCCGGAAGTTAGGGGCATGTCTGCCCAAATCTAACTTCATTCGATTTGTACACACAACAAATATTTATACTATTTAGAAACACACATTTGCATAATATACTCGTAATCATCAGTTATCTTCATATTCATTGGATGAATGTATATTCCATCTTCTATAATCATAGCCCCCTTATTAATCTGATAGGTCCCTTTTTCAGTTACTTAGATACTTTCCTGATTACATTAGATTTCAATGGTATTTACCTTAGTTTCCAAACCATTTATTCACCCAGCAATAATCTCCCAGATACCCCTAATATTTATCCTAACTGCTATCTCTAGATCAAATGAGCATTTATGGTATGCATTGTTAGCAGCAATACTGGTTTTACTACTAATACACCTGTTGCCATGTTAACTTTTACCAACATGGCTGTGTCAAGTGGTGTGGATATGACTGCAGTTCTCTTCAAACTTGGTTTCAGTGAATCATCGCTGCAATCTAAAAGGGCTGCTGGTACAGGCACATTTGTGTTGGCATATGCTATTCACAAATTGTTTGCTCCAGTACGAATAATTTGTGTGCCAGTGATACGGACGGCAATGTTTAACAACAGGAAAACATTACATTGTTCCTTATCCAGCTAAATTAGACGGCTAAGTACCTAAACATGCTTCCTCACAAACCACCGTGTCCCCTGCTCACCACCTTTGGGTTTTTCCAACTAAAACAAGAGTTGCTGTTGTAACATCACAATTTGCGTGAATAACAATCTGTGTGGCTCAAAAGATTACACTGTTTCTCTCTCTTGGGATAGAATATTTGCATTGTGCCAAATGCTAGTAGATATTTTCATATATTTTCTATGCTCTGTGATACCTTAACATATGCAGATTTTCAGACTTGTGTCCTCTTGCATTAGAGATAAAAACCATACATGATGGAGAAATTACATTGTAAATGTGTCTTAGGCTGTTAAATATTTGTTTTTCAGATTTTTTTAAAATGTATGTATTTAAGTACATTTGTTAGCATATTTTTGACAATTTATGTTCATAAATGTTTTGAAGCAATTGTTTCAGGGAAAGTATCTGTGCTGCACGCTCAATAAAAATGTGTTAAATAAAAAAAAAAAGACAAAAAAAAGAAAAAAGGAAAAAAAGAAAAAAGAAAAAAAACTAGTACCTTTGAATATTGTATCGGACTCGCAATACGCTGTAAGTGTCGCTCAGCGCATTGAAAGGGCACATTTGAGACATATCCCAAAGGAAAACTTGTTTCTAAAACTTAAAGAGCTGTTATTTTTGGTAGAGCAGCGAGTGCACCCGTATTGTATTATTCATATGCAGAGCCACGCCATGTTACCTGGTATTTTTGCAGAGGGTAACACACGCGCTGACCAGCTAACTAATATGACCCTGACTGCCCTGGTGCCTAAGGTGCTGGAGCAAGCACGGTTATCCCATGCCTTTTTCCATCAATCTGCCAAAGTCTTGGCGAAACAATTCACTATATCGATCACTGATGGCAAATTGATTGTCCAAACATGTCCTGACTGTCAACAACATGTTTCGACCCCGTCTTTAATGGTAAACCATAGAGGTCTACGGTCCTTACAGTTATGGCAGACCGACGTAACGCATATTCCAGAATTTGGTCGCTTGAAAAATGTTCACTTATCGGTAGATACTTTCTCTCATGCTATTTGGGCGACAGCTGCGGTGGGTGAAACTAGCCGCCACGTCCAGGCTCACTTCCGTGTCGTTTTCGCAGCGCTAGGCATCCCAAAGGAAATAAAAACTGACAGTGGCCCCGCCTATACTAGTCATTCCCTTCAAACCTTTTTTCAAACTTGGGATATCCGACACATCAAAGGCATTCCTCATTCCCCCATGGGTCAAACCATTGTTGAGCGCACACATCGCACCTTGAAAACACTGCCAAATAAACAAAAAGGGGGAGACACCCAGGAAACACCACAGAACAGGTTGGGAAAGGCACTTCACGTAATGAATCACCTATCATTACCCTTTCCTCACGAAGAGGTACCGCCCATAATAAAACATTACAAAAATATGAATTCTGCACTGTCACGGGTGCCACAAGCAGAGCAAGCCTTAGTAATAGTAAAAAATTTAAATACAGGTCTTTGGGAGGGACCCCAGCCTCTAATAACTTGGGGTCGAGGGTATGCTTGTGTCTCCACAAGTCATGGACCAAGATGGGTACCAGCAAGGGGGTAACGCCATGGTCGACCTCCTCCTCACAATCGCCGCTGTCATCGGTTATTGCCAGCCCTGGGTCTCCATCCAACCACGCCGCAACATCTGGGTCACCCTCGCCAACATGACAGGACAAGAAGCACTGTGCCTGTCCCTGGCTAGTGCTAATGACCCATTTACGATATGTCTGGTGGGGAACCCGGCAGATAACAAAGACTGGACTGTCTACTTATGGCAAGCGCCCCTAGAGCCACAGGAATTAGATATCCTGGGATGTGAAACAGCAACAGCATGTGTAAGGTTCAATTGCTCAGGCAAAAAATCCAATCATGAAACAAATGGTCAATGCCACTCTTGCTCCTTATTGCAATGCATCTCTTTGGTGTAATTATACAAAACTATAATAGCATCCTTCCTTGCGCCAGGAGCCACTCTGCTCGGCTGTGGGATCGACTGTGGAACAGACGCCCCCAAGGTGCACCCCGAGCATTTTCCTCAGAGGGGTCTCCACTCTCAGCCGCTCACCACGGGAGTAGACAAGGACCTCCTGAAGCCGCGGACAAATTATTTTAAGTGATGTTTTCTTGTGGCATGAATGAGAAATGCAAGAGGCCTCTTTGCGTGATTGTGTGATTGTGCTGTGCGAGTGAGAAGCAGCATCGCTGCGAAGCAACATCCCTAGCGCTTAGTGGCTTGTTGACTGATGTAGATTCTAGTAGGCATGCTACTTTACAATCGTAATTCTGCATGTGATTCTTACCCTGTTGCTTATTGTACCGTGCTTATTGCAATGTCTGTGGTGATTGATAGAAAAATCTATAGAAAGCGTTTAGTTGGTTGAAAATAAAAAAAGGGGGAATTGTGGGAAAGGAATTTGCAGGTGGCTTCGCGCTGTTTCACACATCCCTGAATTAGAGATAATGAGGAAACAAGCGGTAGAAACAAAAACTTGAGCAAGGTTGAGATAAAGTAAATTGGCTACAGTGTTAAAGATGAGCTTTGGGCAGTGGCCAATTGCTGGCTGGCTCGAGGCGTGTCTGAGGCTCTCTAACCAGTTGTATGACAGATTCAGGCACGTGGACAGCGTGTGGGGCTACGGGGGAAAGTATATGTAGTAGTGAAAAAGGGCAATAAAGGTCTCCTGTTCAAGAGCCATCAGGAGTCCGTGTCTTTCATCCCTTCAAGGAGCAACCCCCCTCTGTCATACAAAGGCAGCCTGTAGTGAGCTTGAGCAACCAGGAGTGCAGCAACCAGGAGCGTGGCCAGCAGTCCATGCAGGAAGGGTGCAGGGTCAGTCTTTTTTGTGTTCTGGGATCAGTAGATGAAGGGCCTTCTCCTGCAACAGAAATGGTGTCCACCTGCCAGTCTGAGGCTGAAACCCAGATGGGGGGGCCACAACCTCCCCAGGCAGGTGCCTACATCCAGACAGGCCTCCCAAGTATCGAAAGAGCGGCCCACACCCTCAGTTCCAGGGAACTCCAGTCTGGAAGTCCCCCCTAGGTCCTGAAGGCAGAGGTGGGTGTCATGGGTGCAAGTGTGCCCAGCTGGATGAGCTTTTCAAACAGGTGGCTCTGTTGCGAGAGGAGCTCACCAGACAGGGTAGCATTCGGGAATCTGAGGAGGAGATTGACAAATGGTATTATATGCTGACATGGTCCGAGCAACAGCCCTGCCTTAAGTCCAGGCAAGGGATAGGTAAACAAGCTTGCAGCCCTGAACAAGCACATTAGAAAGACTCACTGGACAAGGGAGAGCGGGCCCTTGTCTCTGATCAGAGCCTGAGGAGGAATCTCTCCCTTGCCCCCGAAGTGCCCCTGCACAATAGATATAATGTTCTAGGACAGGAGAGAGGGGACTCTGAGAATATTAGTAAAGACCTCAGAAAGGCCAGCCACGCAAAGTTGGCTCAGTCTCCCACCTGTATCAGAACCAGTTCCACAAAGAAGGCATGAAGGGTGTTAGTCATTGGAGACTCCTCTCTGAGAGGCATTGAGGCCCCCACTTGCCATCCAGACAATCTCTCCAGAGAGGTTTGTTGCCTGCCTGGGGCCTGTATTTGTGATATTACTAAGAGGCTACCAAGTCTGGTGGGTCCCAAACACTACCACCCCTTCCTCCTTTTTCAAGTAGGATCAAAGGATGCTGAAACAAGGAAACTCCAAAATATCAGAAAGGATTTTTATCACAGAATCACAGAATCACAGCATCATCTAGGTTGGAAGAGACCTCCAAGATCACCGAGTCCAACCTATGACCTAACACTAACAAGTCCTCCACTAAACCATATCACTAAGCTCTACATCTAAACGTCTCTTAAAGACCTCCAGGGATGGTGACTCAACCACTTCCCTGGGCAGCCCATTCCAATGCCTAACAACCCTTTCGGTAAAGAAGTTCTTCCTAATATCCAGCCTAAACCTCCCCTGGCGCAACTTTAGCCCATTCCCTCTAGTCCTGTCACCAGGCACGTGGGAGAATAGACCAATCCCCACCTCTCTACAGCCTCCTTTAAGGTACCTGTAGAGTGTGATAAGGTCACCCCTGAGCCTTCTCTTTTATGTCCCTTGGAAAGATGTTGAAGGGATTGGGAGCACAAGTAGTGTTGTCTCCAGTCTTCCCAGTTGGTGACTGGGACTCAGGAAGAAGGAGATGAACAGGCCGAGTGAATGATTGGCTGTGAGGCTGGTGCCATACGCAAGGTTTTGGGTTCTATGACCTTGGATGCACTTTTGAAGGACCGGACATGCTGACACCAGATGGGGCAGAGCTGACCAGGTGGGGCAAGATTGTTCTGGGCGATAAGCTGGCTGGCCTTATTAGCAGGGCTTTAAACTAGATGTGGTGGGGGAAGGGGATGTACCTCTGAGTGAAGAAATCATACCTGAGAACACTATCACTCTAAGTAACAACAGGAAAATACTTGTGAACTGTCCCAATGCAATTAGGAAGGGTTCTGGAAACTTGATATGACCGATTGCCCAGCTGAAGTGCCTCTACACCAAAGCACGCAGCATGGGAAACAAGTAAGAGGAACTGGAAACCATGGTGCAATTAGACAAATATGACCTGATTGCTATCATGGAAACATGATGGGATGGATCACATAACTGGAACATTGGAATAGAGGGCTACAAACTCTTCAGAAGGGATAGACAGGGAAGGAAGGGAGGGGGTGTTGCCCTCTACATTAGGGAAGGTATTGATTGGGAAGAGTTGCCTCTGAGAAACAGCCATGGACAGACTGAGAGCTTGTGGGTGAGAGTTAAGGACCACACCAATAAAGGACACCTTGTGGTTGGGGTCTACTACAGGCTACCCAATCAAGGGGAGCCTGTGGATGAGGCCTTCTTGCTTCAACTACAAGAAGCGCCACACTCTCACATGGTCATCTGTCCCTGGTGAATGGAAAAAGGGAAACATTACTCCCATTTTTAAAAAGGGCAGAAAGGAGGACCCAGGGAACTACAGACCTGTGAGCCTCACCTCTTTGCCTGGGAAGATCATGGAACAGATCCTCCTGGAAGCAACATCAAGGCACATGCAAGACAAGGAGGTGATCCGAGACAGCCAGCATGGCTTCACCAAGGGCAAACCATGCCTGACCAATCTGGTGACCTTCTATAATGGAGTGACTGCACCAGCTGACAAGGGAAGACCGACTGAAGTTATCTACCTGGAATTCTGTAAGGCCTTTGACACCTGACATCCTTGTCTCCAAATTGGAGAGAGATGGATTTGATGGGTGGACCATTCAGTGGATAAGGAGTTAGCCTGAAGGTCGCACCTAGAGACTGGTGGTCAAGGGCTCTATGTCCAGGTGAAGGCTGGTGATGAGTGGTGTACCTCAGGGGTCTATCTTGGGAATGGTATGATTTAATACCAGTGACATAGACAATAGGGTATAGTGTACCCTCATCAAATTTTCAGATGGCACCAATCTGAGTGGTGCAGTTGATACAAGAGAAGGAAAGGATACCATCCAAAGGGACCTGGACAGTCTTGAGAAGTGGGCCAACGGGAACATAATGAGGTTCAAAAAGTCCAAGTGCAAGGTGCTGCACCTGGGTCGGGGCAATCCTGGACATGAGTACAGACTGGGAGAAGAACTCATTGAGAGCAGCCCTGCAAGAAGGACTTGAGGGTTCTGGTGGACTAAAAGCTTGACATGAGCCAGCAGTGCGTGCTTGCAGCCCAGAAGGCCAACTGCATCCTCAGCTGCATCAAAAGAGGAGGGGCCAGCAGGTTGAGGGAGGTGATTGTGCCCCTCTACTCAGCCCTTGTGCGGCCTCACTTGGAGTACTACGTTCCAACCTTCCTCACAGCAGGCTGCAGGGGAGCTTTTGCTCTGGCACCTGGAGCACCTCCACCCCCTCCTTTTTCACTGACCTTGGCGCCTCCAAGGCTGTTGCTCACTCCTCTCTCTCTCCCAGCTGGTGTTCTCCAGCATTTTTTTTCCCTTTCTTAAAAATGCTCTCACAGAGGCACAAGCAATATTGCTGATTAGCCCGGCTCTGGCCAGCAGCGGGACCCTTATCAAACATGGGGCAGCTTCTAGATTCTTCTCGCAGAAGCCACCCCTATGGTCCCCCCCGCTACCAAAACCTTGCCACGTAAACCCACTACAAGTACCCTCCCCACCAGAAAAGCAGATATTTAGTGAAAAAGAGAAAGAGGTTTTTAAAGAATTAGGAGCCACGGCGTCTGAAGGAAAATGGATACTCCCTGATGGAAGAGAAACGATGAATAAAGCCCTAATGAGGCAAATATTAACTGTTTTACATCAAGAGGGTCATTGGGGAGTTCAAGCAATGTGCGACACTGTGCTATGGAAATGTGTATATGTAGGAATATATATACTCTGGCTAAAAAAGTATGCAGGAGTTGTGTAGCATGTCAAAAGATAAGTAGGATAATCATCCACAATCAGCCCAGAGTGGGGTTGAGAACCAGGAGCCTTCCAAAGCATACAGGTAGATTTTACAGAACTCCCTAGAGTAGGTAGATTTAAATACTTATTAGTCTTGGTCGATCACTTGTCAGGGTGAGTGGAAGCTTTCCCTTCAGTATCTGCTACTGCGAGCTTGGTAGCTAAGGTAATTCTAGAACAGATAATTCCCAGGAACTGAATCGTTGAAAATATTGACTCTGATCAAGGAAATCACTTCATGTCACAAATATTGCAAGGGCTAATGTGGACTCTAGGAATTAAATGGGAATTTCACACTCCTTGGCATCCTTCCTCTTCTGGAAGGGTGGAGGGGATCAGACAGTAAAGAAGCAACTGACTAAGTTCTGGAAACTCGGCTCCCCTGAACAAAGTGCTTACCTTTGGCACTTCTCTGAATTCAACTGGCGCCAAGAGAAGATGTGAGAGTTTCACCATATGAAATATTATTGCTGTACCTGGGCAAAGGGAATGAATTACCTCAATTTGAGACAAAAGATGCTTTTCTTAAGAACTATATACGCGGGCTGTCGTCCTCTTTGTCATCTCTCAGGACCCGTGGATTGTTAGCTCAGACCCCACCCTTGGAAGTCCCGATCCATCCATTCCGAGCAGGAGATTGGGTTCTGATACGAACATGGAAGGAATTGAAGCTAAAACCTGAGTGGGACGGACCGTTCCAAGTATTCCTGACTACTGAGGCGACAGTAAGAACAGCTGAGAAAGGGTGGACTCATTACAACTGGGTGAAAGCATCAGTTGACCCTGAGGCCTGAGAGACTATAAAAGAACCTTTAAAATTAAAAATTAGAAGGAGGTGTGAATCATAGTTATAAACTAACCTTTAACTTCTCCTTTGGAAAAAAAATAATGAATACCATGTGTAATTGGGGAAAAGAGTTGAATTACATAGAATTAGAGTGTTTCCCAGGGCATTCTGTTTTTTATATTAGTATGTATATCATTCTTCATATTCAAATTCAAATGCAAATTCAGAAGGCAATAATATTGACCCTGGGTGTGGAAATATTACCTCTGAGGCAGGGAATTATCTACACTGTACCAAATATGGTAATTATGGGAGTGCTAATATATATATAATGCACACCAGACACAACATGGGAATCATCCTGTAACTGGATGGCCAGTCCCAAATGGCAAAGGGTGGTATTGGCTATGTGGTAATAGAGACAGGGAAGTGTTGCCCCCAGGATGGAAGGGTGCTTGCACCCTGGGGGCAGTAATTCCGAACATAACCATTACTGAGGATATGTAAAGCATAGGCCTCCTTGGGACCCACCTACGCAGAATTAAGAGGACTTAAATTAATCCTCTAGTGGAGAGAGGAACGGCATTTCACAGTTTGGCAAGGTGGTTTATCCCTTGGTTAGGGGTGAGTGAATTAGAAAAAGCTATTGTGAATATCTCAGCCATAGTTGACGAATTAGAAAATAACACTCTAGATGTGATCTGGGCACTGCAAGAGGAGGTAGCAAGTCTGTAAAAGATAGTATTCCAGAATCTAATGGTACTGGATTTATTACTGGTCTTGCAAGGAGGGTTGTGCTCTATAATTAATGCAAGTTACTGTATGTATGTAGACCAAACGGGGAAAATTGAGACTGATCTCAAAAATATTTGGGAGGAAACCAAAATCTTACATGAGGTGGCCCAAGATGACACTTCCTGGGGATTTAGAGACATATTGCACCCTAATGTTGGAAATGCTGAGTGATGTGAAAAGGTGCAAAGCCAAAAATAGGAGTAAGAAAAGAAGGAGGGGGGGGGAACTGTGAGAATTAAAGTTGTGTTTTTGCAGTGGAAAATTCCACTGACCTTGCATATTCGAAAGTGATAGTGCAGGCATAGCAGTGGGGAGTATGTCAAGCAGATAAGGAGACAGTGGAAGGTCCCACTGTCCCAAAATAAGGAGGATGACTGAGAAAAACAAGACAAGTAGTTGCAGAATCAGCAAAAACAAAGGACATGACAGATTGCATCTATCCATAATGTTGTGATGACATCACTACATCATCTGTGATGCAGGCTGGAATTAAGAGACCTCAATACATGACCTTAAGTAGCTTTGCATGGACAAAAATTGGGATCAAAAGGATCTTCACATCTCCTGTCGCAAAAAGAGCGTGTTTCAATCATCTAATCCCTGTATATGTTTCCAACAAAATTAATTTAAAAGGTGGTGGATGATTCTCCTTTTCTAACCAAACAAACATTACTTTAAAAAATTCTTGACCCCATATATCCCATGTACACTTCATTGATTTTGCTACAAATATCATTCCAAATATATGTATATCAGTATCATGATGAAATATATAGGCCAGTCAGCCTCACCTCCATCCCTGAAAAGGTGATTGAACAGCTCATCCTGAAGGTCATCTCCAAGAAAGTGGAGGATAAGGAGGTGATCAGGAGTAGTCAGCACGGATTCACCAACAGGAAACCATTAACCATGATGGGATGACTGGCTGGGTAGATGAGGGGAGAGCAGCGGATGTTGTCTACTTCAGCAAGGCTTTCAATACTGTCACCCATAACATCCTCATAGACAAGCTCAGGAAGTGTGGGATAGATGAGTGGACAGTGAGGTGGACTGAGAACTGTCTAGAAGGCAGAGCTCAGAGGGTTGTGCTTAGTGGTGCGGAGTCTAGTTGGAGGCCTGTAGCTAGCGGTGTCCCCCAGGGGTGCAGTTAGTACTGGGTCCAGTTTTGTTCAACTTATTCATCAATGACCTGGATGAGGGAACGGAGCGCACCCTCAGCAAGTTTGCTGATAACACAAAACTAGGAGGAAGTGGCTGATACCCCAGAGGGCTGTGCTGCCATTCAGAGGGATGTGTACAGGCTGGAGGGTTGGGGCAGAGAGGAACCTCATGAAGTTCAACAAGGGCAAGTGCAGGGTCCTGCACCTAGGGAGGAATAACCCCAAGCACCAGTACAGGCTGGGGGCTGACCTGCTGGAGAGCAGCTCTGCAGAGAGGGACCTGGGAGTCCTGGTGGACAGCAGGCTGACCATGAGTCAGCAATGCGCCCTTGTGGCCAAGAATATCCTGGGGTGCATTCGGAAGAGTGTTGCCAGCAGGTCCAGGGAGGTGATCCTGTCCCTCTATTCAGCCCTGGTGAGGCCACACCTGGAGTACTGTGTCCAGTTCTGGGCTCCCCAGTACAGGAGGGACATGGAACTACTGGAGCGAGTCCAGAAGAGGGCTTCTAAGATGATTAGAGGACTGGACCACCTGTCGTGCAAGGACAGGCTGAGAGAACTGGGCCTGTTTAGCCTGGAAAAGAGAAGACTGAGGGGAGACCTCATCAATGTGTATAAATATCTGAGGAGATGGTGTCAAGAGGGTGGAGGCAGTCTCTTTTCAGTTGTGCCCAGTGACAGGACAAGAGGCAACGGGCACAAACTGAATCACAGGAAGTTCTGGCTGAATATGAGAGGGCACTTCTTTACTGTGAAAGAGCACTGGAACAGGTTGCCCAGAGAGGCTGTGGAGTCTCCTTCTTTGGAGATATTCAAAACCCTCCTGGATTCCATCCTGCGCAATGTGCTCTAGGTGATCTTGCTCGGCAGGGGGGTTGGACTAGATGATATTCAGAGGTCCCTTCCAACCTCAGCCATTCTCTGAAAGTATTCACAATGACTAAAGCTGTGAAAGAATTCTGTGAAATCTGAAATGTTTTATGAACAGATCGGTCAAACCTTTACTATGTTTAGTTAGATAGAAGGAAGTTTAGAAACTTTGTACGTGTAAATGATGACCCAGGCCTGGAGGATGTGTCTGAAAAGATTAGGTGAGGAACTCATGGTATGCACATGTCCTCGGATGTGTAAATGACTCAGCTTAGTATGCATGCCTAAATTGACTATCAGGCTATGGATGAACATCAGAAGAACCTGAAAGACCACCAGTAGAAACAAATGTGCATACTTACTTTAATGAGTTCCAGGAAATAGTGTGGATATGTTAATTAATTTTTTCTCAGAAATCTAATGAATATGTATGTTTTGATTGGATATAACCCCTGTAGCTTGAACAATTCGGCATGCACACTAGATGGAGCGATCCCATGTGCGTCCAGCACAGCAATTAAGGAATGCCTGCTATCTAAGACTCCAAATTGAGTCTCAGAGAGTTTCTTTGACCAATTTTTACGGTATCAATTTGGCGACCCAGGTGGGATTTAGCTCTTGAGCCTTGACGGTTCCTGGGATTGTGGAATCTCAGCTGGTGCCGAGAGATTCTCAGAGAGGACCTCAATCCCCAGACCGAAGAAAGAGCCCCTGAGCAAAGACTACTGTTTTATAAGTATAAAGGCATTCTTTTGGAAAATTTGGTTACCTGCCCATAAGACACAGCAGCAAAAGCTATGCAGGGTTGGGTTTAGGGCCTAGGCAGGGGTTCAAGTCCGCATTTGGTTTGAAAAAGCGGTTAGAGTCCCCAGCTTGGCTAACTGAATTTTGGGTTGTTAAGGTTGGTTTAAAGTCCCATAAAGACATAAGGAGATGTCCTATGCAGGGCATGGTCAAGGCCACCAGCATTTGGTGAGTTCAAGTCTCGCCAAAAGGAGGAGGGGTTCGAGTCCCTTGGGGTTCAAGTCCTCTGGATTAGGTACATTCTAATGGGATTGATCACCATCGGGTTATTGGGTGGATTTGCAGATGTAATTTTTGTGTTGCTTTTTCTGTGTTACTGTCAGAATAAGAGTTGTGTATGTCCACTGGTGTGAATGAGTGGATGGTGTGCTGGTGTGAATGACCGGATTCCCAGGGGATCCCAGCAAATAATTCCTTGAGCAACCGGAAGTTTGCTCTCCTGAAGTTCAGGGTCCTGACTCTGCTTTTTGCCAGACCCATATTCCTCAAGATCACAAACTCCACCAGGGCATGGTCGCTACAGCCCAGGCAGCTTCCAGTCTTAACCTCTCTAATGCTCTCTTCCACATTGGTGAGCACCAGGTCTAGTAAGGCTTCACCTTGGGTCGGTCCATCTATTACCTGGACGAGGAAGTTATCCTCAACAGACTCCAGGAATCTCCTGGATTGTCTGCAACCCGCCATGCCGCTACCCCAGCAGATATCCGGGTGGTTGAAATCCCCCATCAGGACAAGAGCTTGTAAGCGCGACGGTTCTTGCAGCTGAAGCAAGAAGGCCTCATCAACAGATTCCCCCAATCAGGTGGCCTGTAGCAGACCCCAACCACTAGATGTCCTTTACTGGACTGATCCTTGATTTTCACCCACAAGCTCTCAACCTGGTCATGGCTGTTTCTCAGGCACAGCTCTTCACTATCTATCCACTTCCTAACATAGAGGGCAATTCCTCCTCCCCTCCTTCCTTGCCTATCCCTTCTGAACAGCTTGTAACCATCAACAGCCACACTCCAGTCATGGGAATCGTCCCACCAGGTTTCTGTGATGGCAACTACATCATAGTTCCCTACTAGCATGGTGGCCTCCAGCTCCTCCTGTTTGTTACCCATACTGTGTGCATTAGTGTAAATGCACCGCAGCTGGGCCACCTTTTGGGAGGGAGAAGCCCTAATACCCTCTTGACCATACTCAGGTGTTTCCATAGTTACCAACCTCTCACCAACCCTTGTGTCCTTCCTGCAAAATGTTATGTCATCCTCATCCTTCACAAGACACAAGACTGCGAGGTCTTGCTAGCACATTCCTCACCCACAAGAACTGGCATGTTACATTCAGGCTCCTTTCTAGTGACCCCGGTTCCACCACCACCCCCCTTCATACCTAGTTTAAAGCTCTGTCAACGAACCCTGCCAACTCCCATCCTAAAACCCTTTTCTGCCGGTGGAATAAGCTATTCCTGTCTGTTGTCAGCAGGCCTGGTCTCATGTAAATTGAGCCAAGGTCAAAAAACCCAAACACCTGCCGGTGATACCAAGCTCAGAACTAAATATTAATCTGCTGGCTCATCGTGTCCAGTCCCACATTATTTCCTATAACTGGAGGGATAGAGGAGAACACGACTTGTGCTCCCAAACCCTTGACCAGTCTCCCCAAGGCTCTGAAGTCCTTCTTCATAGCCCTTAGAGGAGTTCTTCCTATTTCATCACTGCCTACCTGAAACAACAAAAGAGGATAATAATCCGAGGGCCGTACTAGTGAAGGAAGTTTCTTCCTTACATCTTTAAGTTGGGACCCTGGGAGGCAGCAGACCTCCCCGTGTAGCAGGCCTGGTCTGCATATCGGGCCTTCCACTCCCTTCAGCAGTGAGTCACCAATGACAATGACCCGTCTTTTACTCTTTACTGAGGAGGTTTTAATGCAGTGGGTAGTCTGATTAGACTTTGGTGACACCTCCAAGTAGGATGGTGGGCTGAGACTCACTCTTATTGTATGTTTCACCAAATGAATGAATGTGACCCAGTTTTTGAAGGGTTTGCTTGTTGAGGTTGCAATAGGTGGATGAAAGAGCTCTATTGAACAGGGGAAGTAGAGATTATGAAAATTATTTGTGGGAATCAGAAGTTTATTGAGAATCACAGAATCATCTAGGTTGGAAGAGACCTCCAAGATCACCGAGTCCAACCTCTGACCTAACACTAACAAGTCCTCCACTAAACCATATCACTAAGCTCTACATCTAAACGTCTCTTAAAGACCTCCAGGGATGGTGACTCAACCACTTCCCTGGGCAGACCATTCCAATGCCTAACAACCCTTTCAGTAAAGAAGTTCTTCCTAATATCCAGCCTAAACCTCCCCTGGCTCAACTTGAGGCCGTTCCCTCCAGTCCTATCTCTGGTTATCTGTGAGAAGAGGTCGACCCCCAGCTCCCCACAATTTCCTTTCAGTTAGTTGTAGAGAGCAATAAGGTCTCCCCTGAGCCTCCTCTTCCCCAGACTAAACAACCCTAGTTCCTTCAGGCACTCCTCATAAGACTTGTGGTCCAGACCTTTCACCAGCTTCGTAGCCGTTCTCTGGACACGCTCCAGGAACTCAATGTCTTTCTTGTAGTGAGGGGCCCAAAAGTGAACACAATATTTGAGGTGCGGTCTCACCAGAGCTTAGTACAAGGGGAAGATCACCTCCCTGGTCCTGATGGCTACACAATTCCTGATACAAGCCAGGATGCTGTTGGCCTTCTCGGCCACCTGAGCACACTGCCAGCTCATGTTCAGGCAAGCGTCGACCAACAACCCCAGATTTCTTTCCTCTGCACAGCTTTCCAGCAATTCTCCCCCAAGCCCCAAGCACTCACAGAAGTCAGTTATCAGCAGGAACATGGTAGATACTATTAGGCCAGTCACAGAGAGGTGTGAAATATGTTGTAGGAATAATCCAGAAACAGAATAGAATACAATTTGGAAAAAAACTATTGAGGGGTAGGCACCTGGAGAGTATTGACAAATAGACTTTACTGAATTGCTAACAAAAAGAGAGCTAAAGTATTTGTTAGTCCTCGTGGACACATACAGGTTGGCCTGAGACTTTTCTGTGGTGTACCAATAAGGCAAGAGAAGTAGTAAAAGCTTTGTTAAAAGAAATAATTCTGAGATTTGGAATAGCTTTGGGAATGTCATCAGATAGAAGTCCACATTTTATAGCCAAGGCAATTACCGAGATAAGCAGACTACTAGGTATTGGTTGCGATCTGCATACTCCCTACAGGCCCCAGTCTAGTGGCAAAGTAGAAAAAATGAATCATACTCTCAAGACTCAGTTAGGCAAGCTGTGTCAAGAAACCTCAGTGAACTGGACACAGGTTTTACCTTTAGCTTTTTTGAGAATTAGAGTCGAACCTCAAGGTAGACAACATTTCAGTCCGCATGAGCTGAGGTATGGACAACCACACCAAACACCTGGATTGACAGGATAAATGCGAGTGCAAGGAGAAAATGATATGAGAAATTGGCTAATTGCTCTTGGGAGAGTTTTGCAAGAATTGAATAAATATGTAGTTTTGAATAAATCTTTAGGTCTTGATTCCCCAGGGCATCCATTCCAGCCTGGAGATTGGGTATACGTCAAATCCTGGACTTCTGAACCACTACAAGAAAAGTGGAAGGGGTCATTTCAAGTTTTGCTAACCACACACACAGCAGTCAAGTTAGAAGGCAGATGCCAGGGCATTCAGGAAGTGGAGTCACTTCCCCCTGGAATTAACTGGACGAGCCCACACATCTGGCAAAATACAACTTTACTAAAAGATCAGTTTAAATTTTACTCAAAGATTGATGCAAGGATTCCAAAAAAAAGGAATTATACTGGCCTTCCACCTCCAAATGGATTAGTATGGTATTGGCTGTGTGGAAATCGAGGTTGGAAAGTACTGCCTCGGGGGTCACAAGGAGCATGCACTCTGTGTGAGAAACAATCAGTAGCCAATAACACAAGCTAAGGCGAACATCTCATGAAGTAGCATTTTTATTCGCAATTGCAATGGCGGGCGTCCTGAAAGGAGGAGTGTGCAGTAAAAGTATATCATAACCTTATATTCCCTATTACCCGACGCTTGATTCCTTCCCTGTTTCCTCATTGGCTGAGTACTACACGTTCACAAACTACTCGACGCTTGTTACTGTACTATATATGTACAATTTGATTTGACCAGCTGTTAATTTCTCCTTTTTCTTTTTTTTTTCCTTTTTCTCTCGTGACTAGAGGGCTGTCCTGGTTCCAGTTAGGACAGAGTTAATTTTCCTCCTGGTAGCTGGTAGGGTGCTATGTTTTGGATTAGGATGAGAAGAGCGCTGATAACATGCTGATGTTTTAATTGTTGCAGAGCAGTGCTTACACCAGGCCAAGGACTTTTCAGCTTCTCGCTCTGTCCTGCCAGCGGGCAGGCTAGGGGTGCAGCAGGAGCTGGGAGGGGACAGACCCAGGACAGCTGACCCAAACTGGCCAAAGGGGTATTCCATACCATCTGACGTCATGCTAAACAATATATAGGGGTGGCTGGCCGGGGTGGGGGGGCCGGCTGCTCGGGGATAGGCTGGCCATCGGTCAACGGGTGGTGAGCAATTGCATTGTGCATCACTTGTTTCATACACATTATTATTATTAATACTATTATCATTATTACTATTATTATTATTACTATTGTTATTATTATTTTCCTGTCTTAATAAACTGTCTTTATCTCAACTCACCGGCTTCACTTTCCCGTTTCTCTCCCCCATCCCAGAGAGGGGGGGAGGAGGGTGAGCGAACGGCTGTGTGGTATTTAGCTGCCAGCCGGGTTAAACCACAACGGTCCTTTTGGCGCCCAACGTGGAGCACGAAGGGTTGAGATATCGACAGATTTGACCTGAGTGTGTTAAACTAAAATTGGTATAAGTATTGGACCTGCTTAATAGTTGCTAGTCACGATGTTGATTGCCTTAATCTCCAGTCTGCTGTGCCTGTTTTCCAAATTGAGTTTTATAGCACGTTACTTTCTGTATGTGCTCCCTGTTGCACTGTTTATCCTTTCCGGGCCCTGGTTTAAGATTGTTATGGTACTGTGCGGTGTAACAATGGCTTATGAAATGATGAGATTTCTGGTCATGACTCTAACCTGGTATTTGTACTCAGCACTGTCGTCGACTCTATACTTTGGAAACCATATCTCGGAAACTATTAGCAATTACACCTATTGCCTTTTTCCATCAGGGAGCCAATCTGTGGAGGGGACAGGGGAAGATATTTTTTCCTACCTGTTCACTCTCCCTTTCTCCTTCACCACCCTCTTATCCCCCAAGCTAGTTACGGTGGTTCTCCAAGATGTTGAATATCCTTGGGATACTCAGACCAGCATGTTCTTGTTGTTATGTCTCCTGAATGCGCTTCAGGTTTTGTTTAAGGTTAAACAACTACTTAGGAATCTCATCCGGAAATCTGTCTTGAGGCGGGATAGTTGCGAGTGGCAGGGAGTGTGGGAGGATATGGGCAGGTTTCTAGAGCAGTGGTCACCTCCAGTGTTTTGGACATTCACCCCTGAACAACTGCAAAATCCTAAAAAGCTGGCAGAATGCTTGAAAAAAAGGTGTCATGACTCTGGCAGTTCCAAAGTGACACAAATCACTGTAGCGTGCTGGGGTCTGGCTTGTGCCTATCGAGCTGCAATTGATGCTACTATCACCCTAGTGACAGACCCTGCAGCCGTCCCAGTTCCAGCTCCTGCAGCCGTTCCAGTTCCAGCTCCTGCAGCCGCTCCAGCTCCTGCAGCCGCTCCAGCTCCTGCAGCCGTTCCAGTTCCAGCTCCTGCAGCTGCTCCAGCTCCAGCTCCTGCAGCCGCTCCAGCTCCTGCAGCCGTCCCAGTTCCAGCTCCTGCAGCCGCTCCAGCTCCTGCAGCCGTTCCAGTTCCAGCTCCTGCAGCTGTCCCAGTTCCAGCTCCTGCAGCCGCTCCAGCCCCTGCAGCAGCTCCAGCTCCTGCAGCCGCTCCCACTCCTGTGGCTGGGTCAGAGAAACGAGCTGTAGCAGTGCAAGTTGCCCCTGTAGACAAGATGAAAAAATGTTATAGAGACTCAGGTCGTTTAGAACACAGACAGTCTTCTGCTAGGTCTGGGCATAGAGAAGACGAGGCTGGGCCATCAGAGGTGCAGGAGGATGAAGATGAGGATGAGGATGTCGAAAAATCAACAGTAACTACCCGAACCCTATACCAGCGTGAGCTACGAGATGTGCGAAAAGATTTTGGTCGCTGTATAGGTGAGCAGCTTGTCACCTGGCTGCTCCGGTGCTGGGACACCGGAGCCAATTGTGTGGAATTAGAGGGCAGGGAAGACAGGCGGCTGGGATCCCTTGCTAGGGACGCATGTATTGACAAAGCAATTGGAGATGGAGCACGATCTCACAGCCTCTGGAGGCGTCTCCTGTCAGCTGTGAAGGAAAGGTATCCCTTCAAGGAAGAACTTGTATGTCTACCAGGCAAGTGGACCACCATGGAGAAGGGGATTCAGTACCTGAGGGAATTAGCCGTACGGGAAGTAATTTATAAGGACCTAGACGACGCACAAACATCCACAGATCCAGATGAAGTCCAGTGTACACGACCCATGTGGCGGAAGTTTGTACGGAGTGCACCATCATCATATGCCAGCTCATTGGCAATAATGGCCTGGAAAGAGGATGACGGACCCACAGTGGATGAAGTGGCTAAACAACTCCGGCAGTACGAAGAAAGTCTCTCCTCTTCCCTACAGGCCTGCGTCTCGGCTGTGGAGAAACTCTCTGAAGAGTTCCACCAACTTAAAGAGAATTTATCTTCCCCCCCACCTGAATGAGCCAGTGTCCACCAACTAAAAGAGAATGCTTTGGAGAAACTTTCTGAAGAGGTCCACCAACTTAAAGAGAGTTTATTTTCCTCCCCACCTGTACAAACCAGTGTCTCAGCTATTAGGGGTAAACGTTCATCTGTGCAAGGAAGACAATATGGTGGGCACACACCCCGTGCCACCCTGTGGTTTTACCTACGTGACCATGGAGAGGACATGAGAAAATGGGATGGAAAATCTACTGCGACCCTAGAGGCACGGGTATGTGAGTTGCAAAAGAAAACAATTGGGAAAAAGGGGTTCTCTGAAAAGTTTGCTGCTCCAACTTCCAGCAGGCAGTCCTTTAAACACAGAAACGAAGATTCTGACCAGGACTAGAGGGGCCCTGCCTCCAGCCAGGGGGAGGAAAGGGACAATCGAGTTTATTGGACTGTGTGGATTCGATGGCCTGGCATGTCAGACGCACAGAAGTATAAGGCTTTAGTAGACACCGGTGCACAATGTACTCTAATGCCATCAAGCTATAAAGGGCCAGAGCCCATCTGTATTTATGGTGTGACGGGGGGATCCCAGCAGTTAACTGTATTGGAGGCTGAAGTGAGTCTAACCGGTAATGAGTGGCAAAAGCACCGTATTGTGACTGGCCCGGATGCTCCGTGCATCCTTGGCATAGACTACCTCAGGAGAGGATTTTTCAAGGACCCAAAAGGGTTCCGCTGGGCTTTTGGCATAGCTGCCTTAGAGACAGAGGACATTAAGCAGTTGTCTACCTTGCCCGGTCTCTCAGAGGACCCTTCTGTTGTGGGGTTGCTGAGGGTTGAAGAACAGCAAGTGCCGATCGCTACCACAACAGTGCACCGGCGGCAATATCGCACCAACAGAGACTCCCTGAGTCCCATCCATAAGCTAATTCGTCAACTGGAGAGCCAAGGAGTGATCAGCAAGACTCATTCACCTTTTAATAGTCCCATATGGCCAGTGCGAAAGTCTAATGGTGAGTGGAGACTAACAGTGGACTATCGTGGCCTGAACGAAGTCACGCCACCACTGAGTGCTGCAGTGCCGGACATGCTAGAACTCCAGTATGAACTGGAATCAAAGGCAGCCAAGTGGTATGCCACAATTGATATCGCTAATGCATTTTTCTCCATCCCTCTAGCAGCACAGTGCAGGCCACAGTTTGCTTTCACTTGGAGGGGAGTCCAATATACTTGGAATCGGCTGCCCCAGGGGTGGAAACAGAGCCCTACCATTTGCCATGGACTGATCCAGTCTGCGCTGGAGCAGGGGGAAGCTCCTGAACACCTGCAGTACATCGATGACATCATTGTGTGGGGTGACACTGCAGAAGAAGTTTTCGAGAAAGGGAAGAAAATAGTCCAAATCCTTCTGAAGGCCGGTTTTGCCATAAAACAGAATAAAGTTAAAGGACCTGCACGAGAGATCCAGTTTTTAGGAATAAAATGGCAAGATGGACGTCGTCAAATCCCAGTGGATGTGATCAACAAAATAACAGCTATGTCTCCACCAACTAGCAAAAAAGAAACACAAACTTTCCTAGGTGTCGTGGGGTTTTGGAGAATGCATATTCCAAATTACAGTCTGATTGTAAACCCGCTCTACCAAGTAACCCGTAAGAAGAATGCTTTTGAATGGGGCCCTGAGCAACGACAAGCCTTTGAACAAATTAAGCAGGAAATAGTTCATGCAGTAGCCCTTGGGCCAGTCCGAACAGGACCAGATGTAAAGAATGTGCTCTACACCGCAGCCGGAGAGAATGGTCCCACCTGGAGCCTCTGGCAGAAAGAACCTGGGGAAACTCGAGGTCGACCCCTGGGGTTTTGGAGTCGGGGATACAGAGGATCTGAGGCCCGCTATACTCCAACTGAAAAGGAGATATTGGCAGCATATGAAGGAGTTCGATCTGCTTTGGAAGTGGTCGGTACTGAAGCGCAGCTCCTCCTGGCACCCCGACTGCCGGTACTAGGCTGGATGTTCAAAGGAAGGGTCCCCTCTACACATCATGCAACTGATGCTACATGGAGCAAGTGGGTTGCACTGATTACTCAGCGGGCTCGAATAGGAAACCCCAGTCACCCAGGAATCTTGGAGGTGATTATGGACTGGCCAAAAGGCAAATACTTTGGGATATCATCAGAGGAGGAGGTGGTCCGTGCTGAAGAAGCCCCACTGTACAACAAGCTACCGGAAAATGGGAAGAAATATGCCTTGTTCAAGGATGGGTCCTGTCGTATTGTGGGAAAGCATCGGAGATGGAAAGCTGCTGTATGGAGTCCTACACGACGAGTTGCAGAAGCTGCTGAGGGAGAAGGTGAATCGAGCCAGTTTGCAGAAGTGAAAGCCATCCAGCTGGCTTTAGATATTGCTGAACGAGAAAAGTGGCCAGTTCTCTATCTCTATACTGATTCATGGATGGTAGCAAATGCCCTGTGGGGGTGGTTACAGCAATGGAAGCAGAACAACTGACAGCGCAGGGGCAAGCCCATCTGGGCTGCGGCATTGTGGCAAGATATTGCTGCCCGGGTAGAGAACCTGGTTGTAAAGGTACGCCATGTAGATGCTCATGTGCCCAAGAATCGGGCTACTGAAGAACATCAAAACAACCAGCA
Organism: Anser brachyrhynchus; assembly: GCF_964034855.1. Lineage (NCBI taxonomy): Eukaryota > Metazoa > Chordata > Aves > Anseriformes > Anatidae > Anser > Anser brachyrhynchus. The sequence continues at coordinate 12,632,432 of NC_137704.1, forward strand.
GGTGGATCAGGCTGCTAAGATTGAAGTGGCTCAGGTGGACCTGGACTGGCAACATAAAGGTGAATTATTTATAGCCCGATGGGCCCATGACACCTCAGGCCATCAAGGTAGAGATGCAACATACAGGTGGGCTCGTGATCGAGGGGTGGACCTGACCATGGACACTATAGCACAGGTTATTCATGATTGTGAAACGTGTGCTGCAATCAAGCAAGCCAAACGGTCAAAGCCTCTTTGGTATGGAGGACGATGGCTGAAATATAAATATGGAGAGGCCTGGCAGATTGATTACATCACACTCCCTCAAACCCGCAACGGCAAGCGCCACGTACTTACAATGGTGGAAGCAACCACCGGATGGCTGGAAACATATCCTGTGCCCCATGCCACCGCCCGGAACACTATCCTGGGCCTTGAAAAGCAAGTCCTATGGCGACATGGTACCCCAGAAAGAATTGAGTCAGACAACGGGACTCATTTCCGAAACAACCTTATAGACACTTGGGCCAAAGAACATGGTATTGAGTGGGTGTATCACATCCCCTGTCATGCACCAGCCTCTGGAAAAGTTGAACGATACAATGGACTGTTGAAGACTACACTGAAAGCAATGGGTGCTGGGACATTCAAAAATTGGGATACACATTTGGCAAAGGCCACCTGGTTAGTCAATACCAGGGGATCTGCCAACCGAGCTGGACCTGCCCAATCAAACCTGTTACGCACTGTAGAAGGGGATAAAGTTCCTGTAGTGCACGTAAGAAACATGCTGGGTAAAACAGTCTGGGCTACTCCTGCCTCAGGAAAAGGCAAACCCATTCGTGGAATTGCTTTTGCTCAGGGACCTGGATGCACTTGGTGGGCAATGAAAAAGAATGGGGAGGTCCGGTGTGTACCTCAAGGGGATTTAATACTGGGTGAGAATAGCCCATGAGGTGAATTGTAGTATGTTAATTATTATATAATACTGTATGTCATCACTACCATGATTGCTATATATCATAGATGAAAATGGTGATTAATTACAAGGTATTGAAAAGAGTGTAACCTGAGCATGACATAAATGGTATGGAATAAGGGGTGGATATCTGTCCTGGTTCCAGTTAGGACAGAGTTAATTTTTCCTCATAGTAGCTGGTAGGGTGCTATGTTTTGGATTAGGATGAGAAGAGCGCTGATAACATGCTGATGTTTTAATTGTTGCAGAGCAGTGCTTACACCAGGCCAAGGACTTTTCAGCTTCTCGCTCTGTCCTGCCAGCGGGCAGGCTAGGGGTGCAGCAGGAGCTGGGAGGGGACAGACCCAGGACAGCTGATCCAAACTGGCCAAAGGGATATTCCATACCATCTGACGTCATGCTAAACAATATATAGGGGTGGCTGGCCGGGGTGGGGGGGCCGGCTGCTCGGGGATAGGCTGGCCATCGGTCAACGGGTGGTGAGCAATTGCATTGTGCATCACTTTTTTCATACACATTATTATTATTAATACTATTATCATTATTACTATTATTATTATTACTATTGTTATTATTATTTTCCTGTCTTAATAAACTGTCTTTATCTCAACTCACAGGCTTCACTTTCCTGTTTCTCTCTCCCATCCCAGAGAGGGGGGGAGGAGGGTGACCGAACGGCTGTGTGGTGTTTAGCTGCCAGCCGGGTTAAACCACAACAATACCAAAGAGGCTTTGACCGTTTGGCTTGCTTGATTGCAGCACATGTTTACCCCTAATAGCTGAGACACTGGTTTGTACAGGTGGGGAGGAAAATAAACTCTCTTTAAGTTGGTGGACCTCTTCAGAAAGTTTCTCCAAAGTATTCTCTTTTAGCTGGTGGACACTTGTTCCTTCAGGTGGAGGGGAAGATAAATTCTCTTTAAGTTGGTGGAACTCTTCAGAGAGTTTCTCCACAGCCGAGACGCAGGCCTGTAGGGAAGAGGAGAGACTTTCTTCGTACTGCCGGAGTTGTTAGCCACTTCATCCACTGTGGGTCCGTCATCCTCTTTCCAGGCCATTATTGCCAATGAGCTGGCATATGATGATGGTGCACTCCGTACAAACTTCTGCCACATGGGTCGTGTACACTGGACTTCATCTGGATTTGTGGATGTTTGTGCGTCGTCTAGGTCCTTATAAATTACTTCCCGTACGGCTAATTCCCTCAGGTACTGAATCCCCTTCTCCATGGTGGTCCACTTGCCTGGTAGACATACAAGTTCTTCCTTGAAGGGATACCTTTCCTTCACAGCTGACAGGAGACGCCTCCAGAGGCTGTGAGATCGTGCTCCATCTCCAATTGCTTTGTCAATACATGCGTCCCTAGCAAGGGATCCCAGCCGCCTGTCTTCCCTGCCCTCTAATTCCACACAATTGGCTCCGGTGTCCCAGCACCGGAGCAGCCAGGTGACAAGCTGCTCACCTATACAGCGACCAAAATCTTTTCGCACATCTCGTAGCTCACGCTGGTATAGGGTTCGGGTAGTTACTGTTGATTTTTCGACATCCTCATCCTCATCTTCATCCTCCTGCACCTCTGATGGCCCAGCCTCGTCTTCTCTATGCCCAGACCTAGCAGAAGACTGTCTGTGTTCTAAACGACCTGAGTCTCTATAACATTTTTTCATCTTGTCTACAGGGGCAACTTGCACTGCTACAGCTCGTTTCTCTGACCCAGCCACAGGAGTGGGAGTGGCTGCAGGAGCTGGAGCTGCTGCAGGGGCTGGAGCGGCTGCAGGAGCTGGAACTGGGACAGCTGCAGGAGCTGGAACTGGAACGGCTGCAGGAGCTGGAGCGGCTGCAGGAGCTGGAACTGGAACGGCTGCAGGAGCTGGAACTGGGACGGCTGCAGGAGCTGGAGCGGCTGCAGGAGCTGGAGCTGGAGCAGCTGCAGGAGCTGGAACTGGAACGGCTGCAGGAGCTGGAGCGGCTGCAGGAGCTGGAACTGGAACGGCTGCAGGAGCTGGAACTGGGACGGCTGCAGGGTCTGTCACTAGGGTGATAGTAGCATCAATTGCAGCTCGATAGGCACAAGCCAGACCCCAGCACGCTACAGTGATTTGTGTCACTTTGGAACTGCCAGAGTCATGACACCTTTTTTTCAAGCATTCTGCCAGCTTTTTAGGATTTTGCAGTTGTTCAGGGGTGAATGTCCAAAACACTGGAGGTGACCACTGCTCTAGAAACCTGCCCATATCCTCCCACACTCCCTGCCACTCGCAACTATCCCGCCTCAAGACAGATTTCCGGATGAGATTCCTAAGTAGTTGTTTAACCTTAAACAAAACCTGAAGCGCATTCAGGAGACATAACAACAAGAACATGCTGGTCTGAGTATCCCAAGGATATTCAACATCTTGGAGAACCACCGTAACTAGCTTGGGGGATAAGAGGGTGGTGAAGGAGAAAGGGAGAGTGAACAGGTAGGAAAAAATATCTTCCCCTGTCCCCTCCACAGATTGGCTCCCTGATGGAAAAAGGCAATAGGTGTAATTGCTAATAGTTTCCGAGATATGGTTTCCAAAGTATAGAGTCGACGACAGTGCTGAGTACAAATACCAGGTTAGAGTCATGACCAGAAATCTCATCATTTCATAAGCCATTGTTACACCGCACAGTACCATAACAATCTTAAACCAGGGCCCGGAAAGGATAAACAGTGCAACAGGGAGCACATACAGAAAGTAACGTGCTATAAAACTCAATTTGGAAAACAGGCACAGCAGACTGGAGATTAAGGCAATCAACATCGTGACTAGCAACTATTAAGCAGGTCCAATACTTATACCAATTTTAGTTTAACACACTCAGGTCAAATCTGTCGATATCTCAACCCTTCGTGCTCCACGTTGGGCGCCAAAAGGACCGTTGTGGTTTAACCCGGCTGGCAGCTAAATACCACACAGCCGTTCGCTCACCCTCCTCCCCCCCTCTCTGGGATGGGGGAGAGAAACGGGAAAGTGAAGCCGGTGAGTTGAGATAAAGACAGTTTATTAAGACAGGAAAATAATAATAACAATAGTAATAATAATAATAGTAATAATGATAATAGTATTAATAATAATAATGTGTATGAAACAAGTGATGCACAATGCAATTGCTCACCACCCGTTGACCGATGGCCAGCCTATCCCCGAGCAGCCGGCCCCCCCACCCCGGCCAGCCACCCCTTTATATTGTTTAGCATGACGTCAGATGGTATGGAATACCCCTTTGGCCAGTTTGGGTCAGCTGTCCTGGGTCTGTCCCCTCCCAGCTCCTGCTGCACCCCTAGCCTGCCCGCTGGCAGGACAGAGCGAGAAGCTGAAAAGTCCTTGGCCTGGTGTAAGCACTGCTCTGCAACAATTAAAACATCAGCATGTTATCAGCGCTCTTCTCATCCTAATCCAAAACATAGCACCCTACCAGCTACCAGGAGGAAAATTAACTCTGTCCTAACTGGAACCAGGACAGCCCTCTAGTCACGAGAGAAAAAGGAAAAAAAAAAGAAAAAGGAGAAATTAACAGCTGGTCAAATCAAATTGTACATATATAGTACAGTAACAAGCGTCGAGTAGTTTGTGAACGTGTAGTACTCAGCCAATGAGGAAACAGGGAAGGAATCAAGCGTCGGGTAATAGGGAATATAAGGTTATGATATACTTTTACTGCACACTCCTCCTTTCAGGACGCCCGCCATTGCAATTGCGAATAAAAATGCTACTTCATGAGATGTTCGCCTTAGCTTGTGTTATTGGCTACTGATTGTTTCTCACACAGAGTGCATGCTCCTTGTGACCCCCGAGGCAGTACTTTCCAACCTCGATTTCCACACAGCCAATACCATACTAATCCATTTGGAGGTGGAAGGCCAGTATAATTCCTTTTTTTTGGAATCCTTGCATCAATCTTTGAGTAAAATTTAAACTGATCTTTTAGTAAAGTTGTATTTTGCCAGATGTGTGGGCTCGTCCAGTTAATTCCAGGGGGAAGTGACTCCACTTCCTGAATGCCCTGGCATCTGCCTTCTAACTTGACTGCTGTGTGTGTGGTTAGCAAAACTTGAAATGACCCCTTCCACTTTTCTTGTAGTGGTTCAGAAGTCCAGGATTTGACGTATACCCAATCTCCAGGCTGGAATGGATGCCCTGGGGAATCAAGACCTAAAGATTTATTCAAAACTACATATTTATTCAATTCTTGCAAAACTCTCCCAAGAGCAATTAGCCAATTTCTCATATCATTTTCTCCTTGCACTCGCATTTATCCTGTCAATCCAGGTGTTTGGTGTGGTTGTCCATACCTCAGCTCATGCGGACTGAAATGTTGTCTACCTTGAGGTTCGACTCTAATTCTCAAAAAAGCTAAAGGTAAAACCTGTGTCCAGTTCACTGAGGTTTCTTGACACAGCTTGCCTAACTGAGTCTTGAGAGTATGATTCATTTTTTCTACTTTGCCACTAGACTGGGGCCTGTAGGGAGTATGCAGATCGCAACCAATACCTAGTAGTCTGCTTATCTCGGTAATTGCCTTGGCTATAAAATGTGGACTTCTATCTGATGACATTCCCAAAGCTATTCCAAATCTCAGAATTATTTCTTTTAACAAAGCTTTTACTACTTCTCTTGCCTTATTGGTACACCACAGAAAAGTCTCAGGCCAACCTGTATGTGTCCACGAGGACTAACAAATACTTTAGCTCTCTTTTTGTTAGCAATTCAGTAAAGTCTATTTGTCAATACTCTCCAGGTGCCTACCCCTCAATAGTTTTTTTCCAAATTGTATTCTATTCTGTTTCTGGATTATTCCTACAACATATTTCACACCTCTCTGTGACTGGCCTAATAGTATCTACCATGTTCCTGCTGATAACTGACTTCTGTGAGTGCTTGGGGCTTGGGGGAGAATTGCTGGAAAGCTGTGCAGAGGAAAGAAATCTGGGGTTGTTGGTCGACGCTTGCCTGAACATGAGCTGGCAGTGTGCTCAGGTGGCCGAGAAGGCCAACAGCATCCTGGCTTGTATCAGGAATTGTGTAGCCATCAGGACCAGGGAGGTGATCTTCCCCTTGTACTAAGCTCTGGTGAGACCGCACCTCAAATATTGTGTTCACTTTTGGGCCCCTCACTACAAGAAAGACATTGAGTTCCTGGAGCGTGTCCAGAGAACGGCTACGAAGCTGGTGAAAGGTCTGGACCACAAGTCTTATGAGGAGTGCCTGAAGGAACTAGGGTTGTTTAGTCTGGGGAAGAGGAGGCTCAGGGGAGACCTTATTGCTCTCTACAACTAACTGAAAGGAAATTGTGGGGAGCTGGGGGTCGACCTCTTCTCACAGATAACCAGAGATAGGACTGGAGGGAACGGCCTCAAGTTGAGCCAGGGGAGGTTTAGGCTGGATATTAGGAAGAACTTCTTTACTGAAAGGGTTGTTAGGCATTGGAATGGTCTGCCCAGGGAAGTGGTTGAGTCACCATCCCTGGAGGTCTTTAAGAGACGTTTAGATGTAGAGCTTAGTGATATGGTTTAGTGGAGGACTTGTTAGTGTTAGGTCAGAGGTTGGACTCGGTGATCTTGGAGGTCTCTTCCAACCTAGATGATTCTGTGATTCTCAATAAACTTCTGATTCCCACAAATAATTTTCATAATCTCTACTTCCCCTGTTCAATAGAGCTCTTTCATCCACCTATTGCAACCTCAACAAGCAAACCCTTCAAAAACTGGGTCACATTCATTCATTTGGTGAAACATACAATAAGAGTGAGTCTCAGCCCACCATCCTACTTGGAGGTGTCACCAAAGTCTAATCAGACTACCCACTGCATTAAAACCTCCTCAGTAAAGAGTAAAAGACGGGTCATTGTCATTGGTGACTCACTGCTGAAGGGAGTGGAAGGCCCGATATGCAGACCAGGCCTGCTACACGGGGAGGTCTGCTGCCTCCCAGGGTCCCAACTTAAAGATGTAAGGAAGAAACTTCCTTCACTAGTACGGCCCTCGGATTATTATCCTCTTTTGTTGTTTCAGGTAGGCAGTGATGAAATAGGAAGAACTCCTCTAAGGGCTATGAAGAAGGACTTCAGAGCCTTGGGGAGACTGGTCAAGGGTTTGGGAGCACAAGTCGTGTTCTCCTCTATCCCTCCAGTTATAGGAAATAATGTGGGACTGGACACGATGAGCCAGCAGATTAATATTTAGTTCTGAGCTTGGTATCACCGGCAGGTGTTTGGGTTTTTTGACCTTGGCTCAATTTACATGAGACCAGGCCTGCTGACAACAGACAGGAATAGCTTATTCCACCGGCAGAAAAGGGTTTTAGGATGGGAGTTGGCAGGGTTCGTTGACAGAGCTTTAAACTAGGTATGAAGGGGGGTGGTGGTGGAACCGGGGTCACTAGAAAGGAGCCTGAATGTAACATGCCAGTTCTTGTGGGTGAGGAATGTGCTAGCAAGACCTCGCAGTCTTGTGTCTTGTGAAGGATGAGGATGACATAACATTTTGCAGGAAGGACACAAGGGTTGGTGAGAGGTTGGTAACTATGGAAACACCTGAGTATGGTCAAGAGGGTATTAGGGCTTCTCCCTCCCAAAAGGTGGCCCAGCTGCGGTGCATTTACACTAATGCACACAGTATGGGTAACAAACAGGAGGAGCTGGAGGCCACCATGCTAGTAGGGAACTATGATGTAGTTGCCATCACAGAAACCTGGTGGGACGATTCCCATGACTGGAGTGTGGCTGTTGATGGTTACAAGCTGTTCAGAAGGGATAGGCAAGGAAGGAGGGGAGGAGGAATTGCCCTCTATGTTAGGAAGTGGATAGATAGTGAAGAGCTGTGCCTGAGAAACAGCCATGACCAGGTTGAGAGCTTGTGGGTGAAAATCAAGGATCAGTCCAGTAAAGGACATCTAGTGGTTGGGGTCTGCTACAGGCCACCTGATTGGGGGAATCTGTTGATGAGGCCTTCTTGCTTCAGCTGCAAGAACCGTCGCGCTTACAAGCTCTTGTCCTGATGGGGGATTTCAACCACCCGGATATCTGCTGGGGTAGCGGCATGGCGGGTTGCAGACAATCCAGGAGATTCCTGGAGTCTGTTGAGGATAACTTCCTCGTCCAGGTAATAGATGGACCGACCCAAGGTGAAGCCTTACTAGACCTGGTGCTCACCAATGTGGAAGAGAGCATTAGAGAGGTTAAGACTGGAAGCTGCCTGGGCTGTAGCGACCATGCCCTGGTGGAGTTTGTGATCTTGAGGAATATGGGTCTGGCAAAAAGCAGAGTCAGGACCCTGAACTTCAGGAGAGCAAACTTCCGGTTGCTCAAGGAATTATTTGCTGGGATCCCCTGGGAATCCGGTCATTCACACCAGCACACCATCCACTCATTCACACCAGTGGACATACACAACTCTTATTCTGACAGTAACACAGAAAAAGCAACACAAAAATTACATCTGCAAATCCACCCAATAACCCGATGGTGATCAATCCCATTAGAATGTACCTAATCCAGAGGACTTGAACCCCAAGGGACTCGAACCCCTCCTCCTTTTGGCGAGACTTGAACTCACCAAATGCTGGTGGCCTTGACCATGCCCTGCATAGGACATCTCCTTATGTCTTTATGGGACTTTAAACCAACCTTAACAACCCAAAATTCAGTTAGCCAAGCTGGGGACTCTAACCGCTTTTTCAAACCAAATGCGGACTTGAACCCCTGCCTAGGCCCTAAACCCAACCCTGCATAGCTTTTGCTGCTGTGTCTTATGGGCAGGTAACCAAATTTTCCAAAAGAATGCCTTTATACTTATAAAACAGTAGTCTTTGCTCAGGGGCTCTTTCTTCGGTCTGGGGATTGAGGTCCTCTCTGAGAATCTCTCGGCACCAGCTGAGATTCCACAATCCCAGGAACCGTCAAGGCTCAAGAGCTAAATCCCACCTGGGTCGCCAAATTGATACCGTAAAAATTGGTCAAAGAAACTCTCTGAGACTCAATTTGGAGTCTTAGATAGCAGGCATTCCTTAATTGCTGTGCTGGACGCACATGGGATCGCTCCATCTAGTGTGCATGCCGAATTGTTCAAGCTACAGGGGTTATATCCAATCAAAACATACATATTCATTAGATTTCTGAGAAAAAATTAATTAACATATCCACACTATTTCCTGGAACTCATTAAAGTAAGTATGCACATTTGTTTCTACTGGTGGTCTTTCAGGTTCTTCTGATGTTCATCCATAGCCTGATAGTCAATTTAGGCATGCATACTAAGCTGAGTCATTTACACATCCGAGGACATGTGCATACCATGAGTTCCTCACCTAATCTTTTCAGACACATCCTCCAGGCCTGGGTCATCATTTACACGTACAAAGTTTCTAAACTTCCTTCTATCTAACTAAACATAGTAAAGGTTTGACCGATCTGTTCATAAAACATTTCAGATTTCACAGAATTCTTTCACAGCTTTAGTCATTGTGAATACTTTCAGAGAATGGCTGAGGTTGGAAGGGACCTCTGAATATCATCTAGTCCAACCCCCCTGCCGAGCAAGATCACCTAGAGCACATTGCGCAGGATGGAATCCAGGAGGGTTTTGAATATCTCCAAAGAAGGAGACTCCACAGCCTCTCTGGGCAACCTGTTCCAGTGCTCTTTCACAGTAAAGAAGTGCCCTCTCATATTCAGCCAGAACTTCCTGTGATTCAGTTTGTGCCCGTTGCCTCTTGTCCTGTCACTGGGCACAACTGAAAAGAGACTGCCTCCACCCTCTTGACACCATCTCCTCAGATATTTATACACATTGATGAGGTCTCCCCTCAGTCTTCTCTTTTCCAGGCTAAACAGGCCCAGTTCTCTCAGCCTGTCCTTGCACGACAGGTGGTCCAGTCCTCTAATCATCTTAGAAGCCCTCTTCTGGACTCGCTCCAGTAGTTCCATGTCCCTCCTGTACTGGGGAGCCCAGAACTGGACACAGTACTCCAGGTGTGGCCTCACCAGGGCTGAATAGAGGGACAGGATCACCTCCCTGGACCTGCTGGCAACACTCTTCCGAATGCACCCCAGGATATTCTTGGCCACAAGGGCGCATTGCTGACTCATGGTCAGCCTGCTGTCCACCAGGACTCCCAGGTCCCTCTCTGCAGAGCTGCTCTCCAGCAGGTCAGCCCCCAGCCTGTACTGGTGCTTGGGGTTATTCCTCCCTAGGTGCAGGACCCTGCACTTGCCCTTGTTGAACTTCATGAGGTTCCTCTCTGCCCCAACCCTCCAGCCTGTACACATCCCTCTGAATGGCAGCACAGCCCTCTGGGGTATCAGCCACTTCCTCCTAGTTTTGTGTTATCAGCAAACTTGCTGAGGGTGCGCTCCGTTCCCTCATCCAGGTCATTGATGAATAAGTTGAACAAAACTGGACCCAGTACTAACTGCACCCCTGGGGGACACCGCTAGCTACAGGCCTCCAACTAGACTCCGCACCACTAAGCACAACCCTCTGAGCTCTGCCTTCTAGACAGTTCTCAGTCCACCTCACTGTCCACTCATCTATCCCACACTTCCTGAGCTTGTCTATGAGGATGTTATGGGTGACAGTATTGAAAGCCTTGCTGAAGTAGACAACATCCGCTGCTCTCCCCTCATCTACCCAGCCAGTCATCCCATCATGGTTAATGGTTTCCTGTTGGTGAATCCGTGCTGACTACTCCTGATCACCTCCTTATCCTCCACTTTCTTGGAGATGACCTTCAGGATGAGCTGTTCAATCACCTTTTCAGGGATGGAGGTGAGGCTGACTGGCCTATATATTTCATCATGATACTGATATACATATATTTGGAATGATATTTGTAGCAAAATCAATGAAGTGTACATGGGATATATGGGGTCAAGAATTTTTTAAAGTAATGTTTGTTTGGTTAGAAAAGGAGAATCATCCACCACCTTTTAAATTAATTTTGTTGGAAACATATACAGGGATTAGATGATTGAAACACGCTCTTTTTGCGACAGGAGATGTGAAGATCCTTTTGATCCCAATTTTTGTCCATGCAAAGCTACTTAAGGTCATGTATTGAGGTCTCTTAATTCCAGCCTGCATCACAGATGATGTAGTGATGTCATCACAACATTATGGATAGATGCAATCTGTCATGTCCTTTGTTTTTGCTGATTCTGCAACTACTTGTCTTGTTTTTCTCAGTCATCCTCCTTATTTTGGGACAGTGGGACCTTCCACTGTCTCCTTATCTGCTTGACATACTCCCCACTGCTATGCCTGCACTATCACTTTCGAATATGCAAGGTCAGTGGAATTTTCCACTGCAAAAACACAACTTTAATTCTCACAGTTCCCCCCCCTCCTTCTTTTCTTACTCCTATTTTTGGCTTTGCACCTTTTCACATCACTCAGCATTTCCAACATTAGGGTGCAATATGTCTCTAAATCCCCAGGAAGTGTCATCTTGGGCCACCTCATGTAAGATTTTGGTTTCCTCCCAAATATTTTTGAGATCAGTCTCAATTTTCCCCGTTTGGTCTACATACATACAGTAACTTGCATTAATTATAGAGCACAACCCTCCTTGCAAGACCAGTAATAAATCCAGTACCATTAGATTCTGGAATACTATCTTTTACAGACTTGCTACCTCCTCTTGCAGTGCCCAGATCACATCTAGAGTGTTATTTTCTAATTCGTCAACTATGGCTGAGATATTCACAATAGCTTTTTCTAATTCACTCACCCCTAACCAAGGGATAAACCACCTTGCCAAACTGTGAAATGCCGTTCCTCTCTCCACTAGAGGATTAATTTAAGTCCTCTTAATTCTGCGTAGGTGGGTCCCAAGGAGGCCTATGCTTTACATATCCTCAGTAATGGTTATGTTCGGAATTACTGCCCCCAGGGTGCAAGCACCCTTCCATCCTGGGGGCAACACTTCCCTGTCTCTATTACCACATAGCCAATACCACCCTTTGCCATTTGGGACTGGCCATCCAGTTACAGGATGATTCCCATGTTGTGTCTGGTGTGCATTATATATATATTAGCACTCCCATAATTACCATATTTGGTACAGTGTAGATAATTCCCTGCCTCAGAGGTAATATTTCCACACCCAGGGTCAATATTATTGCCTTCTGAATTTGCATTTGAATTTGAATATGAAGAATGATATACATACTAATATAAAAAACAGAATGCCCTGGGAAACACTCTAATTCTATGTAATTCAACTCTTTTCCCCAATTACACATGGTATTCATTATTTTTTTTCCAAAGGAGAAGTTAAAGGTTAGTTTATAACTATGATTCACACCTCCTTCTAATTTTTAATTTTAAAGGTTCTTTTATAGTCTCTCAGGCCTCAGGGTCAACTGATGCTTTCACCCAGTTGTAATGAGTCCACCCTTTCTCAGCTGTTCTTACTGTCGCCTCAGTAGTCAGGAATACTTGGAATGGTCCGTCCCACTCAGGTTTTAGCTTCAATTCCTTCCATGTTCGTATCAGAACCCAATCTCCTGCTCGGAATGGATGGATCGGGACTTCCAAGGGTGGGGTCTGAGCTAACAATCCACGGGTCCTGAGAGATGACAAAGAGGACGACAGCCCGCGTATATAGTTCTTAAGAAAAGCATCTTTTGTCTCAAATTGAGGTAATTCATTCCCTTTGCCCAGGTACAGCAATAATATTTCATATGGTGAAACTCTCACATCTTCTCTTGGCGCCAGTTGAATTCAGAGAAGTGCCAAAGGTAAGCACTTTGTTCAGGGGAGCCGAGTTTCCAGAACTTAGTCAGTTGCTTCTTTACTGTCTGATCCCCTCCACCCTTCCAGAAGAGGAAGGATGCCAAGGAGTGTGAAATTCCCATTTAATTCCTAGAGTCCACATTAGCCCTTGCAATATTTGTGACATGAAGTGATTTCCTTGATCAGAGTCAATATTTTCAACGATTCAGTTCCTGGGAATTATCTGTTCTAGAATTACCTTAGCTACCAAGCTCGCAGTAGCAGATACTGAAGGGAAAGCTTCCACTCACCCTGACAAGTGATCGACCAAGACTAATAAGTATTTAAATCTACCTACTCTAGGGAGTTCTGTAAAATCTACCTGTATGCTTTGGAAGGCTCCTGGTTCTCAACCCCACTCTGGGCTGATTGTGGATGATTATCCTACTTATCTTTTGACATGCTACACAACTCCTGCATACTTTTTTAGCCAGAGTATATATATTCCTACATATACACATTTCCATAGCACAGTGTCGCACATTGCTTGAACTCCCCAATGACCCTCTTGATGTAAAACAGTTAATATTTGCCTCATTAGGGCTTTATTCATCGTTTCTCTTCCATCAGGGAGTATCCATTTTCCTTCAGACGCCGTGGCTCCTAATTCTTTAAAAACCTCTTTCTCTTTTTCACTAAATATCTGCTTTTCTGGTGGGGAGGGTACTTGTAGTGGGTTTACGTGGCAAGGTTTTGGTAGCGGGGGGGACCATAGGGGTGGCTTCTGCGAGAAGAATCTAGAAGCTGCCCCATGTTTGATAAGGGTCCCGCTGCTGGCCAGAGCCGGGCTAATCAGCAATATTGCTTGTGCCTCTGTGAGAGCATTTTTAAGAAAGGGAAAAAAAATGCTGGAGAACACCAGCTGGGAGAGAGAGAGGAGTGAGCAACAGCCTTGGAGGCGCCAAGGTCAGTGAAAAAGGAGGGGGTGGAGGTGCTCCAGGTGCCAGAGCAAAAGCTCCCCTGCAGCCTGCTGTGAGGAAGGTTGGAACGTAGTACTCCAAGTGAGGCCGCACAAGGGCTGAGTAGAGGGGCACAATCACCTCCCTCAACCTGCTGGCCCCTCCTCTTTTGATGCAGCTGAGGATGCAGTTGGCCTTCTGGGCTGCAAGCACGCACTGCTGGCTCATGTCAAGCTTTTAGTCCACCAGAACCCTCAAGTCCTTCTTGCAGGGCTGCTCTCAATGAGTTCTTCTCCCAGTCTGTACTCATGTCCAGGATTGCCCCGACCCAGGTGCAGCACCTTGCACTTGGACTTTTTGAACCTCATTATGTTCCCGTTGGCCCACTTCTCAAGACTGTCCAGGTCCCTTTGGATGGTATCCTTTCCTTCTCTTGTATCAACTGCACCACTCAGATTGGTGCCATCTGAAAATTTGATGAGGGTACACTATACCCTATTGTCTATGTCACTGGTATTAAATCATACCATTCCCAAGATAGACCCCTGAGGTACACCACTCATCACCAGCCTCCACCTGGACATAGAGCCCTTGACCACCAGTCTCTAGGTGCGACCTTCAGGCTAACTCCTTATCCACTGAATGGTCCACCCATCAAATCCATCTCTCTCCAATTTGGAGACAAGGATGTCAGGTGTCAAAGGCCTTACAGAATTCCAGGTAGATAACTTCAGTCGGTCTTCCCTTGTCAGCTGGTGCAGTCACTCCATTATAGAAGGTCACCAGATTGGTCAGGCATGGTTTGCCCTTGGTGAAGCCATGCTGGCTGTCTCGGATCACCTCCTTGTCTTGCATGTGCCTTGATGTTGCTTCCAGGAGGATCTGTTCCATGATCTTCCCAGGCAAAGAGGTGAGGCTCACAGGTCTGTAGTTCCCTGGGTCCTCCTTTCTGCCCTTTTTAAAAATGGGAGTAATGTTTCCCTTTTTCCATTCACCAGGGACAGATGACCATGTGAGAGTGTGGCGCTTCTTGTAGTTGAAGCAAGAAGGCCTCATCCACAGGCTCCCCTTGATTGGGTAGCCTGTAGTAGACCCCAACCACAAGGTGTCCTTTATTGGTGTGGTCCTTAACTCTCACCCACAAGCTCTCAGTCTGTCCATGGCTGTTTCTCAGAGGCAACTCTTCCCAATCAATACCTTCCCTAATGTAGAGGGCAACACCCCCTCCCTTCCTTCCCTGTCTATCCCTTCTGAAGAGTTTGTAGCCCTCTATTCCAATGTTCCAGTTATGTGATCCATCCCATCATGTTTCCATGATAGCAATCAGGTCATATTTGTCTAATTGCACCATGGTTTCCAGTTCCTCTTACTTGTTTCCCATGCTGCGTGCTTTGGTGTAGAGGCACTTCAGCTGGGCAATCGGTCATATCAAGTTTCCAGAACCCTTCCTAATTGCATTGGGACAGTTCACAAGTATTTTCCTGTTGTTACTTAGAGTGATAGTGTTCTCAGGTATGATTTCTTCACTCAGAGGTACATCCCCTTCCCCCACCACATCTAGTTTAAAGCCCTGCTAATAAGGCCAGCCAGCTTATCGCCCAGAACAATCTTGCCCCACCTGGTCAGCTCTGCCCCATCTGGTGTCAGCATGTCCGGTCCTTCAAAAGTGCATCCAAGGTCATAGAACCCAAAACCTTGCGTATGGCACCAGCCTCACAGCCAATCATTCACTCGGCCTGTTCATCTCCTTCTTCCTGAGTCCCAGTCACCAACTGGGAAGACTGGAGACAACACTACTTGTGCTCCCAATCCCTTCAACATCTTTCCAAGGGACATAAAAGAGAAGGCTCAGGGGTGACCTTATCACACTCTACAGGTACCTTAAAGGAGGCTGTAGAGAGGTGGGGATTGGTCTATTCTCCCACGTGCCTGGTGACAGGACTAGAGGGAATGGGCTAAAGTTGCGCCAGGGGAGGTTTAGGCTGGATATTAGGAAGAACTTCTTTACCGAAAGGGTTGTTAGGCATTGGAATGGGCTGCCCAGGGAAGTGGTTGAGTCACCATCCCTGGAGGTCTTTAAGAGACGTTTAGATGTAGAGCTTAGTGATATGGTTTAGTGGAGGACTTGTTAGTGTTAGGTCATAGGTTGGACTCGGTGATCTTGGAGGTCTCTTCCAACCTAGATGATGCTGTGATTCTGTGATTCTGTGATAAAAATCCTTTCTGATATTTTGGAGTTTCCTTGTTTCAGCATCCTTTGATCCTACTTGAAAAAGGAGGAAGGGGTGGTAGTGTTTGGGACCCACCAGACTTGGTAGCCTCTTAGTAATATCACAAATACAGGCCCCAGGCAGGCAACAAACCTCTCTGGAGAGATTGTCTGGATGGCAAGTGGGGGCCTCAATGCCTCTCAGAGAGGAGTCTCCAATGACTAACACCCTTCATGCCTTCTTTGTGGAACTGGTTCTGATACAGGTGGGAGACTGAGCCAACTTTGCGTGGCTGGCCTTTCTGAGGTCTTTACTAATATTCTCAGAGTCCCCTCTCTCCTGTCCTAGAACATTATATCTATTGTGCAGGGGCACTTCGGGGGCAAGGGAGAGATTCCTCCTCAGGCTCTGATCAGAGACAAGGGCCCGCTCTCCCTTGTCCAGTGAGTCTTTCTAATGTGCTTGTTCAGGGCTGCAAGCTTGTTTACCTATCCCTTGCCTGGACTTAAGGCAGGGCTGTTGCTCGGACCATGTCAGCATATAATACCATTTGTCAATCTCCTCCTCAGATTCCCGAATGCTACCCTGTCTGGTGAGCTCCTCTCGCAACAGAGCCACCTGTTTGAAAAGCTCATCCAGCTGGGCACACTTGCACCCATGACACCCACCTCTGCCTTCAGGACCTAGGGGGGACTTCCAGACTGGAGTTCCCTGGAACTGAGGGTGTGGGCCGCTCTTTCGATACTTGGGAGGCCTGTCTGGATGTAGGCACCTGCCTGGGGAGGTTGTGGCCCCCCCATCTGGGTTTCAGCCTCAGACTGGCAGGTGGACACCATTTCTGTTGCAGGAGAAGGCCCTTCATCTACTGATCCCAGAACACAAAAAAGACTGACCCTGCACCCTTCCTGCATGGACTGCTGGCCACGCTCCTGGTTGCTGCACTCCTGGTTGCTCAAGCTCACTACAGGCTGCCTTTGTATGACAGAGGGGGGTTGCTCCTTGAAGGGATGAAAGACACGGACTCCTGATGGCTCTTGAACAGGAGACCTTTATTGCCCTTTTTCACTACTACATATACTTTCCCCCGTAGCCCCACACGCTGTCCACGTGCCTGAATCTGTCATACAACTGGTTAGAGAGCCTCAGACACGCCTCGAGCCAGCCAGCAATTGGCCACTGCCCAAAGCTCATCTTTAACACTGTAGCCAATTTACTTTATCTCAACCTTGCTCAAGTTTTTGTTTCTACCGCTTGTTTCCTCATTATCTCTAATTCAGGGATGTGTGAAACAGCGCGAAGCCACCTGCAAATTCCTTTCCCACAATTCCCCCTTTTTTTATTTTCAACCAACTAAACGCTTTCTATAGATTTTTCTATCAATCACCACAGACATTGCAATAAGCACGGTACAATAAGCAACAGGGTAAGAATCACATGCAGAATTACGATTGTAAAGTAGCATGCCTACTAGAATCTACATCAGTCAACAAGCCACTAAGCGCTAGGGATGTTGCTTCGCAGCGATGCTGCTTCTCACTCGCACAGCACAATCACACAATCACGCAAAGAGGCCTCTTGCATTTCTCATTCATGCCACAAGAAAACATCACTTAAAATAATTTGTCCGCGGCTTCAGGAGGTCCTTGTCTACTCCCGTGGTGAGCGGCTGAGAGTGGAGACCCCTCTGAGGAAAATGCTCGGGGTGCACCTTGGGGGCGTCTGTTCCACAGTCGATCCCACAGCCGAGCAGAGTGGCTCCTGGCGCAAGGAAGGATGCTATTATAGTTTTGTATAATTACACCAAAGAGATGCATTGCAATAAGGAGCAAGAGTGGCATTGACCATTTGTTTCATGATTGGATTTTTTGCCTGAGCAATTGAACCTTACACATGCTGTTGCTGTTTCACATCCCAGGATATCTAATTCCTGTGGCTCTAGGGGCGCTTGCCATAAGTAGACAGTCCAGTCTTTGTTATCTGCCGGGTTCCCCACCAGACATATCGTAAATGGGTCATTAGCACTAGCCAGGGACAGGCACAGTGCTTCTTGTCCTGTCATGTTGGCGAGGGTGACCCAGATGTTGCGGCGTGGTTGGATGGAGACCCAGGGCTGGCAATAACCGATGACAGCGGCGATTGTGAGGAGGAGGTCGACCATGGCGTTACCCCCTTGCTGGTACCCATCTTGGTCCATGACTTGTGGAGACACAAGCATACCCTCGACCCCAAGTTATTAGAGGCTGGGGTCCCTCCCAAAGACCTGTATTTAAATTTTTTACTATTACTAAGGCTTGCTCTGCTTGTGGCACCCGTGACAGTGCAGAATTCATATTTTTGTAATGTTTTATTATGGGCGGTACCTCTTCGTGAGGAAAGGGTAATGATAGGTGATTCATTACGTGAAGTGCCTTTCCCAACCTGTTCTGTGGTGTTTCCTGGGTGTCTCCCCCTTTTTGTTTATTTGGCAGTGTTTTCAAGGTGCGATGTGTGCGCTCAACAATGGTTTGACCCATGGGGGAATGAGGAATGCCTTTGATGTGTCGGATATCCCAAGTTTGAAAAAAGGTTTGAAGGGAATGACTAGTATAGGCGGGGCCACTGTCAGTTTTTATTTCCTTTGGGATGCCTAGCGCTGCGAAAACGACACGGAAGTGAGCCTGGACGTGGCGGCTAGTTTCACCCACCGCAGCTGTCGCCCAAATAGCATGAGAGAAAGTATCTACCGATAAGTGAACATTTTTCAAGCGACCAAATTCTGGAATATGCGTTACGTCGGTCTGCCATAACTGTAAGGACCGTAGACCTCTATGGTTTACCATTAAAGACGGGGTCGAAACATGTTGTTGACAGTCAGGACATGTTTGGACAATCAATTTGCCATCAGTGATCGATATAGTGAATTGTTTCGCCAAGACTTTGGCAGATTGATGGAAAAAGGCATGGGATAACCGTGCTTGCTCCAGCACCTTAGGCACCAGGGCAGTCAGGGTCATATTAGTTAGCTGGTCAGCGCGTGTGTTACCCTCTGCAAAAATACCAGGTAACATGGCGTGGCTCTGCATATGAATAATACAATACGGGTGCACTCGCTGCTCTACCAAAAATAACAGCTCTTTAAGTTTTAGAAACAAGTTTTCCTTTGGGATATGTCTCAAATGTGCCCTTTCAATGCGCTGAGCGACACTTACAGCGTATTGCGAGTCCGATACAATATTCAAAGGTACTAGTTTTTTTTCTTTTTTCTTTTTTTCCTTTTTTCTTTTTTTTGTCTTTTTTTTTTTATTTAACACATTTTTATTGAGCGTGCAGCACAGATACTTTCCCTGAAACAATTACTTCAAAACATTTATGAACATAAATTGTCAAAAATATGCTAACAAATGTACTTAAATACATACATTTTAAAAAAATCTGAAAAACAAATATTTAACAGCCTAAGACACATTTACAATGTAATTTCTCCATCATGTATGGTTTTTATCTCTAATGCAAGAGGACACAAGTCTGAAAATCTGCATATGTTAAGGTATCACAGAGCATAGAAAATATATGAAAATATCTACTAGCATTTGGCACAATGCAAATATTCTATCCCAAGAGAGAGAAACAGTGTAATCTTTTGAGCCACACAGATTGTTATTCACGCAAATTGTGATGTTACAACAGCAACTCTTGTTTTAGTTGGAAAAACCCAAAGGTGGTGAGCAGGGGACACGGTGGTTTGTGAGGAAGCATGTTTAGGTACTTAGCCGTCTAATTTAGCTGGATAAGGAACAATGTAATGTTTTCCTGTTGTTAAACATTGCCGTCCGTATCACTGGCACACAAATTATTCGTACTGGAGCAAACAATTTGTGAATAGCATATGCCAACACAAATGTGCCTGTACCAGCAGCCCTTTTAGATTGCAGCGATGATTCACTGAAACCAAGTTTGAAGAGAACTGCAGTCATATCCACACCACTTGACACAGCCATGTTGGTAAAAGTTAACATGGCAACAGGTGTATTAGTAGTAAAACCAGTATTGCTGCTAACAATGCATACCATAAATGCTCATTTGATCTAGAGATAGCAGTTAGGATAAATATTAGGGGTATCTGGGAGATTATTGCTGGGTGAATAAATGGTTTGGAAACTAAGGTAAATACCATTGAAATCTAATGTAATCAGGAAAGTATCTAAGTAACTGAAAAAGGGACCTATCAGATTAATAAGGGGGCTATGATTATAGAAGATGGAATATACATTCATCCAATGAATATGAAGATAACTGATGATTACGAGTATATTATGCAAATGTGTGTTTCTAAATAGTATAAATATTTGTTGTGTGTACAAATCGAATGAAGTTAGATTTGGGCAGACATGCCCCTAACTTCCGGCGCCTAATAAAAGCACCTTCATATAATCACTCTGTGGTTATGGGTCCTCGCGAACGCTAACAGACAGGTTGAAGATTCCTAGAGATAGTAATGAAATTCCAACATGGAATGAAACCCCTACAGCACCACATTCTTTGAAAACTTTTTTCAGCTGCTGGGATTTATTGAGTTTGTGTTCACTGCTGAGATCTGTGGCTGCCTGTTCAGGGGATCCACCCACATCCTTGGCCGAGCTGCCGGCAGCGGCCCGCAGCGCCAGCAGATGGGCCGGCGGGCTCAGGGGAGGCCAGCCCGGGGGTGGGGGGTGGAGGGGATGGCGGGGGGGCAGCAGCGGCGGCGGCGGCGGGCGGCGGCGAGCGAGGGCCCGCGAGGCGGCGGGCCCGGGCGCAGCAGCAGGCAGAACATGGCAGCGCCCGGTGCGTACGGGCGGGCGCTCAAACCTGAGAAACGCAGCAGCCGGCGGCGGAGCGGGTGGGTGGGTGCCCGGAGGTGACAGCGGGGGTGCAGGTGGCGCTGGACCCTGTGTTAGCATTGCATTTTCATTTGGACCGTTGGGTCGCACCTGCACCGGGAAAGCCGTTCCTACCAGGTCCTTTAGCGCTTCCTGGCGCACTAGCTC